>NC_141921.1:35507249-35819916 GCF_057802395.1 Ceratotherium simum simum
TAAGCTGGTCTCTTTGCATCAGTCGTCGGGGAGACAAAGGTTTTATTGAGCCCCTGCTATGATGCAAGCCCTGGGGTGGGTATGGGGGTGGGGTGGAGTGGGGTTCAGAAGTGGAAGTTGCGGTTCCAGCATCAGGGAGCTCTCAGTCTAGATGGAGAGACAAGACTCGTGCATGAGATAATTCTGAATGTCATAGAAAAAAGAAAAACCAGTCTTGGTGTGTTCCCTCCTTTCCTCCATCCCCTCTCCTATCTCTCACTGTCCATATCTACGTTTTCAGGTGCTCGCTCTGCTCTGGGCACCGTGTAAAGGACTCTATATGCATCACCTTCCTTCATCCTTGCCACATCCCTGAGAGGTGTGTATTACTGTCCCACTTTACAGATGAAGAAACGGAGGCTCAGAAAAGTTGAGCAACTTTCCCAAGATCACGTAGTTGCTAAATGTCAGATCCAGAATTAAACCCCACATTTGTCTGAGTCCAAACCTGTCCTCCTACCTGCTAATGATGTACATGGACCTACTACCACCTTTCCCAGTTGTCATCGAGGTAATTATTGAGTGGCAGCTGTGTGTCATGGAGAGAGGGAGAGGGAGAAAGATTCTAAGATTCTTTCAAAATGTAAAGATGGGAGAAGTAGGTGCCCATCAGTCACTTACTCTTTAGTGCGAATTAGTAGCTTCTTTCCTGGCACTGAGACTGGGTATAAGAGGAGAAAGTAAGAAGGGAGCGTGCGTGACTAAGGAGGGAGGGTGTCTAGGTCGGGGGTGTTGCTGTGGGTAGCAGGAGGGCCCTGCACTAACTCACCTGTTGGTGCGGGAGCAGGCAGGGAAGGTATCCTGGGTAATGCTTTGGCTACAGAGCTGGTTCTGCTAGTGACTTGCTGTGACCCTGAGCAAGTCCCTTTCTCGGTGAGGGTGTTGTCTCCCATCTGAACAATAAGGAGAGTGGACTAGATACTAAGGTCTCCTGCAGATTAGAAAGTCAATGCTGACTCTTTCTCCCAGGGTTTGACGTGGGGCCGCCAGAACTGGCATCAGAGTCCCCGAGGTTCTGTTTCGCGTCTGGGGGGCCCACAGAGGCGAGCGGTGATAGGCTGGCCATCTAGTGACTGGCTTGCCGGGGCTCTGGGGGGCTGGACCTCCGCCCGCAGCTCCAGCGCCAGAGCTTGTCGAGCCTTCATCAGCTCGTGATTAATTTGGGCTTCTCACGGCGCCCCACCCAGAAGCAAAAACTGAGAACCTGGTATCCTGGAGTAAGCCAGGCTGAAATACGGCCTCAGTTACCCATCAAGTAAGGGGCTCCTCCTCCTCGAGCTCTTTCCCTGCCTCCTCCTCTGCACTGGAAAGCTCTGCAGGGCCAGGAGATCTAGACTTGGGGACAGCCAGGGCTGTCATCGACACCTGGCTCTTTCCAGCTCTGTGGCCTCAGATAAGCTGCTACATCTCCCTCCGCCTCAGTTTCCTCATCTGGAACACGGGGTAAACCTACCCACCTCCAGGGTCCTTGACAGGATTACGAGAGGACGTTTGTAGAGGTGCCTGGTACACAGTAGTTGTTCAATAAATGCTGGTGGATTCTGGGGGCAGCGCCAGCCCTGACAGATATTGACAGTTTCCCCAGCAATGGGCCTGTTTCCTTTAGACCGTTGCACAGCCTCTGGAGGGCTCTCCCTTGAGACAGAGGCCCAGATCTTTAAGGCAGTGGGCGGGGTCAGGCAAGGTCTCCAGCCTTGCAGCAATGCCGTGTCGCCGCTTGTTTCCTCTCTTTGGGACCAGACCCCAGCCCTGGGCTGAAGGCACAAGCTTTCTATTCTGTAAGAGCTGAGCTAAGGTACTTGGTCAGCTTCCCCCGGCCCTCGCCGCGCCCCCATACAGCCTCCTTTCCTCTCCACGCTTTGCAATGGGATGGTTTAGGTCCCAAGACCAGAGGCTTTATTTTTAAGTCCAAAAAGTTTTCATTTTCATCAAAGTTATCCACGGACATACTTTAAAAAATTAAACAGTTCTCCAAGGTTTATTATAAAAATCAGCTGTCCCCTGACCTCACTCCATTCCCACCTTCCAGAGAGGCAGCCACTTTGATTTCTTTTAGCTGATTATTTTGGTTTTTATATTCATGTTTCTAAATAATATGCTTGTATGGCTACTGTTGAATTTTCATTTTTTTGTTAGTTATTTGTCTTTTTTTGGTAACAATTTTATTGAGATATAATTCATATACAGTACAATTCACCTATTTAAAGTGTACAATTCAGTGGTTGTTAGTATGTTTACACAGTTGTGCGACTATCATCACAATCAATTTTAGAGCATTTTCATCACCTCAAAAAGAAATCCTGTATCCTCTAGCTGCCGCCACTTGCCCCGTTGCCCCCAGCCCTGAGCAACCAATAATCTCCTTTCTGTCCCTGTACATTTGCCTATTCTGGACGTTTTATATAAGTGGATCACACAGTATGTGGTCTTTTGTGACTGATTTCTTTCACTTAGCATGTTTTCAAGGTTTGTGCATATTGTAGCATGGTCAGTACTTTATTCCTTTTTATAGCCAAATAATATTCCGTTGGATAGCTATACCACATTTTGTTTATCATTCATTAGTTGACGGACATCTGGGTTGTTTCCACCTTTCGGCTGTTATGAATAATGCTGCTGTGGACATTTATGTAAAAGTTTTCGTGTGGACATATGTTTTCATTTCTCTTGGGTATATTATACCTAGAAGTGGAATTGCTGGGTCATAGAGTAACTTTATGCTTAAACTTTTGAGGAACTACAGTTTTCCACAGTGACTGTACCATTTTACCTTCCTGCTAGCAACGTATAAGGTTTCCAATGTGGGGATCAAACCTGTGTCTCCCACCTCAAAAGGTGTCTCTTTGGCTTGATTATTTTTAAGGACAAAAGCCTCTGAAGGAAACTTTGCCCTTCCGCCTAACTCCTAAAAGAATTTAAGATAGAAGACCTGTCCCAGCCCAGGCCATCACTGTAGATAATTCTGGGTATTGGTAGACAGGGAGGGTCTTTGCTAAGCCCGTTTTTATCAAAGTTCTGTGTCTCAGGTCACATTGTCTATAGGTGGCCCAGCAAACACTTGTTTATCAAACATTTGCTTTTCCATCCCCATGTGAATTGCCTTCCTCCTCTTTGAAGTCCCAAACCACTACCCCCAATGTCCTCCTTTGTCTTTAGCTGAAGATGGTATTTAAGGTGGAGGCTTGTGCGATTTTGGTGAGTTACTCAGTTTTCCTGGGTTTCTCGCATGTATATATATTATTAAACTTTGTTTGATTTTCTCCTGTTGTTCTGTCTCATGTTAATTTAATTCTTAGACCAGCCAGAAGGACCCAGAGGCAAGAGGAATTGTCTTCCTCCCTTATACCAATTTTTCCACATCCTTACCAACACTGGTCATTATTTGGCTCTGATTATAGCCATCCTGGTGGGTGTGAAATAGTATAACATTGTGGTTTCAATTTGCATTTCCATAATGGCTAATGATGTTGATTATATTTTAATGTGTTTTTGGAAATTTGTGTATCTTCTTTGAAAAAATGTCTATTCAGATCCTTTGCCCATTTTTAATTTGGATTATAGTCACGCGCCACATATGACATTTTGGTCAACAACAGATCGCAAATACGATGTTGGTCCCATATAGCCTAGGTGTGTAGTATGCTATATCATCTAGGTCTGTGTAAGTACACTCTATAGTGTTCACCATCTTAACAATGTTATATTTTATGATCCATGAACTTAAGATGTCTTGTGATTTATATATATCTTCTCTAATTTTTTTCAACAATGTTTTGTTGTTTTCAGAGTATAAGTTTTACACTTCTTTTGTAACATTTATTCCTAAGTATTTTATTCTTTTTTTTTTTTTGGTGAGGAAGATTAGCCCTGAGCTAACATCTCTTGCCAACCTTCCTCTATTTGCTGAGGAAGATTGGCCCTAAGCTAACATGCGTACCCATCTTCCTCTACTTTTTTATATGTGGGATGCTTGCCACAGCATGGCTTGATAAGTGGTGCATAGGTCTATGCCCGGGATTGGAACCTATGAACCCTGGGCCACCGAAGTGGAGTGCATGAACTTAACCACTATGCCACTGGGCCTAACGTAAATGGAACTGTTTTCTTAATTTCATTTTTGGATCATTCACAAGTGTATAGAAATACAGCTGATTTTTGTATATTGATTTTATATCCTGCAATGTTGCTGAACTTGTTTGTTAGTTCTAACAGTTTTTAGTGGATTCCTTATGATTTTCTATATACATGATCACATCATCTGTGAATAGAGGTATTTTACTTCTTTTTTTTTTCTTGCCTAATTGCCCTGTCTAGAACCTCCAGTGCAGTGTTAAATAGAAGGGCTGAGAGTGGATATCCTTGTCTTGTTCCTTATCTTAGGGGAAAAGCATTCAATATTTCACCATTAAGTGTGATGTTAGCTGTGGGTTTTTCTTAGCTGCTCTCCATCAGGTTGAAGAAGTTCCCTTCTGTTTCTAGTCTGTTGAGTGTTTTTATAATGAAACAGTGTTGGATTTTGTCAAATGCTTTTTCTGTGTTTATTGAGATGATAGTGTGATTTTTCTATTGATGTGGTGTATTACATTAATTGATTTTCAGATGTTAAACCAACTTTGCATTCCTGGGATAAATGCCACTTGGTCATAATGTATAATTCTTTTTATATATTGCTGGATTTGGTGTGCTAGCATCTTGTTGAGGATTTTGCATCTATATTCATAAAAAAAATTGCTCTATAATTTTCTTTTCTTGTGATGTCTCTGTCAGGTTTTGGTATTAGAGTGATACTGAGAATGTCTTTATTATTATCTCTTCCTTTTTGAAAGACGGGTTTTTTTTTTTGGTGGGGAACATTGGCCTTGAGCTAACATCTGTTGCCAATCTTCCTCTTTTTGCTTGAGGAAGATTGTTGCTGAGCTAACATCTCTGCCAATCTTCCTCTGTTTCGTATGTGGGATGTTGCCACGGCATGGCTTGATGAGCAGTGTGTAGGTATGGGCCCGGGATCTGAACCTGTGAACCCTGAGCCGCCGAAGTAGGGTGTGCAACTTAATCACTACACCACTGGGCTGGCCCCCAAAAGATAGTTTTTTTTGGATATAGGATTCTTGGTTGGCAGTATTTTTCTTTAAGCACTTTGAATATATTATCCCACTGCCTTCTGGTCCCCACTGTGTCTGATGAGAAGTCAGCTGTTAATCTTATTGAGTTCACTTGTAAGTGATGATTCATTTTTCTCTTGCTGTTTTGGAGATTTTCTCCTTATTGTTGTCTTTCAGCATTTTTGTTACTTTGCATTTATCCTACTTTGAGTTTTGTTTGAGCTTCTTAAATCTGTAGATTAAAGTTTTCATCAAATTTGGGAAGTTTTCAGTCATTATTTCTTTGAATTTTTTTCTGCTCATTTCTTTGTCTCCTCTCCCTCTGATACTCTCATTATGCAAATGCTGGTGCATTTAGTGGTGTTCCTCACTTTCATGAAGCTCTTCATTTTCTTTCATTCTTTTTTTTTTTTTGGCAGGGGAAGATTCACCCTAAGCTAACATCCGTTGCCAATAGTCCTCCATTTTGTTCTTTTTTACCCCACCAAAAGCCCCAGCACATAGTGGTGTATAGTTGTATATTCTTCTAATTCCTCCATGTGCCCTGCTGCCACAGCATGGCGACTGACAGACACCTGATGTGGTTCCGTGCCTGGGAAGTGAACCCCGGCTGCCAAACTTTAAAAATAGTGGAACATGCAGAACTTTAACTGCTAAGCCATCAGGGCTGGCTCTCTTTCAGCCTTTATTCTCTCTGTTCTTTGGATTGCATAATCTATCTTCAAGTTTGCTAGTTATTTCTTCTGCCAGTTCAGATTTACTGTTGAGCCCCTCTAATGAATTTTTTATTTCAGTTATTGTACTTTTCAGCTCCAGAATTTCCATTAAAAAAACCTTCTATCTCTTTATTTATGTTCTCTATTTGATGAGACATTGTCATCATATCTTCCTTTACTTCTTTAAGCATGGTTTTCTTTAGTTATTTGATAATATTTATAATAGCTACTTTGAATTCTTTGTTAAATCTGACATCTAGTCCCTCTCATAGGCAGTTTCTGTTGCTTGCTTTTTTTCCTTGTGTGTGGGTCAAACTTCTTTGTTTCCTGTAATTTTCTTGTTGGAAATTAGACTTTTAAAATACTATATTGTAGCAATTCTGGCCTCCTTTGAGGGTTTACTTTTTGAGGTCATTGTTTGAGACTTGTTCTGACCCCAGGAGGGCTCTTCTTATCTGTCTCCTTCCCTGGTTCTCTCTGATAAACTAGTCAGTTTATGGTTTAGGTTATGTCTTAAATTAATCTACCAGTGTCCTCTTAATTGGTTTTCACCACAATCTCTACTGTTTTTGAGAGCACCTTTAGGGTTTAACTTCCCCAAACTGTGTTGCAAATGAATTTACTTCTTCTGAGACAAGTTCTAGAATTCTCTCGTTTGTGGCCTGTCTCTCCCCTTGGGCAAGATCTGAGCCAGGGCTCTGGAGCTGGGGTGGGGAAAATGGTACTCTTCTCTCTGAGTGACACAACTGCTTTCGGACCTGGGCACTTGGTGGAGTGGAGGCTGGCTGTAGCTTATGGTCTTCTCAGCTTGCCTCCCCTGGCATGGAAACTCAGCTTTACAAATGAGCCAGGTGAGGGTGATGGGGGCCCCAGTGTTTCTCAGCGTGCCACTCCCAAGGTAAAGCCTTCATCCTACCAGGAAGAAGAAGGGAGCCTCATCTCTCAGCTGCACCCACCTAGAACTTGGCCTGTGCAACGGTAAGCTGGGGCAGGATGAGGAGTACTGATATCCTGCCCTTCCTGGGAAGATACTGCAGGCCTCCAACTGGGAGCTAGGGGGAGAGAGAGCCCTGTGCTATTGGTTTCACCCATCTGGAGTGGAGTTTCCATAATGCTGAGTTGGGAGTGGAGAGGGAGAAAGTGGATCATAGTTCAAATGCCACAGTCTCTTACTGTTCTTATGGCGTTTTATTAGGTTTTCTTGAATAAATGTTTCTTCATTTGCTGTATGCCCATAGGACCATTTGCAGAGGCTTTAAATGGTTCTAGAGACTTTAAATAATTTTCAGCAGTTTCACTGGGGAGCAAGTCTGCAGAACTCCTCACATTGCCAAGCCAGAAGTAGAACTCTAGCTGTATGAATTTACACTAAGGAAGATGAGGATTTAGATCTCTCCTCCATCTTTACTTTGTTCTTCCCATTCTCCTAACCTCCCACTAATGCTATGATTTTCTCCTTTTCTGTGCAAGTTTTTGTTTTTCCTGGAGTTACTAAGTGCCTTTTTAAAAAAGTATCTTTGTTTGCTTCCACTTATAACTAAGTAAACCCCAAACTCTAGGCCAATAGTGTGAATCTCCTCTCAAGTTGTTTGGATGCATCAGGTTTTCTATCAATTTCGTCTTCCTGAAGAATCTTCCAGAGCCTTCTGACCTGCTTCAGGTTGGACTAGTTGCTTTCTACACCTGGTGTGCAGATGTCATGCTGGGGTCCTTCACTGTTAACCCAGAGGATTCCTCTTGTCTCTCTCTTGTATTGGATTTTCAGCTTCCTGTATCCCATGTCTTCCTCTTTCTTGGTTTATTCCTTTGTTTTGTTGGAGCACATCCTCCAGTACTTCAAGAGAAAAGATACATGAGATGTCAATTTTTGGAGACTTTGCACATCTGAAAATGTCTTTATTCTATCCATCCTTGAGTGGCTTTTAGCCTAGGTATAGAATTCCAGGTTGGAAATTATTTTCCTTCAGAAAATTTGAAGGCTCTGCTCTGTTGCCTTCTGGCATCTAGTATTGCTGTGAGGAAAAGGAAGGTGTTTTCATTCCTTATCTTTTCAATCTGGAAGCTTAGAGAATCTTCTCTTAGTTCCCAGGATAGTGACATTTCAAGACAATGTGCCTTGGCGTGGGTCTATTTTCATTTGTTGTGTTTGACTCTCTGTCAATCCTGAAATCTAGAAAGCTGTACTTCGGGTCTGTGAAATTTTCTTGAGTTATTTTATTGATGATTCCCCATCTACATTTTTCCTATTCTTTCTGGAACTCTTATTATCTGAAGATGGAACTCTTGGACAAGCCCTCTAATTTTCTCTCTTATTTTCTTTATCTGTCACTCTAGAAAAGCTAAACTTTGTCTTCCAATTTTTTCCTTTTTAATTTCTACCATTATATTTTTAATTTTTTTCTTTTTTAGTTTTTTCTTATTGTGAAATTTTTGTTGTACATTATTGTTTGTCAGTCACCGTATAAGTGCATCCCTCCACCCCGTTTCTCCCCCCAACTCCCTAGCCCCTGGTTATATTTTTAATTTTTAAAAGTGCTTTTGTTTTGTGCTCTGTTTCTTTTTTATGAGAATCCTATTTTAATTGCACCTATGCATGACTTACGTGATCTCTCTGATATTAAGACAGATTTTTTTTCTTCCTCACTATTCTCTGTTATCTTCAAGTTGGTGTTTTCTGTTTGTTTTATTTTTACCTTTCAGGTTAGAGGCATTCTTCTGATGTTTGGTAAGCCTCCGTTATCTCTTCATATTTAAAAGTAGGAAAGTAGGAGCTGATGGGATGCTCTGAGGACATGGGTAGGTCTTGGGGGCTGTGGGCTCCTTTGCAGGGTGATCTGGCACGGCTGTTTAGTTGGGAAACCTTCAATGTTGGTATCTCTAGGGCTTCTCTAGGTCTTTTCTCCTTGGTCCATCATGTTCCCCAGAAAAAGCTCCTCCAATTGTCTGCTGGGAGGGCGCAAGTCTGGCTGCCAGTGTCCTGAGAGCAGAGTGGTGGAAGATGATTGGGGTCTGGACATCAACTTGCTCAGATTCACCGAGTCCCCCCATCATCAGAAGAGTACCAGCCCGTACACTGTGCCTGCTGTCCCCAGTGTAGAGGTGTCTGGTCTGGGTGATAACAGCTTCTTAAACAGCCTTTCAAAGAATCCTCTTTATTTGAACTACCATTTACTACAACTTCCAAGCTGATGTGGCCAATCTTTGAGTCTTTTGGGGATATTTTTTTCCTGATTCATTTTCCTCAATTGTCCATTTATTTTCTGGCTCCTGATGTTTTGCTGTTTTTTCTCCCATTCTCCCCATCCTTCTGGGCTCATACCTTCAAATGTTGGAAGAAACCCCTTTACTATTGTTTTAGCATCCAAGAGGTGGGAGAACCAAAGAGGTTGTGTGTGTTCAATCTGCCATCTTTACACGGAAGTCCTCTCTCCTCACTGCCTTCCCCATCTCTGTAGATGGAGACTCCGTGCTTCCAGTCGCTGAGGTCAGAGCTTTGGAGCCATCCCCGACTCCTCTCTTTCTGCTACACTCCACATCCAGTCTCTCGGCAAAACTTGTGAGCTCTACCCTCAAAATACATCCAGAATTCACTGCTTCCATTGCTACCACTCAGAGCCAAGCCACGCTGTCCCTCACCTGGACACTGCAGGAACCTCCTCCCTGCCCTCCGTCTTTCTGCCTTTGCACCCCCTACAGTCTGCTCTCCATACAGCAGCCTCTCTGTCACCTCCTGTCTCTCCTCTACCTCAAGCTCTCCTGGGGCTCCCACTGCACTCTGAATAAGAGCCTAAATCCCAACAAAGGTCAACAAGACCCTGTGTGATCAAGCCCCGCATACCTTCCCAGCCACACTGGCCGCTTGGCCATCTCGCAGCACACGGCCAGCTCCCTTCCTGGCTCTTCCCTTGGCCTGGAGCACTCCTCCTCTGGACATGTGCGCGGCTAACTCGCTCACCTCCTTCAGGTCACCTCTGAGCCTTCCCTGACCTTTTTATTTAAAAGTAAGTCCCTCTTCCTCCCTGTGCCCTCTCCATCTTTTTTATCCTACTTTATCTGTCTCTATAGCAACTCTTGAGACTGGATGTATTTATATTTCCTTGTTTAGTTATTTATAGCTTATCTCCCCTCTCTAGAATGGATGGTCTCGAGGGCAGGGATTTTGGCTTATTTTGCTAACTGCTGTATGCCCAGCACCTAGAATGGTGCCTGACATATAGTAGGTGCTCAATAAATGTGTTGCATGCATACATGAATGAATACTTGCTTGGCCCTAGGCTTGGCTCTGGGACTGACCTTGTTCCAGGCAGGGGATTTAAGGAGCTCTGAGTCTACAGCCCTCCCCTTCACTCATTCATTCGTTAATCTGTTTATCCATCCATGCGTTATTACTGTTGTTGTGAGTATTAATACTCCACAGCTAGAAAGTGGCAGAGGGGGGTTTGGCGCCGGCATCTCCGACTCCAGAGCCCTGGCTCCCAGGCACGCTGCTGAGCCAGGCCCTCCACAAGGTGGGAGGAATGAGACCAAGACCCAATTCCTTGTCCTGGGGGAAGAGGTTAGAACAGAGCCTGGCCCCAGGCTGCCCATGCTCACGAGCTTCTCCCTGCTGGATGGGCAGTCCCTTGAGAGAGTCCTGCAAGGTGCAGCTCCAATGATGCCACCTCAGGGAAGCCCCCCAGGACTGCCCAGGCCAGAGATAGCTGTTCCTTGCCTGCTCTGTCAGAGCTGGGTACGTCCTTCTCTCAGAGTGAGCATCAGTTTTCTTATAATTGGCTGCCACTCTTGTGTGTCCACCCTCAACTGAGAGCTCTTCCAGGACAGGGACTGAGTCTCGTTCAGCTCAGTGTCCCAAGAGCCGAGTGCAAGGCTGACAGCCCAGGAGGTACTGAAGGAGCAACGGAGTGAATGATGCAGACTAGGAGCCTGAACTGGAATTCAAGCTCTGCCACTCACAGCTGTGTGACCTGGGGAAGTTCCTTAACTCTCTGGGCCTCAATTCCCATATCTACAAAACGAGGAGAAAAATAGTCCCCATTCCATGAGGATCCAAGGAGTTAATGGATGAAATCGCTTTGCTCAGTACCTGGCATGGAGTAGGCAGGTGCTAGAAATCGTTGTTCTCATGAACCAGGCCTCCCGACCCCAGCCCACCTGCTCTGCAACCCCCGGCAGCAGGTGTCTCCACCTAACTTCCCCCTGGTGCCCAGGGCAGCTGGCTGAGTTCCTGCTCCATCAGCTCGGCCCTCTGCCATTTAGGGATTGGCCTGTCTGCACTTAGTGTTGGCCTCCAAACAGCCTGGCCCTCACACACCGTGTCTTTACTTACTGGCCAAACCGGAGACAGTCATCAGTGGGGACGACTGAGGCTTCCCCTGCTGTAGTGACAGGGCAGTGGGCTTCGGATGAGGGGCGGTGCCCGAGATGCCCCAGGACCAGGGCTGCTGCAGCATCAAAGGCAGGCGGGGATGTCAGGGAAAGGAAGAAGGCTGATGGGGGGGAGGGGCTGCTTTAAGAATTTGGGGAAGTCTGTATTTTTGTTGTGCTTTTTAAAAGTCAGAAAGAATTTTTCTCTAATCAAGGCGTGTAGATTTCAAATGCCAGTCTTCTTTGGCAGGTCATCAACTCCAACTAAAGTCAGGGACCTTAAACTTTTGAGGACACCCAACCATTCCTTCCTTGAAGCCTTGAGATATGGGGCTGGGGGCCTGGAGTGGGCACTCTGTGGCCTAATAGACATTCCCAACAGCACTTGTCTCCTCTGTTGTAGTTAATTGCTAAATGTCTGACTTCCCGCCAAGAGGATGTCAGGGGCAGGTCTATTCAACGTTGTATTCCTTTTGTGTCCAGCACAATGCTGGCCACATAAGTATAATTATTATAGTTGTCTTTTTCCAGTTTTATTGAGAAGTAATTGACATACATCACTGTATAAGTTTAAGGCATATAGCACGATGGTTTGATTCACATAGAGTTATCTTTTAACGAACACTTACACCAATCTTGAAGTAGGTTCTACCATTTCCCCCATTTTGGGATGAGGAAACAGGTTCAGAGAGGTTAAGCGGCCCAGCCATGGTCACACAGCTGGAGGTGGCAGGGCCAAGATCTGACCCCTCCAAGGTCTGTCTCATGAACAGCGGTGTCTTCCCTCCACCATATTGAGCAAGAGTTTGTTGAATGACTGCCAGCGTTGACGTGAGGTGGTGGGTGGCTGTGTCAACAGTAAAGGCTTTGAACAGCTCGGCTCTGCCAGCTGCAGCTGTTTGTCCAGGACAGGAAGAGAGGGACGTGGGGTCCACCCATTTGGGGGTTGGGATCAGGCTTGGAGATCCACCAGAGATTCAGGTGTTCTGGTGGGGACTAGAGCCGCCCAGGGTCATTTGCAGCCCTCTCTGTGGATGGTAGAATCTGGTCTCCAGGCCAAAGGGTCCCCCCGGCTCTGTTGGAGCCACTCCATGGGGGGGAAGCACGCTTTGCAGTGATGAGTAGCTCGGAGGAATAGCTCTCTTCCTCTCTTCCTCGCTCGATCCTTGTTTCTCCCCTGGGATCCTGAGAATAAGCAGCACCAGCCTGATGCCTCTTTACGTATTTGGTGAATGAATAATATAAAGACGCCAATCTGGCCCTTGGGGAGCTTAATACGAGCTAATATTTCCACCCCCTCACCTGGTTTTCCCTGTTGTTACCTTCTGATGCGACCTGGTATATTTGTCAAAACTATGAGACCCACGTTGGTACGTGACTATTAACTCAACTCCAGACTTTGTTTGGGTTTTACCAGTTTTTCTGCTAACATCCATTTCTGTTCCAGGATCCAATCCAGGATCCCACCTGGCATGTAGTCGTTCTCTGCTCTGTGTGTCCTCTGGTCTGTGACAGTTTTTCAGCCTTTCCTTGGTTTTTGTGACCTTGAGAGTGTTGAGGAGTAAAGGCCAGGTATTTTGTAGAATGTCCCTTAATTTGGGTTTGTCTGATGTTCTTCTCATGATGATTCTGGGGTTATGGGGTTTTGGAAAGCATACCACAGAGGCGAAGTGCCCTTCTTGTCACATCATATCAGGGGTTCGAGACACCCATGTGACGTCGCTGGCGATGTGAACCTTGACTGCTTGGTTAAGGCCGTGTTCGCCAGGTCTCTCCTCTGTGAAGGTAAAGAGCGGATATGTAAGTGCTTAGTATGTGCTGAACACTGATATGGGTGTCAGCTCATTTGATCCTCCCAGCCACCCCAGGAGGAGGATACTCTTACCATGTTCATCTTAAGATGGGGAAACTGAGGCACAGAAGGTTAAGGTCACCTGTGCAAGGTTACGTAGCTGGTGAGTCTTGAATCCAGCAACCTGGCTCTAGAGCCCATGTTTTAACCACTACTCGAGATATCTGCTCCATCCAGATCGGCACTCTCATTGGCCACCCGGATTCCTGCAATGGCCTCTTCGTGTTTCCCCTCTGAACTCATCTGTTACCCCATCACCCTTGGTCAGTCTGCTCCAGCCGCACCGGCCTCCTTGCTGCTCCGTGAACATGCCAGGCACACTCCCACCCCAGGGCCTTTGCTCGTGCTTCTCCTTTGTTCAGAATGCTGTGTGTCACCCAGGTGGTTTGCCTGATTTGCCTCCCCTCCTTCCCTGATCATCTTATTTAAAATTCAAACCCTACAGCCCAGCACTCTCTGGCCCCCCACTTTATTTTTTCCATAGCACTTCTCAGCATCTGACATTCTCTTTATTTTATTCATTTATTGGTTGATTATCATCTCCCTCAACGAGAATGTCAGCCTCACAAGGACAGAGATTTTGGTCTGTCTTGTTCACGGCTGTGTCTCCAGTGCCTAGAACAGTACCTGGCACAGAGTCCGTGCTGTGTAAACATCTGTGCATGAACGCCCTGAGCTTGCTTGAATCCAGGACTCTCCGTCATCATATCCTTGACGAGAAGGTCCACAGACAGAATCCCGTGGCACACCATCAGACGCCTCCCGCAGGCCGACGTTGATTCATTTATGAATTGGGTCATTTGACAGATTATGGATCTACTTAACCATCCACTCCCTCAGCCCTGACATGTAAGCTCCGAGAGAAAGATGAGTCTTTGTTTGCTTTTGTGAACAAATTATATTTAATACATTGCCTTGCACATGCTAAATGCTCACTAGATGTTTGTTGGAAAAAAAACATCAAAAAGAGCCAGCAGTGACATGGTTTCCCCTAAAGTAATCCACAAACTACCTTCTTTCCTTTTGGTGTTTCTCAATTCCCACAGACCCTCTCTCTCTCTCTCTCTCTCTCTCTCTCTCTCACACACACACACACACACACACACAGACACACACACACCAGTCGTGGTGGGGAAACAGCGTCTATTTACATGTGAACACCTTAGTGGCCTGGCTGATTGGAAAGGAATGAACAGAAAGAGATCAGGTGATGCTCTCCAGGGGAAGTAGTGAAAATATTATGCAATTTAATGTATTTATACACAAATAGTTTGCTCTGATCAGAAGCTCTGGGGACCCTGGAGCGAGTCTAGTGGCGTGAATAAGGGGTGGAAAAATGGAGAGACCCTGCCCCTCCCCCTCCATGGAGGTCATGGGGAAAACTGGGGCTCCAGGCGCCTTTAAAAATGCTATTTGTCCATGCCCACTGTGTGCCAGGAGCTTTCTGCCAAAACATCTCATTTCGTCCTCCGGCGATCATTTCCTCTCTTTGGCAGCAGAGGAAATGGAGGCACACAGCGGTCCAGGGCCTTGCCCAGGGCTGCAGAGCTGGTGAGTGGAAGCGCTGGGAGGGGCGCCCAGCCTGTCTGGCTTCTCCTTCTCGCCCGTTCCGCTGTCTCCCTGCCCCAGCCTTCGCCTGAGCTGCCCTCTCTGGGTTTGGGGCCACTCTCTTCCGCGGTAGAGGTAATAAAGCCCCGAGACAGCGGGACGGACTAAGTGGCCTCTCAGACACCTCCCGCGTGTCCTTCCTTCCCCAGAATCCCTTCGGGATCCTTGATTCCTGGGCCAGGTGCCTCAGGATGGCTGCCCAGGAGGTCCTGTGTCACCGTGTGAGCTGTGACCCCGGGCCAGCATGGCTGTACCACAGACAGGCCGGGGACGAGGGAGGAGGGTGGGGAAGGAACCAGGGAGAGACATGTTCCTGATTTGCGCGTGTCACCCTCTGCTCTGGAAATGAAATGCCTTTTAATTTCATCGTCTGCTTTTCTTTTTCCCCTCTGCAATGCTCTCTGGTGCCAGGAGGCCCTTGGCCACAGGATGCGTGTTTAACAAATCCAATAAAGCCTTTATTTGGCTGGCTGCTTGCTCCCTGGAGCTCGGCCGGCCTGGGAGACATTACCTCATTCACCCCTCTCACCTGTGTGCAGGGCGGGGCGGGGTGGGGGCCGGGAGCAGGGTCAGCAGGGTGGCTGGGAGAAGCAGGGGCCAGGGAGGTTTGCACTGCTCACGAGGGGTGACGGATGGTCCCTGGGGCAGAATCCTGAGACCTAAGTGCTGGTCCCAGCTCTGCCACCAACTCTTGGTTGGATCTTGGGCAATCTCTGGACACACTGGGTCTTAGTTTTTCTTCTGTGAAGTGGTAGGATTAGATTAGGTCAATGGGTTTTGTATATTTTTAAGCAGTGAAACCCAATTTCCCCGAGTAGAATGGGTTCTGGAAGTCTCACTTCGGATGGCTCTGGCCCTTGGTCACTACTCCTCTGACCTTTGTGTGTTTTTAAGTTGGCAGGCTTGTTTCTGCCTCAGGACCTTTGCACTGGCTTTTCCTGTTACATGAATACCCTCCTCCAGAATGATCTGTGCATAGCTGGCCCTTCTCTTGTCATTCAGGAGTCAGCTCGGATGTTACTTCCTCAGAGAGCCTTCTCTGAGTCTGTCTAGTGATGTCCTGCACCCAAAGTCATTCTGTATCCTGTTCCCATTTTACTGTGTCCTCAGCACTTATCACTCCTTGATGTTTTCTTGTGTCTTTGTTTGTTAACATGTTTATGGTCTGTTTTCCCCACCAGCTTACAAATGTCATGAGGATAGCTTTCTCTCCTTCTTCACTGCTCTGCTCGTAGAGCACAGTGAGGGTACTCAGTAAATAGCTGATGAATGGACGAATGAATAAATGAATGACTGTCTAAAACAGGTGAAGGTGAGGCTGCTCTGGGTTGGAGCAGGTGTGGAGGACCGTGTATCCCACTGGCTGGACCACCCCCTCATGATTTCCCTCCTTCCTTGGGCTTTGAGGCCCCTCCCCACGCCCCATTGGGGTGCCACAAAGCCCAGTTTGAAAACCACTTGGACTCGATTGCTCTAAGGCTCCTTGCAGCTCTGACAATCCATGGCCGACTCCGAAAACTGGTTCAGCCAGGAAGTGCTGGGGTTTCAGAGAAGGGCAAGGGGAGGGAGGGTTTTAGTTGTCTCCGAGGAGGTGCCGTTGAACTGGTTTGGAGACTTAGAGATGGTGCGAAGAGGCTTTGAGGAGGAAGAGAAGAGAAGCAGAGGCCTGGGCCTTCTCCAGACAACTGTGAGCCAACCAAGTTGGCAGGGGGCGGGGGGGATTAAATGGGAAATGTGGGACGTGGCCAGCTTTCAGAGGGCCTTGAATGCCGAGGTGAGATGGGTGTGCCTGATTTGTGACATGTGGGAGTTGGCACTGGAGCTCTGAGCAGGACAGTAGAATCGTCAGTGCCTTGAATGCGGGCGATAAAATGCAGAGGGCAGAAATGGAGGCAGGGAGACCGGGGAGGAGGCTGAGAGATGATGAGGCCGGGACCAAGGAGATGGATCGAGGGATGGGATTCAGGAGAGAAAGGGAACTAAGGATGGAGCTGATTGGCAGTGAATTAATGTGGTGGGAAAGGAGAAGGGAAGAGGCTCTGATCGTCTGAAGTTTCCTATGGGCTTATGAGGATGATGCTCTGGTCCAGGAGTTGTTCTGGATGACTGTGTTGGCTGGGATGGCAGACAGGGGGCTCCCCTTTGCCCTGTCCCGGGTCCGGAGGGTAAGCCTTCACAACTCAGCTGCTCCCCAGCTCAGGCTGCCTGGGCAAAGAGGAGCGTTTGGGGCAGACCTCCGGTTTCGCACGCTCCCTGCAGGTCCCAGGACTAGTGTGCTAATGGTCACCCAGGGGCCCTGGCAGAGAGTGGGGATGATTCAGGGTCGACTCATCCCACTGCAGGAACAAGGCACACTGTGGAATGCACTGGGAGTGCCGGGCCGGGGGAGCCACCTTCGACTATGAGGGCTGGCATGTGACGGGCACGTCTGTGATGGTCTGCGTTTCCTAAGGTATGAGGACAAGGTCATCTTCGCAACCCTGTAGGTTGTCCCTCTGACCATTCTCGAACACAAGCCCTGAGCGCTCCACAATCCTCCCAGTTAGACAGAAAACCAGTTCCAGGGAAGAATCAACTCAAGAGGGAGATAAGAATTGAAGGGTGTGTTCTATGTAGGGGCATATTTTAGAGTTTGGGGGTGCTACCCGGAGAGTGAGCCCAGACTCCCAGAAATGGAGGGTATTTTTTTTGATATCTAGAGTGGGTGTTCTGGACCTTGGGGAAAATATTCTGGAATTCGAGGACAGATTTTGGAATTCCAGCCTGTTCCAGAACTCTGGGCTCTGTTTCAGAATTCTCGGGGATGTTTGAGAAGCCTAGGGTGTATTCTGGAATTCTGGGACGTATTTCGGAACTCTGGGGGCCTGCTGGAGTCCTGGGCTGGTTCCCCATCGTTCACCTCCTTGGACTTGTCTTATCCGCTATGATCTGCCGGGTGCACATGGTTACAGAGAGGCAGTTGCTATGGCAACAGTAACCATGGGTGTATCAACTCCCAGAATTTACTCTGAGCCTGTGACATTTTAGCTGGTGGTGAACTGAAGTCAGCTCCTGAGAGCCTGATGAGCAGAGATTCCTGCCAACCCTCTTTGTGCCTCCCTTCCCCCCAACCTCAGATAACCTCCCTCTGGATCTGGCTGCCCAGCACTCCCTCGGGCAAATGAATATTCAAAAGCAGCCAAAAAGTGTATTCAAATCTTATAAACTTCTGCCTGCTTTGCTCCATTTACATGCATCGGCATCTTCTGTTTTGCCCCATTTATCTGCCAGGAAAGTGCAGGGTAATTCCAGGAGCTGAGAATAGGTGCTTTCCCAAGTTGCTTTGACCTCCTAAGTGTGAGGGTAGGAGAGGGGTGGGGCTGGGCTCCTCCTCGCTCTATAGATTGGGCCCCTCAGATGAGTCTCACAGAATCATAAAATGCTTGAGGGCATCTGCTGAAACTGTGGTTCAGTGAGGGGCAGTGACAGCAGATAAGTGGCAGAGGCAGGACAGAACCCAGGCTGGGCCCTCCTCCCCAGTGGCTATGTTCTTAACCAGTCAGACACAGCCCTTTGCTGCCTGCTCCTCCCTCCTCGCCCCAGGCTCCATAAGTGGGCTTTCTTGCCTGGGCCCCTGGTTCTGTCTACAAAATCTTCTGTCTACAAAATTGCAGACTGTCATGTGTGGAGGGCCCTTGGGAATCAACTGGGCACTATGGATGGGGAAACTGAGGACCAGAGACATCCCTCACATGGTTGGTTAGTGGCAGAGTAGGGACCTGGATTTCTAGCTCCCAGTTCCCAGCCCAGAGCCCTTGCTGTCACACTCACCTCTCCCACCCCGTATGATTCGTTCATTCGTTCA
This sequence comes from Ceratotherium simum simum, assembly GCF_057802395.1. Lineage (NCBI taxonomy): Eukaryota > Metazoa > Chordata > Mammalia > Perissodactyla > Rhinocerotidae > Ceratotherium > Ceratotherium simum. Next base: position 35,525,775 of record NC_141921.1, read on the forward strand.
TTCATTCATTCATCCATCCATCCACCCATCCATCCATCCATCCGTTCAGAAACACGTTAAGTACTGGCTGAATGCCCTATACCACCTGGGGCTGAACGTGATAGGAAGTTCATGATTGGCCCCCTGTTTATGATCCAGGCTACCTGGTCCAGCCCACCTCATTCATCTCCCCTTCTGCCAAACAGACATTCTCCCATCCGGACCAACACGTGCCCATTCCTGCCTCTGCCCCCAAGGCCAACATAGCAAACATCTTCTGGTTTCTGCCTCTTTGCTCACGATGTCCCCCCTGCCTGGAATGCCCCCACACCTCATAATTTATCCAAACCCTACTCATTCTTGAAGGCCCATGAAAAAGACCTCCACCCTCCACAAAGCATTTCCTCACCACCCAGGCCCTCTGAGCCCTCCTTTCTCCTGTGACCTTTGACTAGGAACCGCACAAATGAGTCCCTGTTTCCTGCTTTCCCATTGTCCCAGTTCACTCTTTGAGAACAGGCCCCATGCTCTTTTATTACTAGTATTGCTGTTGATATATTACATTTGGGCAGTGCTGTGATGTAAAGAAAATGCCATGAGATGTGGAGTCAGACAAGGGGCCAAGTCTTAGCTTTATAGATGAAATGCCATGTGATCTTGAGCAAGTCACTGAACCTCTCTGAACCGCAGAGGTGTACGGGGTAGATTCACGAGGTGACACCTTTGAAAACCAAACTCTGGGGGTTGGCCCAGCGGTGTAGTGGGTAGGTAAGTTTGCACGCTCCACTTCAGCGGCCCGGGGTTCGCAGGTTTGAATCCCGGGCATGGACCTATGCACCACTCATCAAGCCATGCTGTGGCAGGCATCCCACATATAAAGTAGAGGAAGATGGGCATGGATGTTAGCCCAGGGCCAATCTTCCTCAGCAAAAAAAAAAAAGAAAAAAAGAAAACTAAACTCTGAATAAACAGAAGTCTGCCTCATTTCAGGATCTATTTCCCTCTCTGCTACTGAGGCTTGTGGTCTTGAATCATTGCTGAGAGCCTGAGGCACAGACACCCTCCTCCTCTCCTATTCCTCACGCCCAGCGGGGAGGCCTGACTTCAGGGCAATCTGCCAAGAGGGGTCTTGCTAAGCAGCCTTTGCCTTTTAGTCTCTTCTCTCCAAGTAAAAGATCCAAGGTGGGGTTTCGGGATAGTGGGATTTTTTTCTCCTGCGAAGACTCATTTCCTCAATTGGTTGGGGGTGGGCTGGGGCCTGGACAGGCCTCTGAGTATTTCCCAAGGGCACGTGGCTTCCTGGGGGCCAGCCTCCTGTCTGGGAAAGCAGGAAGGCATTTGGCGGCTGGTCTTCCTCTCTGTGCGCTCCTGACTTGAATCTTCATCGTGTTTCTCTTTCCTGAATTGTGGCTTTACGGCTCCTGAGGGCCTGTGGGAGGAGGTTTATGCCTTGAGCATCTTTTCTTTTTTCCTGCTGATTGATCTGTGTTTTCCAGAGCTGAGATTTCTTTACAGTAGTACCAGGAGAAAAACTCAGCCAGGTCCTTCCTCACCTGAAAACAAATCAAAACACATGTATGTTACGTGTGTCAGCCTCACCTATGCATCCACGTGTGCCCACCGCATACACGGGCCCAGGTATTCACACGGGGATGGGCACGCACAAGGCATCGTGTTTGCGTCCCTGCGGGCACACAGCGCGTGTCTATGTCCCATCCCGAGCCTTTGTGCTCTGCTGCATCCCCCCTGCCCACTCACCGTGGGGGTCCACTCAGGTCTGCACGGGTGGGTAGATTTACATGTGTGCCGGCACAGGGAGGGGCGCTCCGTTGTGGGTGTACATTCACCGTGTGCACGGGCTTGTACACCCATGTGCACCTATCTGTGTAGAGATGTAGACCGGTGTGCATCCGTGTGCCAACAAGACAATTACAACAGCTGAGGGTTATGCACCCAATGGGCCAGGCACTGTGAGCTTGGGGGTATTAACTCCCTGAGCCCTTACAACGACACTGTGATGTTCACACATGTGACTGTATTATTATCCCCACTTTCAGAGATGTGGAAACCGAGGCTCAAGGAGGTTATTAACTTGCCCAAGTTCCCAGAGCCAGGCCGTAGCAGGGCTGGGGTTTGAACCCAGGTGGTCGGCTCCACAATGCACACTCAACCACCGCACTAACTTGCTAATAAAAGCCTGTTTTTGCAGGCCCTGCAAGGGTTAAGCCAGTCCCTAGCCTGGGCCTTTCTGCCCACAAGAGTGCAAGCACGGGGCAGTCTTGCACACGGGTGTGAAGACGGGCGTGGGGAGAGTGTGCACACCTGCCCCAAGCTGCCCGCTTGGGAAATGCCAGGAGCGTTTCACCCTTTTCGGGGGCCAGTGCCCTGTGGCTCCTGAGCCCACCTCTCTAGAACTGACCATCTTCCACTGCATTTTCTTTTCTCAGATCACGTGTCCCAAGGCCCTGCTGAGCCCCACCAGGCAGGGAGCAGAGAACCAGGCCACCGCCCCCCCAACCCCCGCCCGGTACTGGCTCTTCCCCAATAGGCAGGTAGCGCTTCGAGCCCCGCCCCACCATGCTCCCATCCCTACCCTCATCTCCTCTTGAGATGTTGAGATCTCAAGTGTTGAGATCACTTTTGAGGACAGATGCCTTCCCCAGGAAGCCGTGTAGACCTGTCTGATGGAGTTAGGGGCCCCTTCCCTGAGCACCTACAGTGTAGCTTGGGATCTCCTTGGGTCCTACTTCTGGCTCTGCTGCTTCTCAGCTGTGTGACCTTGGGCAAGTTTCTTAACCTCTCTGAGCCTCAGTTTTCTCATCTGTAAAATGAGGATAATATTGACACCTACCCCAAGAGTTAGGTGGGGAGGTCATATGAATTAGTACACGGAAAGGGCTTAGAACTGCACCTAGCGCTTACTATTGTTGTCATTATTGTTGTTCTAGTCCTCACTGGCCTGCTGTGTCTGGGTATTTGTCAGCCTCCCCCGCAGGTGGAGTGCTCTGTGAGGACAGGGACCATAACTTCTTTCTCCTTCTGTCCCAGGGCCTGGCTTGGTCCCTGGTGTGTTGTTGATGCTGCTCCGTGTTGATTGAATGTCTGACTGAGGGAGCCCAGTCCTTTCCCCAGTGGGACCAGTTCTCTCCGTGAGATAAACCCCATCTTTCCGTCTTAGGGGGGGTTGGGTGAGGCTGCCTGCTCTATGCCAGGGATGCAAAGTAGGGCAGGCCTCCCCAGGGTGGTTGCCGTGGCAACAGGGAAAGTTCTGCTCAGAGGCAGATGCACAACAGGGTAGGTTGGGAGGCATGGTGGGGTTGCCCACCTAGAGTAGGGAGACAGGCTGTTGAAACGGCTTTCGAGCCTCAGTGACTTATCTGTAAAATGGGGGCTAAGCTCCCAGCTCACGGTTAGGGTCATATTTATCGGGGTCGGAGATGAGGAAGGCTGTTGAGAGCTGCAGAGGGCTGCGCCAGTCTTGCCTGCTTTATGACGACGTTCTCCACCGGCACAGAAGCATGACAAGAGAAAGGACGTTGCTTTATTCACCCCTGTACCCCCAGCACCTAAAACAGTGCCTGACACAGTGGCTGCTAATGAATGTTTGCTAAATGAGGAATTAGTCGAATAAGAAGATATCCGACACCTGGAATTCTACCAGGCCCTGATTCCGAGCTCTGGTCTACATTAGAGACCCCTCAATGCCGTCTCTGACCTACCCCAGGCCCCCACGGACCCCTGAGTACCATTTCTCCCCAAGTTGTGAACTCTGTAGGGTAGGCGGGGGACTGGGGTCCATCTGGCCTTGGGGAGATTGTCCTCTACTGGGATTCTCGGGCTTGGCTGATGACAGAAGCTTGGGGTGGGGGTGTGGGAGGTGGTCATGGTGGATGTAAAGAATGCAGATTCCCAGGCCCCTTCTCAGTCCTCCTACATCAGACTCTCCGGGATGCGGTCCGGCATTTGGGATTGTAACGAGCTCTCAGGGGATTCTGGTGAGCGGCCAGGTTTGGGAACTTCTGCTCAGCACACAGCCTCCTGCAGCTGGAGGGGCTTTAAGGAGTCTCCCTGGCCAACCCAGGTACTTCATGTCCACTTGGGGAGACTGAGGTCCAGAGAGGGGCACCTTGGCTCAGTCCTAACTCTGGCACTCCTTGGCCCTGTAGCTTGGGCCAACTGTTCAGCCCCTCTATTCATCCTCTCCATCAACACTCAAGGGTCCACGCGGCCTAGCTTCTCCTGACGGCTGCCTGGCACAGCTCACCTGTGCATCCTGGTCAAGACACCGAGCGGCAGGGAAGGAGCAGGCCGCTGCACCAGACAGCCCTGAGTTTGCAGCCTGGCTCTTCTTTTTAGCTTCTTGGGCAAGTGCCTTAACCCTCTTGAGCTTCAGTCTCTTTCTCTGCAAAATGGGCTAACCCAACCCATTTCATGGAGAAGTGGGTTGGTGAGGCAGTTGAGAGTGTGGACTTTGCAGCCAGGGGGTACTGGTTTGAATCCTGGCTCCACCGGGTTGACAGCTATGTGACCCCAGGCAAATGACTTCACCTCTCTGAGCTTTAGCATCCTCATCTGTAAAATGGGGGCGATGAATCCCAGCTTCATGGAGGTCATGGTGAGGATTGTGAGGGTGCCCATGAAGCACACAGTAGGGGGCTCAGCTAAAATGAATGCCCTTTTAAAGAAAGGCAGGAAGGCGGTGACTCAGACGTCAGCCTGGACCTGCAGCACTAAGGAGAAACTAGAGAGAAGGCTGAGTGCTTTGCCTCTGTATCCAACGGGCAGCCCAGAGCAGGGGCAGTGGAGGGGAGAGGTGTTTGTTTGAACAGCCAGAGCCACTGAGAGGCCCCTGGTGTCTGTCCATTAGCCAGTTCCTGCTGAGTCGGAGGGAGTTGGAGGCTGGGGAAGTGATGAGCCATCGCAGCTGTGCGGTACTTTCTCTGCTGAAAAGCAGTTTCCAACTCGTTATCTTAATGCGTCCTCACAATAACCCTGGTAATTGTTAGCCCACAGATCTGGCTTCCTGTTTCAGATGGGGAGATGGGAGCCCAGAGAGGTCAACTGGCTGGGCCAAGGTCACACAGCACAGCAGCGGCCAGAGACAGGAAGGCGGAGGTGACTGTGTTTCTGAAGGATAGTGGCCAGCTGTACGGCATCCCTCCTGACTCCTGCCTAGCTTAACCGCTGCTTGCTGCAGTGCCCTGAAGCCAGATATCTGAGTTCAAATCCTGGCTCTTCCACTCCTAAACGCATGCCTGGAGGAAGTCACTTAACCCCTGTAAGCCTGGCTTCTGCATCTTCAAATGGGGAGAATAACAGTCCCTACCCCACGGGGCTGTTCTGGGGAGTAGCCCAGTCAATGTGTGTAAAGCGTGTGCCCAGCACGTGGTGGGTTCGTTCTCTTGGCTTTGCTGCTCCCAGATGATATTTGCCCCTAAAGTCACATCAACTGTCTGGGCCTCAGTTTTTTCATGTGCCAAATGGGCACTTATTTTGTCCCAGGCATTGTGCTAGGCCCCTGCACGTCAGGATTTCATTTAATATTAGCAGCAACCAATGAGGTCAGTCCTTTCAGTCCCATTCTCCAGATGAGGAAACCAGGATGCAGAGAAGTGAATTGATGCGTCTGTAGTGACTTGGCTAGTGACCAAGATAATCCAACACAAACTCAGGCCTGAGATCCAGAGCCATGGCCCCTAAATGGGCCTGCCTCTAGGTTTCCCTCCAGGGAATTCTTTAGGGCTGATAAACTTGCCTGGGACCTTGGAGTCTGGGGGCTGGTGCCTGCCTGGATGTTGGAGCAGCAGGATCCAGCCTCAGGTTGGTACCCCCACCCTTGCCACCAGACCTCCCTCTGGCCTGGGGCTCCAGCCCTGCCTGGGCCTTTCCGCTTCCCTGGGGTCAGGGGGAAGCTGGCAGGCCCCAGGCCATGGCGAGAAGACCATCAGCTGGCACTGGAGCCCGAGCGCTGGTGATGACCCTCTTTTCATACGGAGGCAGCTCCCGGTCTCTCCCCACGCTCAAATCTGCTCCCGGAGCTCCCATTCCGGAAGGAAGCAGTGGCAGATTATGTAATTGGGAGTGGGTTATGTAAGGATGTAGCAGGCCCTGGTGGGATTGGGGGAACAGAGCAGCCCCCCAGCCCCTGCTCCCAGCCTCCCAGCAGAAGCCTCTGGAGCAGGGCCAGGCTCCTTCCCACACTGCTCAGCTGTCCGGCCAGGGACCGAGAGCTGCAGCCAGGACTGGGCGGGAGTGGGCAGGACGAGGCGGTGGTGTGGAACGGGACGGCACTGGTCAGGGAGTCAGGAGTCCTAGCTTGGGTCCCAGCTCTCTCAGGGATTGGCCTCAGTTTCCCTTTCTAGAAAATTGAGGAGGGGTGGCTTGGGTAATCTTGAGGGGCCCTCCCAGTTGCAGGGGGGTGATATTTCTCTCACCTTGGAGAGCGAGGTCCAGATTTCTCGGTGCTGACTCTTACGCTGTGGCCAGCTTGCTTGAGCAGGGCACATTCCCCCTCTGGGCCCTGATCTATCTGTTTGTCTAACAGGGAGACGAGCTCCCTTGCCAGCTGCGCCTGGACTTTTGGGGTGCTGGAGGTGGGCAGGAGAGTGGAGCCAGGACGTCTCATCCCTACTCTCTCCTTTGCTCCCTGATTGAGTCCAGCAGAGACCGGCCACACCACATAATAATGACAGTGACAGTGCTGACAGCTACCACTGAATGCTCAGGCCCTGTGCTAAGCCTCTTTTCATGCATCATCCCATCCAATTCTCATGAGTCCTACAAAGTATGTACTTTTATTATCCCTAATTTATTGGTAGGGGCTGAGGCTCAGAGAGGGCAAGTGACCTGCCTAAACTCACACAGCCAGTCAGTGGCCGAGTCAGGATTTGATTCCAGGCTTGTAAGACTCTAGAGCCCGTGACACCGTGAGTCTGCACAGAACTGGCCTGGTTCTCGCCAGAGACTGGAGGACTGGGTATGGCCAGATGGTGTAAACAGCTGTGTTCTGTGGTCCAGGATCTAAGGAATGTCCGTCCCCCTCACTAGCCACCCCCGGGCCTCTCTGGACTCCCCACTCCCTCCCTGTTCTCTTTGTGCCGCCCACGGTGGCCATGATGGCATCTGTGAAGTGGGCAGCACAGCCTGCAGGCTGTGTGGGCAGTTGGCACTGAGGGCACATGAGCACTTGTATTTTTAAACCCCGGCTCCGGACCATCTCTGAAGTCGGCTCCGACAGGGCCAAGGGGTTTTCCTTGGGCACTGGTGACCCTGAGTGGGAGGGCAGTGGGGCATCGTTGGCATCAGGAGGTGCCCTGCCAATAAAAGGGGCTGTTGCCAGCCAGCAAGATGCTCGGCCCCAGCTGGGGTCTGTGTCCCTTGGACCCTGGGAGCCCCAGCAGCCTGAGCAAAGATCACAGGAGCAGTGGGCAGACCAGGGAGAAGAGGAGAGGACGGAGGGGGGCGGAACAAAGGCAGAAGGAGCCGCAGGGTGTAGGTGCGAGGGCCCTTAGAAAGCTCCGAGTCCAACCCACTCACTCTGAGGTGGGGAAGCTGAGGGCCCAAGAAGGCAAATACCCAGGTCACACTGTGAGTGAGAGCCGAGCCAGGACTCGAACCCAGAGCTCTCCATCCCCAAGCAGAGCGATTGTGGACTAACTTTCATCTTGGCTCCCAGCGAAGTGCCGCTTATGGCGGCTCTGCTCCTGGGAGGGGAGTTTTTTTACCGCCCTGCAGGAAGGCGGGGGAGGAAGAGGCACTTCTGTGCCCACCCAGTTCTGCCGTGCTGAGGGAGCCAGGGCAGGGTTGATGATGGCCAGATGGCAGCAGAGCACGTGACTGTAGAATTCACTACACCCGCCGGTCCCCGCCAGGGCCGCCCCTGTTCCCTCCCTTCTGATCCCTGGGGCACTGGCCAGTTTCCTTGCCCCTGACCCCTGGCACCAGGAGGGTCCCTCAAACTGTTGTACAGAGCAGGAAACTAGGGGCTGGGAGGTTATTTACAGGAGAAACATGATGAAAGGGAAGCACAGAGTGAGCGGCAAGAGCTGGCCTGGCCCCCTCGAGCTGCGTAATTTTGTCACAGCATCTCTCTGGGCCTCAGTTGCTCCATTTATCAAATGGGGACAATCATCAGCATTTGCCAAGTACTGATTTTATGCCAGGTACCAGATTAATTGCTTTCTTTCTTTTTTTTTTTGTGTGTGAGGAAGACCAGCCCTGAACTAACATCCGTGCTAATCCTCCTCTTTTTGCTGAGGAAGACTGGCCCTGAGCTAACATCTATTGCCAATCCTCCTCCTTTTTCCCCCAAAGCCCCAGTAGATAGTGGTATGTCATAGTTGCACATCCTTCTAGTTGCTGTATGTGGGACGCGGCCTCAGCATGGCCAGAGAAGCGGCGCGTCGGTGCGCGCCCGGGATCCGAACCCGGGCCGCCAGTAGCAGAGTGCGCGCGCTTAATCGCTAAGCCACGGGGCCGGCCCCCTAATTGCTTTCTTATGTTATTTTACTCAACCTTATGATGATCCCTTTTTCAGAAGAGGAAACTGAGGCTCAGAGAGGTCAAGCTGCATGTCCAGGGTCCCTCAGCTGCTAAATAGCAGAACCTGGGTCTGTCTTCAGGTGCTTATCTAGTATCCGATGCATCCACCCGGGTGTCAGGTGGCTCAGATGAAAAGACAAGTAGCGAGAGAAAGGGCTTTGGAGAGGAGGGCGGAGATATGTACAAGCCGAGTGTTTTCAGCTCTCTCCTCTGCCTCCTCCCAGGGAGAGGAGGCTCAGACCCACTCCAGGTCTCTCTCCAGATTCTTTCTTGTCTGCCCCTGCCTGATCCATTCCCCATACCACTGCCACAGTGCTAGCCTTCTGAGAACACAAGCCTGATCCTCTCACTCCCCAACCTGAAACCCTTCCATGGCTCTCCACTGCCTCCAGGGAAGGTCCAAAGTTCCTCGCTTGGCATTCAAGGCCCTTTTGTAATCCAGCCCCTTCCCACCTCTCCAGGGACTCTCTACTCTGACCACATCATCCCCTGGACAGATTTCTTCTCCTCCCTCACGCCTTCACTCAGGCATTTCCCTCTGCCATTTTTACCTTATCCTCAAACTCCTATTCATCCCTTGAAACCAGCCCAAAGTCACTTCTTCTGTGAAGCTTTCTGTTATTGTCCCTGGTGGAATGTCCCTCCCTCTTGGTGCTCCCGTCACCTTGAGGGTGGTTCTCATCACCTAGTTTTGTAGTAAATTGTTTATATGGCACTCTCCCCAACTCACCTGACACCACCTGAGGGTCCCCGGAGGAAAGGAACTAAGTGAGCCACTCCAATGTCCCCAGCTCCAAGGCTGGGCGCAGTCTGCCTTTGTTGCTGAGTGAATGAATCAAGAGAGTGGATCAGGAAGCGGCAGGGGATGGTGGATCAGAAGAAGGTCTTTCTGGGTAGAGGCCAAGTCTTGGGTTCTGGACCAGCTCCATCTGCATCCCACTCACTAAGGATGGCTCAGCTTGAGAGCTAATGTCCCACAGTTGGACAGACCTGGAACTGAGCCATGAGATCTTAGGTAAGTCACTTAACCTCTCTGAGCCTCTGGTTCCTCATCTGTGAAACAGGATAACAATATGGTTGATATGAGGATTCAGTACAATCGTGCCTGGAAAACTTCTGGAAAAGAGCCTAATCTGTAGTAAGGTAGATGCTCAGTACAGGTTTTTTCTCCCCTCCTGCTATCATCCTCCTTTTCATGATCAATATCTCCATCAATATCATCATCCCCATCATCATCATCGTCACATCCATCACCATCGCCATCTTCATCCTCATTCCTTGGGTCTCCTTCTTTCCCAGATACCTGCCCCCTGTACTGGAGACTCTGCAAGTATGAGGTGCCAGCCCTGTGCCAGGAACTAAGCTAAGTCCTTTCCTTTCATCATTTCATTTAATTTTCACCCTGAAAAACACAAACAAAAATCACTTCCTCCTCTGGAGAATCTTCACATCCACCAAATGGGTTGCCACAATGATCCCCATTTTATAGATAGATAAACTGAGGCTCAGAGAAGTAAAGTAACTTGCTAAGATCATACCACAGCTAGTAAGCAGAGGAGTCCAGTTCAAACCTTGGTCAGCTCTTTCAACAACACGAAGCTTCTCGTGGCTCCTGATTCACTTGCCCTTAGGGTTTTCCAAATTTGCTTCCCACTGCTAGTGCTCCCTGCGAAGGTTCAGTATGAGTTTTCAGCTCTTTCCTGAGTCCCCAGGGCCCACCAGAGAAACACCAGGATTTTCGCTGAGAGTTTTACTCAAAATCCAGGGAAACAAATGGGACATAAACAAAGATACCAGGAAGCTGGATGAAGATTTGCAAGCTCAGAAGGCGAGGTCTTGGATCCTCACCAGCCTGCTCACTGTGGACATGCATCATCGTTATTCTGGACACACCAGCCTACCAGGTCTTCCTGCCCAAGTGTCCAGTCCAGAGGATCCACTCCAGAGAAACTCCACCCCTACCGTCATCACATTTCTAGTCCCCTTCTCATCCTTGTCCTCCTTCCTTCTAGAGAAGTGTCACTGGCATCTCTGAATTTAGAATAAAAATTCCCATGATGGCTTTTTTAGGGTAGGTCTGGTGAGGCTCAAAGGAGAGAATCATGAATTCATTCATTTTTCAAGTCTGTGTTGAGCACCCACTGTGTACCACAATTGTGCTGGGCATGGGGACCTAGACATGACTCAAACACAGCCCCTGCCCTGGGGGAGCCCCATTCCAATTTTTATCTCTAGGAGTAGCTGAGACCTTCCCCACTTCTCTGTCATTTGTTCTGGGAGGGCCCAAGGGCAGGGCCCATCTTTTATCCCACAGAGCTGGGCACAGAAGGGCTTTCGGAGAATGTTTGTAGAATGGAACTAAACTGAACCCAGCAAGAATCAACCTCACTGTGTAACACTCTTTGATTTAAAGTATGGACCTGGGGATCTGACCCTCTTCCCGTGTGTCCACCCAGCCCCTCTGTGTGTACTCTCTCACTGCAGAGCCCCTCATAATCTCTTCCTTCTACACTTCACTTTCTATTCTGAGATTGAATCCCTACTATGTGCCAGGCACAGTGTTGGGCAGACACTACTGTGCCCTTACAGAGACTGATGACGCCCCCCACACACATACCAGGAGGGCATTAAAGGTTTATTCCCCATATAATGAAGCTCTCTAGGGAAAGCTCTCTAGGCTCCCAAGTAGGTCCAAAAGTGGCTTGAGGGATAAGGAAAAGGAGACTGGTTTGGAGTTTTTAGACGTGGATGGACCTCAAGGGCCTTATGGGGTTTCATGGACCTCAAGGGTTGGGGTGAGGGTTCCTGGTGCAGGGGCTGGGGCCTTTGTGGTTTGAACTTCCTGCTGGTACAAAAGGAGGGAGCACCTGGGTTTTCTTATCAGCTTGCCCAGATGTGAGGCAGAACGGCAAGGGGGAGTGGGGGGCTTGAATTCTGCCAGTGGTCAAACAACAAAAATGGAATCAGACTCCTTATTACTTAGTCACACCTCCACCACCATCTCTAAACCTTGGCAAACACTAACCTGTGCTCCAGGTCTATAATTTGATCATTTTAAGAATGTTGTATAAATGAAATCATATGGTATGTGACCTTTTGAGATTGGCTTTTTTTCCCACACTCAGCATAACGCCCTTGAGTCCATCTGAGTTGTTGCAGGTATCAGGAGTTGGTTCCTTTTTTTGCTGAGTGGTAGTCCGTGGTATGAATGTACTACAGTTTGTTTAACCAGTCACTTGTTGAGAAACATTTTGGTTGTTTCCAGTGTTTGGCTATTACAAATAAGGCTGCAAAGCTACTTTATCTGATATTATTGTAGCCACTCCTGTTTTCTTTTGATCATTGTTTGCACGGTATATTCTTTTTCATTTTTTTCTTTCAACCTATGTATATCATTATATTTGAAGTGAATTTCTTTTAGGTAGTTGGATTATGTTTTTTTTAATCCACTATGCCAATCTCTGTCTTTTAAATGATGTATTTATACCATTTACATTTAATATAACTGATATGTTACGGTTTAAGTCTGTCATTTTTTTTTTGCTTTCTGTTTGTTACCTCTGTTTTTCATTTTTGTTTTCTTTTTCTTGCCTTCCTGTTGATTACTTGAACATTTTTTGGAATTCTACTTCGATTGATCTATAGAATGTTTGAGTGTATCTCTTTGTGTAGATCTTTTAGTGTTTTTTCTAGATATTACATTATACATACATAATTTATCACAGTCTATTGGTATTGACATTTTACTAGTGTGAGTAAAATACCTCCTTTAAACTCCCTTTCCCTCCTCATTTTAAATATAATTATCTTAAATATTTTCTCTATGTAATTTACATATATCTCCATATTTTTGCTCTTTCTGTTGTTCTTCCTTCCTTCCTGATGTTCCAAGATTCCTTCATTTCCATATTGTTTCAAGAACTTCCTTTAGCCATTATTTTAGGGTAGGTCTGCTGATGACAAATTCTCCTATTTTTCCTTCATCTGAGAATGTCTTGACTTTCCTGTGATTCCTGAAGGATAATTTCACCAGATACAGAATTTGAAGTTGACAGTCCTTTTCTTTCAGTACTTGAAAAATGTTGTGTCACTTTCTTCTGGGCTCCATAGTTTCTGATAAACCATTGTCATCTGAACTGTTTCTCCACAGGTAAGGTGTCTTTTCTGTCTCACTGCTTTTAATTTTTTTTTTCATCATCTTTAGTTTATTGAAGTTTGATGTGATGTGTCTTAGTGTAGATTTCTTTAGATTTATCCTATTTGAGGTTCACTCAGCTTCTTGAGTCTATAGGTTTGTATCTTTGGCCAAATTTGGGAAATTTTCAGTCATTATTTCTTTTTCAGCCCTACCCACTTTCTTGTTTCCTAGGATTCTGCTGACAAGAATATCACATCTTTTGTTACAGTCCCATAGGTCCCTGAGGCTCATTTTCTTTTCAATCTATCTTCTCTCTTGTTCAGATTGGGCAATTTCTATTGTTCCATCTTCAAGTTCACTGCTCTATTACCTCTGTACTCTCCATTTTGCTGGTGAGCTTATTCATTGTATTAATTTTTTTTTGTTTAGTGTATTTTTCAGTTCTAAAATTTTCCATTCAGGGGCCGGCCCGGTGGTGCAAGCAGTTAAGTGCGCACACTCTGCTTCAGCAGCCTGGAGTTCGCAGGTTCGGATCCCGGGCACGCACTGCTTGTCAAGCCATGCTGTGGCGGTGTCCCATATAAAGTGGAGGAAGATGGGCACGGATATTAGCCCAGGGCCAATCTTACTCAGCAAAAAAAGAAGAGGGTTGGCATTAGATGTTAGTTCAGGGCTGATCTTCCTCACACACACACAAAAATTTCCATTCAGTTCTTCTTTATATCTTCTATTTCTTTCCTGAGACTTTCTAATTTTTTTATTTGTCTTTAGTTTGTTTGCTGTTGCTTGTTGAAGGATTTTTGTGATGAGTATTTTAACATTTGTCAGATAATTCCAACATCTGTGTCTTCTCAGTGTTGGCATCTGCTGATTGTCTTTTCTCACTCAGGATGAAATTTTCCTGGTTCTTGGTATGAGGAATAATTTTCACTTATATTCTGGACATTTTGGGCATTATGTTATGAGATTCTGAGTCTTATTTAAATCTTCTGACACTGTGCCAGCGAGGGAAGGGGAGTGCCACCTCATCACTGCCAGGTGGGTGAGTGTCAGGTTCCCCACTTGACCTTTGATACCCCAGGGGAGAAGGGTGGCTTGTTACTATTGGGCAGAGGTGGGATTTCAGGCTCCCCACTAGGGATCCACTGATACCAGCCTGGTTGGGAGTGTGAGGGGTGCCTTGTTAGTGCTCCCCACACATCTCCCACTGACAGTGGAGCTGGAGAAGGCTTCATGAATGCTGGATGGTAGTGAAAGTTTTGGCTTCTGCTCAGTCTCCTCTATTACCACTGTAGGAGGGAGGGTAGGGGTTCCTCATTACCACTGGGTGGGGGAAAAAGTCCAGGATTCTCATGTGGTCTCCACTGACACTATGATGGGGTGGGGGAAGGGCTGTTACCACCTGGCAGGTGTGAAAGTCCTGGCTCTCCACTGGGTCTTCTCTGATACCTCTCTGGCAGGGGTAGGGGTGGGGTGGAGGGGTGTTTCTTTACAACCCAGTGAGGATGAAACTCTAGGCTCCCCACTCAGCCTTTGCTGATGGGCTTGGAGATGGTGCCGTGTTTTTTCCTGTGGTGTTTGGCTGGAGTTGAATGGTTATTGTTTGGAAGTTTTCTGTGTGCTGGGTTCTTACTCTTTTCTGGTCCTTTGGCTAGGCAGAGCAAGCATTTCTCGGGGCTTTTTAATCTTCTCCCAATGGCACTCCCAGGTTGCTGGCTTCTCCAGCACCCAGTCTGAGATATATAAGACAAGAAGAAAACTCCAGAAACTCACCATTGTGTCATCCCTTAGGTCCCTAGCCAGTCTGCCTTTTTCACCTTTCAGGGTCTACGTACGCTTGTTTTAGACATAATGTCCAAACTGGACTTAGCAGGAGGAATAGGGAGAAGTGCATTTACTCCATCTTGGTTCAGAACCAGAAGTCAACTTGGTTCTCTGTAGTGTTTTAAACAAAAAAAAAGTAGATCCATTTTATCTACTTGGCTGGAAAGAGAAACCAGCTTTGGTTCAAAAATAAAAAGAGATAAATCAGTTGAATATAGTTTAGCATGTGTAGGGTGAAACAGAAAGTAAATATCTGTTTGCAGGGTTTTGATCAGAGAAGCATAGTATGGTTGGTACTCCCTTGGCATTAGAGTTCTCACTAGGAGAGCAAAGCTTCTCAGCACACCCACCACTGTGTGTGTTATAACGATGTAGTAATAGGAGGTGGCGAGTGGACAAGCTAATTTAGGCCTAGAAGAGGACAGCCCTGTGCTACCACCTTGGGGGAGTACAGACAACCCTGAAGAAGGTACTCTCACTGGGATTGGGTTGGGTGAGGTCTAAGTGGGATGAGGGAGGGGGGGAGGGGTTAGGCATTTTGTACATGTGTGTAAATCCAAACATGTGTGTGAGGAAGTGGAGGAATGCAGGCCTTTTGTGTCCTCTGCTGACTCTGGTCAGGTTCCTGAAGCCAATAATTGGTTGGTTTATCACTCTGTGCCTAACAGAGTACCTGGCACATAGTAGGTGCTCAGTAGATATTTGTTGACAGAATTAATGGATGATTGAATGAGTGAATGAGTGCTTCTCTGTATTGCCTCATTTATTTTACTAGATGCTGTTGCTGCCTGGAGGTTTCCCATTGATGGGGAAAAGTTAGAGGCTTGCTGTCCTGGATAAGTGGTCTGCTGAGAACCCTCAAGGCAGTGGTGCGTAGGTTTTCATGCTTAAAGAGGTAGACCAACTGAGAGGGAAGAGGAGATCAGGGAGTCAACAGCTCATACACCCGTTGACCCATCCATTCACCTACGCATCCAGGGTTGGGGCCAGATATTTCAGGTTTTCATGCCCAAAGGGGTGAGCCTATGGGAAGGGAGAGGTGGGAAGAAGGTTAACATTTCATCCATCCATCCATCCCCCCATTCATCCATCCACCCATCTACCCATTCATCCATGTATCCATCCTCCCATCCGTCCGTCCGTCCATCCATCCAGAGTGGGGTCCAGATTGTTCATGATTGTTGAATGCCCGCCTCAGGACTTTAGACTAAAAGCTGTCTTTTGTGACAGCTGTCCAGGAGAAGAGGTTAATTTGCATGAACAGCACAAGTGCATGCTGGAAGCTAATTAGGGCTTAAGCAGGGATAGTCTGCAGATCCTGGAGTAAGTGGAGTGTAGGCGTTTCAGGAAGGGACCTCTCCACTCTCTCATGCCAGTTTTAGAGAGAGATGGGGACCAGATGGGACACAGCTACTCTCATGAGCAAAACACCTGGATTATGTCCTTATTAACCAGTTTATCCTAACTCTGCAGTATAGGACAGCTGATGGAATGATCTGGATTGGCTGTTCTCAAAAGTTCTTGAAAGGGAGAGAACCCAGTTAGGCTTTGTGGCATCATTGTTGGGTTCAGGAATAGGTAACAAATGCTTCTGGAATGAATAAGTAATCTGAGAGGGGGTAACTTTCAAATGCTCCTGCCTTTGGGCAGAGACCACAAGTATCTCCTCAGGGTCAAAGTTAAGACTGGGACTGTAAGACAGGCCAGGCCTCTTGTGAAACCATCACCTTTCATTCCTGCTCCCATAGGCTGTGCTTGGTTCCTCTCTGTGCTCGGTGTCTGAAACATAGCAGATGCCGGTAATGTTTACTGAATGAGGGAGTGGACAAACAAGTCCCTCAGTCAACAAATATTTGCAGAGTGCCTAGTATGTGCCAGGCATGGTCCTAGGAGCTGAGGGTACAACCACAGAGAAGACAAATCCTCCATCATCATGGATCTCAGTTTACTGCTCAACATATTTAAAAACCAAAAGTGAGTCATATGTTTTACAGGGCGTATAATGCTGCTGTTTCCTGTGCCAAGTGGTGCTTGCAGGTGCCAATGGGTGATGGTTTCTTGGAGCCAAGGCCTGGTAGCTGTTTTTGGGAAAGAAGGGTGAAGAGCAGGCCGCACATTCTGAGGAGCCAAAATTGGTGGAAAATCCTAAATGTCGCTCATTGAACACTTGTTCCATGCCAAGATATGGGTTATCTCTCTGAGGTCTCCAGCCTGGATGTAGGCTCTCTCATTCACTCTGCTTTACAGCTGCTGAGACTCACCCGAGACCGTGTGGGGAGGGGGTGCTGGAGTCAGGATTGGAATCCAGGTCTGTTTGGCTCCAAAGCCCCAGTTCTTAAGTACTTGGCTTGACTGCCAGGGAGGGTGGAAGGAGGTGGCGAGAGGGGTCTGCAGGAGCCGGGGCCTGGCCATGGCAAAATGTGGGGGGTTGTCTTGGATACTGTCTTGGCCCTAATACCCTCTTGTCGTTGGGTGTGAAGCTGTCGTGGGTGATTTCAGGCAGACCCAGCAAGCCGTGCTCCCTGTTGCCTGCCCACTGAGAAGGCCAATCTGCAATGCAAATCATGTCTGCCCGCACCTGATATGGATCCTATACATTTAGACAAATCACAGAATAAAAATTACATATTGTTGCAATTTCTCTACACCACGCTGCCACTCATAGCTGGAGGGGGAGGCGCTGAGTGCTTGGGGAAAGCCGTCACCAGCTCTTGGCCCCGCGGGGCGCCCTGCGGCTCTGGTAGGGTGGAGTAACTCAGAGTTTGCTGCCTGCACCACTGCAATGCAGGAGGGAGAAGCTGGTTCTGCTGCGGCTTCGGGGGTTGACCTAGTCCTGGCTATTGGTCCAAATCTGCATTGATTCCTCCCCACACCTGGAGGTTAATGCAGAAACTAAAGATGATTATCATAATAAAACAATAATCATAGCCAACTCTCATTGAGTACTTTCTTTTTTTTTTTCTTTGTGTGAGGAAGATCAGCCCTGAGCTAACATCCATGCCAATCCTCCTCTTTTTCCTGAGGAAGACTGGCCCTGAGCTAACATCTATTGCCAATCCTCCTCCTTTTTTTTCCCTTTTTCTCCCTAAAGCCCCAGTAGATAGCTGTATGTCATAGTTGCACATCCTTCTAGTTGCTGTATGTGGGACGCGGCCTCAGCATGGCCGGAGAAGTGGTGTGTGGGTGCGCGCCCGGGATCCGAGCCTGGGCCGCCAGTAGCGGAGTGTGCGCACTGAACCGCTAAGCCACGGGGCCAGCCCTTCATTGAGTACTTTCGATAGCCCAGAGGCTTAATTCTCACAACCACCCTTGGAAGGAGGTATTTTGTCATCTCCATTTTATGAAGGTGGGAACAGGCTCAGAGAGGTTAAGCAACTCACTCAAGGTCACCTTGCGAGTAATTGGTGGAGGTGATCCCAAAGCTAACTGTGATTGATTTCAAAGTCTGGCTCTTAGCTGTGACGCTGCCCTGTCCCGACCTGCCTCCTCCCTCTGAGACCCATCAAGGAGAGCTTACTTGGGGGAGCAGCCAGCAGCAGTGTCCATTTTTGTGTTAACACACGTGTCCTTATGTGTATCCTTGAGATTTTGCACACGCACATGCCCTCAAAGCTGTATTGTGTGTGTTCTGCGCATGTTCGCGTCCTCACATGTGTGTTTGCAAGTGTGTGGCTGGGTGCTTTAGTGTTCTTGTTCACAAGTATCAGCATATGTGTATGTGTTTGTGCTAACGTACATTAAGTGTGTATCTAATTTTTATTGGGTGCTCACTCTGTTCCAGGTGTGATTCTAAGCGCTTTACAGGTATCAGCTAATTTCGTCCTCACAGCAATCCTACGAGGCAGGTTCTATTAATATCCCCAAATCACCGATGAGGCAATTGAGGCACAGAGAGGGGACCAATTGCCCAAGCATCCCTGCCTGTGATTACAGAACATGTTTTCTTCCTTTATGCCCACCCTCCCTCATTTCTGGTCCATGTGGCTTAGGTATCGGTCCCCACCTCCCTTGCCCCTGGGTTGGCTGTGGGACCCAGGTGTGGCAAATCAGAGTCACTGTGATTGGGTCAGGCAGCAGATCCAAGCAGCGCATGAGAAGCATCTGTGGGTAGTTCAGTGTTGCTGAGAGCGTAGTCTGCAGATGGCAGCGTCAGATTCCTGGGCCCCAGCCCAAACCTCCTGAATCAGGACTCTGAGCTTCCACAAGCCCTCCAGCTGACCCTTGTGCACTTAAGAATCTGGATCTTGAAGGTACACTGCCTGGGTTGGGGCTGGAATTCCAGCTCCGCCACATGTCAGCTGTGGGACAAGTTATATAAGCTTTCTGTGCCTCAGTCTCCTCATCTGTGAAATGGAAATA
The DNA here is from genome assembly GCF_057802395.1 of Ceratotherium simum simum. Taxonomy (NCBI): domain Eukaryota; kingdom Metazoa; phylum Chordata; class Mammalia; order Perissodactyla; family Rhinocerotidae; genus Ceratotherium; species Ceratotherium simum. The sequence goes on from NC_141921.1 coordinate 35,544,616, forward strand.
ATAGTAGTCCCGACATTTTTGAGGACTGAATAGGTTCATACATACAAGTGCCTAGAGCAGTCTCTGGCATGTGGCTAGCTGCTAGAGGGTTCACTGTCCCTCTCATTGCTCAGGGACAGGCATGGGACCCAGTCCTGCCCAGCGAGCATCAGCCCTGAGACCTTTGCTGGCACCGTTAGGAAAAAAATCCCTTTCTGCTGAGACAGGGTGTAAGCTGGAGCTGCTGGCGACCGCTCTGAGGATAAAGCAACACAGAAGAAAGCAAAGGGGAGAGGGGCCCTGAGGACATTTTGGGAGCACCTGGTCCATGCCTAAAGCCACTGGGCTTTCAGTTTCAGCAAATGCATCCCATTTTGGCTTTAGCCATTTTGAGATGGGCTCCTGTCACTCACACACGAAGGACTCCCGCCAAGTGCCCAGTCTGACCCAAACATCTTGCAGAGAAGTCGCTGAAGTGAGTCCAAGGCCAGATAGCAAGTTGGGGCGATCCTCGAATTCCTGATCCCCGGTCTGGCGCCTCTTCTTGGCTGTCTCGTCCCGACAAGGCGACTCCAGGCCTCATCTCCCAGCCTCGATGGTCGGTTCTCCCCGGCGGGCTGCGGGAGGCCCAGCCTGCCTGTTGCAGGTACTGCTGCGTTACTTTGTCAGCATCACTGAGAGGGGCGGCGGAGCCCCCTCCCAGAGACCAGCTCCACGTTAGTCAGCCTCATCACCAGCCTGGGCACGTTAGCCATGTGAGGACTTTCTGATGAGGCTCCTTGGCCTTTTGAGTGTCAAGATCTTCCCTCTGCCGGACCATCTCTGTAGCGCTGCTGGGCCCCCTCATTGGCGGTACCAGGGCTGCGAGCCCCAAGCCCGGAGAGGGGCTGAGGTCAGAGGCCGAGGGACCTTGTGGGCAGTGTTGTGTCTATCTTCTTCCTTCCTTATTCAAGGTACGTGTGGGTGTGGGGCAGGCCAGAGGCCATTTTCTGCCTTAGCTTCTCCAGCTGGTGCGCCTCTGGCTTCCTGCTCTTTCCCCAGCCTGACCAGGCTGTCTCTGCCTTCTGCCATCACCCTGGTGGTTTCCGCTCCATGTTGCTCAGCGTCCTCTCCCATCCTCCCCATATCTCCCCATTTCAAGTTCTCACCTTCTCCTCATCTCCCGAACTCCGCCAGTCTCTTTGCCTCTCAGTCTCACTCATCTTCTTCAGATCTCCCCAGCCTCCTTTAACCCTCCCCCTCTGACCTCTCCCCGTGTCTCCCAGCCTCCGCAGCTGACTCCCACTCACCCCAGTAATCCCCATGACTCCGGGCTTTTCCCTCTTCCCGGGGCTCTCCTGATTTCTCCGTCCTCTCTGAACCTCCCTCCATCCTCTCCCTGCCTCAGGCAGAGCCCCACACCTGTCTCCCCCTCCTCCCTGCCTTTCCTCCAGGTGGCCCGCTGCCAGTTGGGTACCAGTCGGGTTGCCATGGGAACCGCTGAGCTGCTTAGGAAGCTGCCATAGATCTAATCATGGGCTGTGAGGTTTCAAGGAACAGCTCACTTTCTGGAGGAAAGGCTGGTGTTGACAGCCGATTAGGCTGACGCTGGGGGGTGGGGTGGGGGGCAGGAACCACGGAAGATGTCAGCCAAGGCAGGCCCAGGCCTCAGGGGCACCAGGGGGCAGGAGGCCAGATCCACCTAGCCCACACTGTCTGCTGCCTCACTGGCACTCTCCAACCTTCTGGGATTCTCCTGAAGGGATCATTGATGCTCCATTTATTCTCCCCTTCTCCTCCCCTCTCACATTCATTCATTCACTCATTCATTCATTCACCAAACCGCCTGCCTCCTTTTGGTCATGTGATCCAGAGGCCTTCCTAGGACAGTGGGAGAGACAGACCCTAACAGAGGAACCTTCCCCCAGTGGACCGGGCTCTGCTGGAGGGCAACCGGGGGCTGTGGCAGCTAAGCAAAAGGGGAGACCCCTTCTGGACCTGCAAGTTCTGTCTCTGAAGGTGGGCCATGCAATCTGTTTTTGGGTACGTGGGAGTGAGGCCATAAGGAGCAACTACAGACTGAGATGTTTCCGCGGGGGCCGTGGGGTGGTCCCTTCAGAACAGAACCTTCTTATGGCTGCGCCGAGGATGGGTGGGCAGATGCAGTGAGCCCACTCCTGGAAAAATAGCCCAAGTTCACAGCACCCAAGTCCCCTTGGGTTGGTGGTCTGTTTTCAGGAGGGCAGGAGGGTGGGGGTCATTTGGGGGAGATGTTCCCACCTGCTGACGCCCTCCACCCTGCTTTAGTTGTGTAGCCAATAGGGTTTGTGTCAGAGCTTTCTGGCCAGAAGGGCCTGCCAGCTTGGTCTCATCTTAGATGGCTCCCCCTGGTACCAGGCTTTTGGTTTCTCTCATTCAAGCCAGAGACTGTGTTTGCACATAATTTGCATACATTTGCATGTGGTGAAGGCAGCGCCCAGCAGAATAGGGGGAAGACACATTTTTCTCGCCAGAGTGCTTGCAGCCTGGGTTAGAGCCCAGATGTGCAGCGATCAGGCCTATAAAATTCTTCCCTCCTTAGACCCTTGACCCTCCTCTAGGCAGCTTTGCTCCATCCTTCCCTCTCCTGTGGAGCTTGGACCCCAAGTCAGCTGGCAGGAAGGGTGTGCCACTCGGGGAGCCTGGATGCTCCTGGTCCTGGCTCAGCTACGTACTTGCTGTGTGACTTGACAAGTCATTGTCATTCTCATTGTCTCCACCTGCCTTTGTACAAGTCTAGAGTTTACAGACGATGGGAAAGTGGAGGGTGTATACCTGAAGAAGTGTCACGTCATTCATTCACTCATTCATTCATTCATTTATTTGATTCTGTTCATTGTGTGCTTATAATGTACCAAAGCCCTCTGTTCTGGAATGAACAAAACCAGCCATGATCCCTGCCTTTGGGGAGTTTTAGGGAGACTGGCGTTACTCAAATGACCACACGAATCAATGTGCAATTGCAACTGTGGCAAGTGCTACAGAGAGACATGCTGTGCTTTAAGGGAGCCCAGAATTAGTCTGGAAAGTCACAGATGACTTCCTGGAGGAAGTGTCCTTCAGCTGAGATGTTAAGTATGAGATGCTATCTGGATAAAGAGGGGCTAGAAGAGCCTTCCAGGGAGAAGAAAAAGCATATGCAAAGGCCCTGGAGTGGGAAGGAGCAGAGTGAGTGTGAGAAGGGAGAGGGAGGTGCTGTGTCTGAGTGAGAGGGGTGTGAAGTGAGAATAGACAGGAAGGTGCGGCCAGCCCCACAGGGCCTTTCTGACCCATTAGGGAAGGTTGTCTTTAAAACAATGACATCATTATTCTAAGAGCATTGGGAACCATTAAGCAAGGAAGTGACACAATCAGGTCTGCGTTTTGCAAAGGTGGCCTGGACTATGGTGTGAAGAATGGGTGGAGTGGACACAGGAACACCAGTGGGGAGGCTGTGGGACTGTCCAGGTGACAGAAGGCAAGGCTGGGCTTAGGTCGTGAAGGTGGAGATGGAGAGAAGGGAGGAGGCTGTGAGGTCATCAGGCGGTAACATAGACAAGGATGGTGACAGAGTGAGTATAGGAGACCAGTGGGGTACGGGTGTTTATAATGACCTCTAGATTTCTGAACAGCCTTTGAGCCATTGACCAAAGTAAACCTGGGGCTGGGGGAAGCCCAGGTTTGGGGATGAAGGGCAGGAACTGAGTTATGGCCGTGTTGAGTTTGCATCACTTCTCAGGCATCCTAGTGGCAGTTGGGTAGAAAGGTCTGGAGCTCAGGGAAGAGGTGGATGGGGGTGTTGTGTCCTCTCATCCCTCAGCCCCCAGCCCCAGCAAGGGGGCTCAACAGGAGCCCTGCTGCATCGAGCACCTTCCAGAAGCAACCAACCTCATCCGTCTTTAGATTAGTGTTTTAGGCTTATTTCTAATCCAAGCGTAGGCAGAACATTGGGGAATGTGATAAGCATCTTCCCACATTATGTGTATTAAACTTGCATCCTCCTATAGGGGAATGGTTTCTCTGAACCCCAGTTCAGCACCCACAAAGGATTCCAGGCTGGTTCCAGGAGTGGTGCACATACTGGAGGATGTGGTTTGGATGCAAAAACTTGAGAATTCCTGGGATCTTTTGATGGTGTGGCAGATCAGAATTTGCCACCCCAAAATGTGCCTCTTTGGCTTGATTATTTTTAAGGACAAAGACTCTGAAGGAAACTTTGACCTTCCCCCTACCTGCCTACAAGAATTTAAGATGGAAGGGCCTGTCCTAGGAAGGAGCTATCACCATAGATGATTCTAGGTATGGTAGACAGTAAGGCACCTAGCAAGGGCCATTTTATCAAAAGCTCTCTCTCGGGTCTCATTGTCTGTAGCTGGCCCAGCAAACATTTGTTCATCAAACATTTGCTTTTCCGTCTCCATGTGAATTGCCTCCCTCCCCTTGGAAGTCCTAAACCACTGCCCCTGACAATCTCCTTTGTCTTTAGCTGAAGATGGTGTTTAAGGTGGTGGCTTTGGCCATTTTGGTGAGTTATTCAGTTGTCCTGGGTTTCTCCCGTGTATACGTGTTATGAAACTTTATTTGATTTTCTCTTGTTATTCTTCTCATGTCAATTTAATTCTTATAGCATCCAGAAGGACCTAGAGGGTAGAGGAATAGTTCTTCCTCCCCTACAATGGTTTGTGGGGATGAGGGGACAGAATATTTGAAATTGGGACAATCTCAGAAAATTGAGGCTCTATGGTTTCCATGCTTTGTAGGAATGGGAGAAACTAGAAGGGGAGGGAGAAGAAAGGAAGGGAAAGGAAACTAGTTCTATTATTTAGGAACATCTACTGGATGCCAGACCTTAGGCTAGTTTTTTCTTTTTAATAGTACCATACTATTTACTTCTCATGAAAGCGAGGTAGGTATTAATCAGCCCATTTTACAGATGAGAAAACTGAGGCTCAGAAAGGTTAGATAACTTGCCCCAAGTCGCACAGGTAGTATGGGTTGGAGCTGGAATTCTAACCCAGGCTCGTGCTCTTTCCACCACATCAGCCATATCTGAAAGTGGAGTTTTAATCTGGAGCCTGGGAAGGATTTGCTTTCTCAAGCACCAGGTGTCCAGAGGGCGAGGAGTCACAGTTTGCTCATGCACTGCCCAGCGGGAGCCCAGAGCTCAACTGTGGGCTGATTTGGGTTCCCAAGTGTTCTGCTCTCAGTCCAGTCGTCTGCACCTGGCTCTCACCCCACACTTAGCAGCCTCAACTCCCCCCTTCACCTGCAGGAACTTTCCACCCTGGTGCCCTTGCTCTGCTCACTGCCCCTGGGAATGCCCCGTGCTTTCTGATCTCCATACCGTTTCTCCCACTGCAACTCCTTTGAGAATGCCTGTTCTGCCCAGGCCCTGCCTGCCCTTCACAGCTCAGCTCCCAGCACACTCCTCCTCGTCCTTCAGGACCCAGCTCAGGGGTCTCCTCTGAACCCTCCTCGCCCCTCCAGGCAGAGCTGAGCGCTCCCTCTTCTGGGTCAGCAGAGTGCTTAAGAGCCCCAAGGCTGTGTTCAAATCCTGACTCCTCCACTTAGGAGCTCTGTCACTTAGGGCAAGTTACTTAACCTCTGTGGGTCCCAGTCTGCTCCTCTGTAAAGTGGGGATCGTAGCGGTCTTGACTTCATAGGCTCGTGGTATTTTTATTCTATATATTTTGCCTTCTCTTTTCTGTACGTAGCTTTTCAAGGTAACAATTGGGTTTCATGCTCAGCTGTGTCCTTTACAGAGCCTGGTCTGCACACAGTAGGTACTCAACAAAGGTTTATTTGTGGTTTATTTCCGTCGGTTGCCCCTTCCCAGACAAACAGAATCCACCCTCTGATCCACACACGCATCGCCATCCTCCTGGGTGTAATGGATACATATTTCTTATTGCCCACGTGTCTCGCCCTCCCTGCCGAACACTGTATTAAATGGCTGTTCAGCAGCTCAAGTGCATAAATATTCCTTTCAAAATTATTACATTCACCTTTTGTTGGCAGAACATGCCATATGAAACGTCCCAACTGCTTATTGAGTGTGGGTGTGTGTTTTCTGCTTCCGTCTCAATGGCACTACCGAGGCCAAAAGGCCTTGTCAGAGTTCTGAGTGCTGCTTTGCCAAGGATTGGCTGGACCCAAGGGGCCAGTGGGGAAGCTGGTTCTGGGCTAACCTGAGCTGACCAAGGCAGGGCTGTCATTGCCATCACGCCATCATTGTCTTCGTCACCAACACCACCATCAGCACCACTATTATCACTATCACCATCACTACCACAATTAATAATACTATTAATTATTAACATTTACAGAGAGCTTTATCTGTGATAGACATAGACCTAAGCACCTTATATGTATAATTGTATTTAATCCTCAAAATGACCCTACAGGTAGGCACAATTTTTTATTGTCTTACAGATGAGAACACTGAAGCTCAGAGAGGTTAAGAAACTTGCCCAACATCACACAGCCAGCAAGTTGTGAAGTCGGTTTATTTTAAAACTCAAGTCAGCAGACATTTAATGAGTGGCCATTGGCACACAGGATACGGTCCCTTCCATTACCAGGGACACAAAAATGAGTGTGCTTCCTGACTAGGGGGAACTTTACAGCTCTCTGGGGGAGATTGGACACACATAATTAATACATAACAACCTAAAAATGTGTCTTAGGAGAGTGTAGGCAAACTTCCCTGAGGGCCATGAGAAAGAAACATTATGTGTGGTTAAGACCCCTACCTAGGGGCACCCCTAACTACATGTGTTTTGGTAAAAGCCATGCTAGGCTTTTGGGTCACTTAAGAGTCTTCTTGTCTTTACCACTGCCCCAGGACTATGGCCAACTCAAGGGAAGACTCGTCTGTCTCTCTGATTCCACGTGTCGAAGCCCTGGGCCAATTGCCCTTGCTGTTCTTGGGTTACCAGGACCACCATCTTGGTTTCTACCTGGAAGAGAATTTAGCTGTCCTCTTATAGGTGGAGAAACCTGAAACTCAGAGAAGGGAAGGAACTTATTGAAGGCTCAGAGTAAACTTCTTTTTTTGTCAAGTTCCCTACAGCTCAGACATTCTCTGAGGACCGTATGGACTCTAAGTTTATCAACAATGAAAGGATAAGCACCCGTATTAGGACTGTCTTTCCTCCTCTGCTGGTTTATGCCGTACATGGTGGAGGAGGGGCTCCTCCCTCCGTCCATTCCAAGGGGACATCAGGACATGCTGGTTGGGCCTGGGGGGAGGGGGCTGAGAGCTCTTCGTCCACCAGTCCTTCAGGGGTTCATATTCCCCATGGCTGGCCAGGGAATCCTTCCCTTAGAGAAGGAAGTTTCCAGAGTACATGATGTGGTCTCCAGATCCCTCATCAGAAAAACAGGCAAGCAGCATTTCAGTCTGGGCTCCCTTGCTGGAGTAGCAGACTGGTCCTTTTTCCCAGGAGGCTGGAGCAGGCAAGAGGGAGAGTTAAAGGAATTTAAAGATATATTTTTAAAGATATTTAAAAATATAAAGATATGTGGTCTGAGTGATGAATGTAATCCTCTCTTTTGGCATTCTCTCAAGAGACTACAGTAAAGCCTTCGACTTGCCTTTTGATGATTTCTGGGTATGAGACTAATGTTTCTCTGAATGTGACTCATGCTGAGGCTGACTTCACGGAGGAGGCGAGATGGACTGGCTCTAGGAGAGTTACACTTGATTCCTTCATTTGCTCATACAACAAATATTTTTTGACCTCCCGCAAAGGCATTGTGCTGGGAATGGGGCTCAGTGGTCAGGACAAAGTAGAAGTGGCCCTCAGCTCAGGGGGAAGACAGACATGACTCTCATAGCTACACAAATGGAAATGAAATTACAATTTTTACAAAAGCTCTACCCAAAAGAAGGAGAGGCAGCTAAGAGAACAGGGAACAGGGAACCGGAAGTGGTTTTGGGAGTTGGGGCCTCCTTGGGGAAATGATGACCAATAGTTATTTTACAGATTGGGAAACTGAGGCACAGAAAGATTGAGTCACTTGTCCAATAACATACAGCTGGTAAGTAATGGAGTAGGGATTTGAACCCAGGACCTCTGGCTTTGGAATCCAGCCTCTTAACCCTCTGACTCCTAATGTTTCTGGTGGATGAGTGGGTTTACAAAGGCAAAGATGGGGTGGGTGTGTGGATAGGGGCGAGTTCCAGGCAGATGGAACAGAGCTGCATGGAAAATGCCTGGTGGAAGGAAGAGTGCAGAGCATTCAAGGAGCCAGAAGAGGTCCAGTGCAGCTGGCATGTGGGGTCAAGTGGCAGAAGGGCAGAGGAGAGATGGGCAGGGCCAGGTTGTATGGGCCTAGTAGGAGCATTAGGGTTTGGGTCAGGATCCTGGCAGAATGAGCTCTGCAGGGCAGGCTGTGTCTGTTTTCTTCACCCATGAACACCCAGCTCTGAGCACAAGGCCTGGCACATAGTAGGAGATGATGAATAGAGGGAGAGAACTCCCCTCTCTCCAGCCCTCACCTTGTTTGGCTTCCTCAGTTCCCACTGTCCGTCAAAATCCCCAGGGATCTTGTTAAATATATAAATGCTGGGGGTCCAGCCCTGGAAAGTCCAGTTTAGTAATTCTTGATTGGGCCCATATTTTCAATAAGCTCCCCAGGTGATTCTGACTTCACCTGGCTGTCCCCTGGGCATGCCTGGAAGCCAATAGTTCAGCTTGTAATGGGCAGACTGGTGGTGGGGTGCTACCCTGCAGACACTCGCTGGGGGACCCACCTTGAACTTACTGCCTCCCATCGCAGCGTTTATCTACAGCACTGTGGAGAGAAACACTCTTGGCAGAGGGTCTTCCAATGGACCAGCAGCCCTCTCTTCCTTTGGGAGTGTGGACATCAGTTCCTGGGCTGAGCCCGACCTCCTAACCACCCGAGATCCTGGACTGGATCACTGTTGACCTTGAGTTTTATGTGTTCCTGTAAGCTCCCTAGAAGTCTGGAGGGAACCAGGAGGGAGAGAAGTCAACCCACCAACCAACCAACCAACCAATCAGTCACTCCAGAGAAGAGAGGAAAAAGAGGTAGGGTGGAGGTAAGGGAAGAAGGGGAAACAGGAGAAGAGATGGCAAGAGACTGGGGATGGAGGTGGGGAGTGAGAACAGAAAGAGGGAGAGAACGGAGAGGCAGAGAAAGACTGAGGGGGACAGAGCATGCGCCCATGGAGATGGGGTGGTCCTGGGAGGGCAGTGCTGGGCATCTCACAGCAAGGCACTGGTTTCCCAGCCATTCCTGGAGGGGCTCTGAGGGGTCACCAGAGAATGTGAGCACAGCTCGTAGGTGTTGAGGGAGGTGGTGGGAAGCCCCCGCCACTCGCCCCCTGTGTTCAGGGGTTCGGCTGCTGGGAAAGGGTCCCCTTCCCTGCAGCTTCACAGACCCAGTCAGTCCAGGATTCATCGCTCCCCTCATTGGGATGGTCTGGCCACTCCAAGGGCTCTCCTGGACACAGGGCCACCCCTCCTTTGTATCTATCACTATACAGTGTTAAAGCAGGTGAAGTAGGTGGGGCTGGAGGTGGCCGGGAAAGAGAGCCATGCCGGTCTCAGTGGAGTTTGGGGCTCCACTTTATTCAGAACTCAAGACTTGAGGTGTGGTGGCCCCAGAGGCACTCTGCATCAGGATGGGCCACTGAGCCATTAGCAGATGGACTGGCAGTCACATAGGCCAGAGGAGGGCCCACTTGTAGGAAAACGGTGAGGCTGATGGGTCAGTTTTCCCAGCTAGAAAATGAAGGCATGAGACCAGAAGGTTGTACCTACAGCTATTAATATTGAGCTTCTGTTATGTGTCACACTCCTTTTGTGGGCCTTCCAGGACCCAATCCTGACCTGGCCATACTCACTGCTCCAACCTCAGCCCCTGCCACTTTCCCCACCACTCCCTGTCTTCAACCTCACCAGCCTCATAGATGCCAAGCCCGTTGCCTCCTCAGGGCCTTTGCACGTGCTGTTCCCTCTGCAAACTATCTCCCCCTGGTCTTTGCATGACTGGCTCCTTTTTGCCATTCATTTCTTCAGAGAAGCCTTCCATGTCACCCTGTCTCAGGTAGCTTCCCTGTCACTTGCCCTTGTGTTACCCAGTTTTATTTTTTGTCACTTCACTCTCCCCACCCCCCCATGTGCAGTCCATTAAAGCAGAGACCTTGTGCTTCTTCGTCTCCAGGGTATCCCACCCCCATCCCCATGTCTAGCTCTGTGCCTGGCACACATAGACACTGTGTGTCTCTTTGCTGAATAAAATGAGTGAATGAATGAATGAATGAATGCAGCTAGAGTAGCTGGTGCTTAATTTGTGTTATTTCATGTATGTATCATGAATACGTACTTTCATTAGGTATTGAAGAGGATGTTATTGTCAGCATCCTACATATGAGGAAACCGAGTTCACATAACATAGCTGGGATCCAGACCCAGGACTCTGCCCCCCAAACCCTCAGTCTTTCCATTACTGGAGGCTGCCCCACCCTTTGCAGAGCCAAGAAGAGACACCAGGAATGAGGAGGTGGGGTTATTATTTGCATTTAGAGATGGGAGATGGTGGCTCAGGGTTAAATCACCGGCTGGCTCCTGGCTAGTGGCATTCAGCACTGCCACCCACAGGCCTTTGGTGGTGATGGTCTCCCTGCATGTTCCTGGTTCCCATCTTCTGCAACTCTGTGATTCTGGGAGGCCCGGGGCTGGCCTGGGAGTAAGTGGCTGCTGCGTGGTCCCCTCATCACCTCCAGCAGTGGCTCCTGGAGGTGCCAGGGGCAGATGCCCAGTCTGAAGGAGGTGCTGGGGCACAGGAGAAAGTACTGCCCTTCAAAACCATTTGGTCTCACTTCCCAGCCAGACCCTGCACGATATTCCAGCTGGAAGAGGGCAAAGGCCTGACCTGCTTTCTCCCTGGGGGCAAGGGCAGCCCAAGGCCTCCTGCCCACAGGACAGAGGCCTGTTGCCTTTGTGGGCTGCCCTGTGTGCCACGTGTGCCCATCGGTCACCTGTTGAGAGTGGCCTGCACCTCTGAGAACCACTGAGCTGAGATTTATCACGGTCAAGGGACAAGATCTTGGTCTTTAGAGCCACCCAGGTCTAGATTTAAGTGCCAGCTCTGCCACTTACTGGCTCTGTGATGTTAGGTAAGTCACATAACTCTGAGCCTCAGTTTTCCTGTCTGTACAAGAGAGAGTGCTTATCAAAGTGCCTGGCCCACAGAAAGTCATGCAAGAGGCATTATGTCCTCACCGTCGGGACCACTCCTGGCCAGTTCCTCTGCCATGCCTTTGCACACACTGTTCTCTGCCTGGATGTCTTGCCCACTGGACAAAGGTCTCATCCTTCTGCATGGCAGGCCCCTCCTCAGGGAAGCCTTCCCAGACACCCCCAGAGGGCTGGTCCATCCTGGCTTCTCTGGCCCCCATGTGCTCTGGAGTGAGGGGGTTGTAAGGGGCAGTGGGCGTGCCTTGAAGACCCGGGCTGTTTTTGTTCATCCGTGTCCCCACTTGCCAGCACAGGACTCAGCACAGAGAATGAGCAAAAGGAACATCACTTAAACAAATAGACAGAAGAGGAGTTAAAAATAGGAATGAGTTAATGAGCAAAGGAAGGGATGGAGGAGAGGAAGGAGGGGGAGAAGAGGGAGGAGGGACAAAAATGAGGGAAAAGGACGAGGAAGGAGGGGAGGGAAGAAAACAGAAGGAAAAAAGAACGAAGAGAGAAAGAGGGCAGAGAGGGAGGATGGGTTTTAAGCTCGTGCCCTTAGGGGTCCCCATCTTCCCCCCACCCCGCAGCGCTGACGCCTCAGAGCTGGTGCCTCTCCCCTGCCTGCTCCTCTCTGCCTGTCACTCCTCAGAGGTCTTCAGTTGCCTCTGGCTCCCACAAAATATTCATTGTTCTCTTGCCTGCTCTGCTCTGTCTCTTTCTGCCTCTTAGGTGCCAAAAATGGTGGAATTATCAGAGGTAAAACATGTCTGTCACCAGGCAGGATGGGTGGGGGTGCTGCTACCAGCTGATTCATCAAAAGACACTCCTCTCCCTTGGGCTCGGGGTACAGAGGCTGACTCAGGCGCGACTGTGTCTCCCCCAGAGGACCCAGAGAAGTGGCAAAGGCTCTGAAAAGGGGCAGTCTCTGGGGCTGGAGAATTTCTTTTAGAGCATCTGAGGTCAGAGAATCCTTGGCCAAAGGGCAGACTCCAACCCTGGCTGCAGGAGGGGGCTGGGAAGTGGTCCAGCCTGAGCCAGGGCTAGGGGGTGCAAACTCAGCTGGGCATCCTGGAGGAATCCTATGGGCAATGCCTTGAGCACGACTTGGGGCAGCTGGTAACTTGAGACGGGCTTGTGCTGGGGGCAGGGGACACTCTCCAAATGTGGCTGGAGATGGGGCTGAGAGTGTTAAGACTACAGCCTGAGAGGCAGAGGCCAAGATTCAGAAAGACCGCTGAGGCCTCAGCCAGCCTGGGTCTGAGATGACAGCCACACAGAATCCAGCTGATTAGCTGCTGTTTGCTGTGCACCTACTGTGTGCCAGATCCTATGCTAGGTGCTTTAGGGGCCTGTCTCATTCCACCCTCTCACTAGGCATTATCCCCATCCCCATGTGGGGAAACCACAGCACAGATGGGTAAAGGAAACCATCAAGTTCATGGCTAGAGAATGTCAGAGCCAAGATTTAAACCAAGGACTGTCAAACCCTGTTGCCTCCCTGCCAAGGCCCACTTCCAAAAAATGATTTATTAATATTTCTAGAATATAATAATAAATGCTAGCTGTAGAGATTTGGAAAGTAGAGTTCAAAAAAGAAAATAGAACTTACCCTAAACCAAGTATTTTTTTCTATGCCCTTTAAAAAAACATCATACAGCACACACCACGTGGCATCCTGTTTTTCCTACTTAACATCAGAGCATAAGCAATTTCCTATATGAGTAAAAACTCTCAGTCAGATGATTGTGAATGGCTGTCACAATATTCTGGTTGAGGATACAGACACTAATCTCTTTAGCCATTCCCCTACATTTGGGCTTTGGATGGACTCTGAGTTTTCCCTGTTATAAGCAACACTGTGATGCATTTCTTTGTGTTCAAGTTTTTCTATACTTCGATGATTTCCTGAACATAGATTTCTGGAAGGGGAATTATTGGATCAAAGGAGGGGCTGCTTTTAGGGGCAGGTAGATGGGAATAGGACCAAGGGTTCCTGGCAGTCCACCCCAGGGAGGGTGGTTTCTTGCTAAGAGAGACCAACTCATGAGGGATGCTGGCTTCCTTTGGTCTAACATTTCTGATTTATGGCCATGGGAATTAGACCTAAAACAGAGCTTTTGATGGTACCCTTTTGACTGTTTCTTCACCCTCTCCCAGGAGCTGCAAGGATGGGTGGGTGTTGAGGGAATTTCAGGTAGCCACCTAGGTACTGGAGGCATCCACTGATTCAGAGATCTTGGGGATCATCGCATCCAGCCCTCCCTATACTCACACAGGCGTGCATTTGACAGGTGGGGCAGTAACTTGTCAGAGTCACTCTGCTTGATAGTAACTTTGCTGCTGCCAGACGCAGGACCCCTGACTCCTGGTCCATTGCTCTTTCCACAACGTTAGCTGCTTCTCATTTTTTGATTCCAGGTCATATAATTCTATATCCTGAGCATAATGAATAGCAATCGCTGGTATTATGGTTACCATGGCAACATTGGCCCCATATTTCCTCCCAGAGGTGCTGGGAGTGCGGGCTTGGGCTGTAAAAAGCCTAAGGCTGGGGTGGGGGCTGACCTGGATGGGGCTGGAATCCACCAGTGTCTCAGGCCAGTGGGATGACATCACCCTGATGCCCTCAAGGAAGCCTCAGGGCTGGGCCCAGAGCAGGGGCTGTCACCAATGATGCTCCCATTTGGTGCTGATGCTTCCCGTGAAAGGAGAAGCAGGATGCATGTTTTACATCTTTTTTTTAAGACTGGAAGATGAGAGGCACAGCTGAGTCCTGGAGCAGACTGAGCCACCTAAGCAGGGAGGAGCTGCTGCAGAGAAACACATCAGGGCCTTTTGAAGTTCCAGGGAGGGAACAAGGGAGCAGAGGCTTCTGGCGGTGGTGGGTGACAGGTGTTGGTTTGTTCTGGGGAAACAACACAGAAAAGTGCCTGGGGGAGGGCTAGGCCCAGAATGGGGTTCCAGGGACGGAGGGGGTCCCTAAGACACAGTCGTGGGGCTTGCAGGCAGGACCAGACCCAAATCCTGCTCCCCAGGTGTCCCTAGAGCACTCCCCAGACAGAGGCCTCACCTGGGCTACTTCTGCGAAGGAGGAAGGTGCTTTCACGGAGGAGAATGGGGGAGAGTGGGGTCTGTGAGGAAGTGCGGGGGACCCCAGGGAACAGGAGCTGAGGGGAGGAGGGCTTCCGCTCCCACTTTCCTCGGTTCTTTTCTCTTCCCTCCTTAGCCATCTCCCTCTTCCGCCCTCTGAGGCTCTCCCTGCTCCTCCTCCTCGATGCCCTTTCCTTTCTTTCTGCTCTCTTGCCCTCTTCTTTCTCCTCTGTCCCTCTCTTTTGTCTCCTCTCTTCTCCTTCCCTCCTTCCTCCAGCCACTCTCGTCTTCTCTCTTTTCTCCTGTCCCCCACCAGGTGACTAGAAATGCAGCAGTTCTCAGCCTCATGTGCAGCAAAGCCAACCTTAATTTTATAAACAAATAAATAAACCCAATCACACTGGGCTCTTCCTGCCTCCCGGCCATCATCTGGGCCTGCCATTGTTTGCTCAGGATCCAAAGCAAACACAACTGGAAAGGAAAATCTATTGCTAAAATTTTCCAAAGGTAAATAGAATGTATCTAGGACAGCATTTTCCAAGCTGTGGCCTATGAACTCCAGGTCTTCAAGGTGGGAGATGCAGTTCAGTGATGTGGTTACAGCACAGACTCTGGAGCCCGTCTGCCTGTGTTCAAATCCCTGCTCTGTAGCACACTAGCTATGTGACCTTGGGTAAGTACTTAATCCTTCTGTGCCTCAGTTTCCCTTTCTGCAAAATGGTAATAATAATGGTACCTGCTTCGTAGGTGGTTGTGAAAATTAAATGCCCTAGAATGGAAAGATCTTAGAACAGCACCTGGCACTTAATAAGCTCTATATAACTGTTAGCTATTCCTATAGGTGTTCCGTGAAAGGAAGTTTGAGAAACACCAAGTACTTCTCACCCACCATCTTGGAAATAACCAATACACAGTAGTGCCTTAGAGGACCCAAAGGTCCTACAGCCAAAACATCTGTTTGACTTTGTTTACCTTCGTAATTCTCAAACTTACTTTTACTGTAGTACCCCCCCCCCTTCCTTCTTCATAGGCAGAAAACACCTGTCTCTTAGGACACACCCAGATTTGTGGGTCACAGTTTGAGAAATGCTGGTTTGGGATTATTCAATGTTTTGAGACCATCGTGAGTAATAGAGGGAGAAAACATTATCTGAGTCATCAAAAGGATCTGAAGTGAAACCCCAGCCTTATCCTACCAGCCATAAGGCCCAAGAAATGTCACAGTCAGGACCAGAGAGGGGAAGGGACTGCCCAAGGCCATACGGTTAGTGAGGGGGAGACTCAAGACTAATACACGAGACTCCCAGCCCAGGACTCGTCCACTTCCTTCTCTTCTCCTTCATTGTCAAGTAAAAGCAGGAGGTCTTTCTAGCGGGGAGGAGATGTCTCTCATCTTGGAGACTGATGCGAATCTCCCTTGCTGATTGACTTTTCATGTCCTACAAGGCTTGGGCCACCGTGGCCTCAAATAACATAGGCTTTCCTCCCAACCAGGGAGAGGGAGGAGGTGAGATGCTTCCACTCTTCCCTCTCCACCAAAAAAAGTAAAAGAGGTAAGCTCCCTGCACAGGTGGCGTGACCACGCGCTTCTGAGAGCCAACGCGTGTGCCCCTGTCCCTGGTGCTGAAACGTGGCTGGCACCTGGGCGGTTGCTCCCAGCCCCAGACCTGGCTGGAATGGCAGTTGCGGAGTCTGTCGGGGAGGGTCCACGAACACTGAGATTCCCAAGCTTGCATCTCACCCATTGGATCAGAATCTCCTGGGGTCAGTGCCCAGCTTCTGTACATTTTAAAATCTTCTGAGGGGTGGTTTGGGACCCCACTACCTTGGGGAGCATTTGTGTATCCCCAACCTAGTCCACCTCTCCCATAGATCATTGTTTTTCAGTGATATTATTTTCTGAAAAAATTGTAATTTTGATACTCTCACAGAAAAAATAAATCATTTTATATGTTTCATATTAATGGAGCAGATTTTATGGGCAGTTGGCAGTTCTATTATTTTCATAGCAGGAGCAATTTTTTTCCACTCTGGGACCTTGAGGGTACGTGTTCCCTCCTGATTCCATATTTGTGGCCCTCTGAAGTCCATTCCATTCTTTCCCTCAGCCTGCAGGCCTGGCAATGTAGGGCGCGGGAGTGGTTTTAATAATGTTCACGTGCTCTCCATCCCCATGTCGCACTGCTCCAGGTATAGATGAGATGCCTCTATTGTGGTATTTCCTCTTCAGATACTTGTCTTTCCCTCTGGGACCCTGAGAAAAATCCTCAGTGAGGAAGCAGTCTCATTGAACATTCTATCAAGAAAGATGCCAGTGGGATGGGGCCAGAGAGATTCACTAGCCTCTGATGACCCCCTTCAGCTCTAATGCTGTGGGGCAGGGTGGGTTCAATCCCTGCAGCCTGCATCACCCCCTTATCTTATTTCCCAGGTGCCAGAGCAGCTGGCTTGGAGGCTGTCAGGAGGTGTAGCGCAGTGATCACAACCACAGGCTTTGGAGTCAGACCTGGGTTCAAAGCCTGGTTCTGCCTTTTGATGGCCATATGATCTTGGACAGGTTGCTTCCACTTCCTGGTCCTCAGTTGCCTAATGTGTAACATATGGACAGCACTATCCATGCCTCAGCAGCGTTGATGTAGAGACCATGTGAGAAAATGGACATCAAAGTGTCATCCTGTAAGCCACCATAAGTGACTGTAATAATACAAATGAATCTCTACCCAGATGATGGCAGCAAACTTGAGGGCATTTGCATTTTAATCTCATATTCTTGGTGTCCTGCAAATTTCTACTTCCCTCCTCTTCCCTTGGAAATCAAGTTCTAAGAATGAAGCTGAAGGTAGATGTGTGGCGTCATGGAAGGGCAAAGTTATGTGTCCAGAGCAGAGCGTTGGTCACTGCCTCTTCTAAGGTATCTTCTCGAGGTGCCTGTAAATCCAATCCAGAGCAAGAAAGGAGAATGGCCTAGGGGTTGGACATCTCAGCCCCTGGTGTGGAAGCCTTGGGCCAGTGTGGGCCTGGAGCTGCTCAAGTCTTGGAGTTGGCCTGAGAGAGCAGAACCAACCGGGGAATGAACTTGGGACCCCTTTGCCCACTTTGTGCAGATGGGAAAACGGAGGCCCAAAGGGGCCAAGTGGCTTGCTCACAGCCACCGGGTTTGTTGGCAGCAGAACCAATGGAAAGAACCCAGTGTCATTTCCATCGCACCCCATGGCCTCCTGGGCACGGTGCAATGAGTCCAGCCACTGCTTCTGTCTAGACTAAAAGAGAAAAGACTCCAGAGGATGTGGGTTAGTTTCTGGGAAGATGGATCAGATTGGTTCTGTGTGGCCCCCCATGGAAGTAGTAAAACTTAGGTGTTAGGAACATAGATTTTGGCATCAGACAGACTGAAATATGAGTTCTGACTTTGCTATTCACCACCACTATGAGCGTAGCCTCCCAGAGCCTCAGTTTCTTCACCTGTGCAGTGGGTCTAATGGGAAATGCTACCTCAGTAATGTCGAGAGCCAAAATAAGACAGCCAGTGGTGATATGTACGATGACACACTTTGCTCCTTTTATGAATGGTACTTTAGTTCCGTGTCTATGCACATGCTAAGAAGGTGAGTGAGAAAGTGAAGAGGTTACAGTATGGCCAGGAATAGCCAACACTCTGTACAAAATTGTATGTGCAGACTTCCAGTGAAGGAAGGAGCTGCCTGTGTGATAGCGAGCTCGTCATCACTGGAGACAAGCAAGCCCCTGGTGGGAGTGCCGCCAAGAGGATTCAGGCATCTGCTGGAGAAACGGACCAGTGCCTCTGATATTCCGTGCTGCTCATTCTCCCCCTTCTCAATTCCCTGGCTCCTGTTCACCGGGGGCCTCTGTTTTCCAAAGCAGCATGCAGCCTGCTTGGTAATTACTTTTGGACTTATTAAGCATAATTATCCCCTAATCGCATACAACCAGTAATTACTGTGGCTGTTACCAGGGGCCTACCCATGCAGTACCGCCTGCAGCCCTAGGGTCCCACATCCAGCTGGGGCCTGAGGTGGAGCTGGCGCTCCCTGCCATGGGGTTGAGGGGCTCAGCTGGAATGGGGCTGTGGGTGCTCCTTCACCTGGGCACCAGGCTGGGGAAGCATTTGCTCACACACGCTGGTCCCAGGGCCACTCCGAGCTCCAACCAGTCGGCGTCCTTCCAAATGCTCGCCCTGTGATGCTCGCCCAGGGCACCTGCCTTTGCCCAGGCTGGTCCCTCCTCCTGGGACTCTTTTTCTCCTCTTTTATTCCCCTTCCTTCTCTCCAACCAACTACCCTCCCTTCAAATATTTTTGAGTCTCTTTTATGTTCCTGGCACTGTTCTAGGCACTGGAGATACAGCAGTGGGGCGGGGTGGGGAGGGGAGGACCAAATCCATGGTTTCATGGAGCTTAATTTCCATTTGGGAGAAAGAGTGAGAGCCAAAGAACAAAATAGGTGAGTTACGTAGCATATTAGAAGAGACTGCGTGCCACGGAGGAACGGAGAGCAGAGTGAGGAGGATGAAGAGTTGTCTTTTGCGGGGGGAGATAAATTCACAGTTTTAGTAGGATGGCCACTCTCATGGAGAATGGGACACTTGAACAAAGACTTGAAGGAAGTGATGGGCTAAACCATGATGAGAGGTGGGGAAAGAATGTTCCAGGAAGAGGGAACAGCTAGTGCGAAAGCCCTAAGGTGAGAACAAGCCTGGTGTGTCTGAGGCACAGCGAGAAGGCCAGGAGGGCTGGAGCAGAAGGAGTGAGGGGAGAGGAGCAGGCGAGGAGGGAGGGTAGATTTTAAGGATGTTGGCTGTTCCTCCGCATGAAACATTTGAACAGAGGAGTGGCCTAATCTGACTTGTATTTTTATATGTCTACTCTGTCCAGAGAGACAGGGAGGCCAATGAGGAGGAGCAGTTGCAACAATCCAGGTGAGAAGTGATGAGGACTTGGGCTAACATGTGGCCATGGAGCTGGGAGGAATGGAAGGTTCCAGAAATGTTTTCAGGCTAGAGAGGACAGGATTCCCTGATGGGCTAGATACGAGGTGTGTGAGAGACAGAGGCATCAAGAAACAAAGATTTCTGCCCTCAACAACTGGAAGGAGGGAGCTGCCACTCTTTGAACTGGTGGAAGACCCTGGGTGAAGCAGGTTTCAGAGGGGAGGGCAGGTGTTCGGTTCCTGGCATGTGAAGGTCTCAGACATCCAAAGGAGGTGTTAGTCTGTGGTTCAGAGGAGACAGGTCTGGCTGGAGTGGCATGTGGGAGCCCTCCACGCATGGATGACATTTAAAGCCTCCAGATTGGATGTGCTCATCTAGTGAGTGAGGCCAGGTGAGAAGAAGCCCACGGTGGGGGCCCTGAGGTCCTCCAGGGTTAAGGGATTGGGGAGGTGAGAAGCAACCAGCAAAGAAGACAGACGGAGCAATCAGAGAGACGGGATGAGAATCCAAGGGAAGAAAGAGTGTTAAGTAGGAGGGAGGGGGCTCTCACCTCTCCATTCTTGGGGCACCAGATTCTGCCTCTTCTGCTCCCTTCCTTCTGTCCTCACTCACCTCCAACGGTTTATTCCTCCCCCCTCTCCCTCCTCCTCTCCCTTTCTCTCTTTTCTCTCTTTCCTTATCGCTTTCAGTGTCTTTCTCTGTGTCTCTCTCTCCCCTGGGCTCCTTCTCTGGGCCTCTCCTTCCATTTCTCCCTGCTCAGCCCCTGGCAGCGGGTGGGGGCCCCTGGGGCGCGTGGATCTCCCGGCACCCGCCGGCACATGCCAATCTCCCAGCGTCTCGGAACCAGCACGCGGCCCCGTGCAGCGCCTCCTGCCCGTGTAATGCGCTCTAATATTTATTTGCATGCCTTTCAGACTATTATTTATTAAGGTATCACTGCCAAATGTGCGCGAGCTAATTGCTCTTAATGTACCCCCTCCCGGTTCCCACGGTGACGCCTTCGTGGAGGCAGAGGCCAGCGCTGCTCCGAGCGGGGAAACCGAGGACCCAGCACGCGGAGGGTGCCGGGAGTGCGGGCCACGGCGCGAGGTGGCGGCGCGAGGGCGCGGGAAGCCGGCAGGGAGGCGCAGAGGGTGCTGGGAGCGCGCAGTTGGAGAGGTGGGGACGCGGGGAGTGCAGGGTGGGGGTCGCGGAGAGAGGGCGCAAGAGCCGTGCCTGGAGTGCAGTTTGGAGTCTTGGAGCGGGATGGGGGTCCCCGAGTGCGAGGGGCGGTGCGGAGAGGCCTCCTAGGGGTCTTGGAGGTGGCAGACCCAGAGCGGGAAGGGCGGTGCCTGGAGCGTATTTGGAATCTTGGAGCGGGGTGTGCGTGCCAGAGCGCGAGGGGCGGGGCCCGGGACCCAGGTTGGGGTCTTGGACCGGGTGGGGGACCCCGAGCGCGAGGTTGGGCGGGAGTGAGGTTCGGACGGGCAGCGCTTGGGCCTCGCGCGGCGCGGTTGCTGTGGGCGGACAGACGGACGACCGCGGGGCTCCGGGAGGGGGCCGTCGCCTGCCCCCCACCCCACGCGCGTAGGCGGCGGCCTCGCCTCCCTGGTTCTCCCGACGTCAGCAGCAGCCGCTGGAGCCGGAGGGAGCGGTGTAATTGGCAGGATTTTGGGTTAAGAACAGATGTGGTTTCGCTGGGTTCGGAGGCAGCGCGCGCGGGGGCGGGGAGGGTGCTGGTCGGAGGGGAAGGGGAGCGGGTAAAACAGACTGAGAGAGACCCCAGCTGGGCGCCCCTAGAAGAAGAGACAAAGGCAGAACTGGGCCACGGTTGGGAGAGAGAAGCAGATGAAGAGGGACAGAAAATACAGCCGGGCAAAAGCAGAGGCGAGATGGAGGCTGGAGAGAGCTGGGAGAGGGACGCTGCCGGGCTGGCTTCTGTCCACTGCCCGGCGGAGGCCCTGCCCCTCGTGCCTGGGACCACCTCCCTCGCTGCGCTGGCACAACCCCGTCCCCGGCGCAGGCTTCGTCGCGAGAGGGGGCTAACTTGGGGACATTCATTCATTTAATTTTATTACTGATACTGTGGGTACAGTGTCAGCTATAGCCCAGGCCTTGTTGGTGTCACCCTGTAAATTTTCTCCCTCTGGAACTGCGGCTTCATAAAACCCAGGGAGCTGTGCCCTGCCCCTCCCCCCTCGCGCAATAAAGACTGGTTTAAAGGGGGCTGTGCAGGGGCCTCTTGGGTCCGTCTTGTGAGCCGCTCTGGGCCGCCGCCTCTCTTCCTGTGAACACCGCTGAGGTGGGTGTGTGGTGGTTTTCCCGATGGGCAGACCGGGGCTCTGAGAGGTGAGGGCACTCGCCCGCCTAGTGACAGGTAGACGCTGGATGGAGAGGCCAGCCTAGAAACTCACGCTTTTTCCACTACCCAGGGACAAACCTCTGATTGATGGTGGTTGTAATTTCATCGGGCCGCTGGCCCTGAGGGACACTGTTGTGGCCGTGGAGCTTTCTAGAACTGAATCCGATCAATCTGCCTGGTTGGTGTATGCTGGAGGATAGGGGCTTGCTGTTGGCTCTGCACATCCCCAGGTTCCCAGAGCTCATTTCGCCATCCCTGGACCAGATGTGGCCATGCTGGACTCTGAATGCTGGGAGCCTTATGGCCCAAGGAAAGAGTCCTTGTCTCCAGGAGAGCTGATACCTCATGGGGGCTCAGTGGGGTGGGGACAGTCCCACCACCCTTTCATCCTGGAATGTTTTGAAGTCTGGAATCAGGGTGTTAAACTCACCAGCCTCAGAGTTGGAGGGAACCTTGGGAGTTATCCAGTCTACCTCCCTCATTAAACAAATGGGAAACTGAGACCCAGAGAGGGGAAGGGACTTGCCTAGGGGCACACAGTCAGTGCACCTGACATGACCTGTGCCTTCACTGAATGACTACTAGGAGGTGTGGATGGCCCCTCCCCCATCTTCTTATTTCAGCATCAGAGGGTCTAGGTTTTACTAGAAATGGGGAGGACAGCAAGATTTGTTTACTGTGTGCCCCCCCGCTTCTTTCCAGCTCTTGCTCCCCCTCAGCTATGCTCTCTGCTACCCCAAGACCTAACTTCCGCAGCCTCAGTATCTCACTTGTGGGTGTCACCCTCTGAAATCTCCTGTCTCTAGCCCTCGCCCGCACACACATATTCCCACAGGGGCTTTTCTGAAGACATCACCTTAGAGTAGCTTTAATGTGGGATCTTTAGACTCAACGAGGGCAAGTTTGGGAGACCTGAGTGACCTTGGTCCAGGCCCTATCCCTCTCTGGGTCTCAGTATCTCCATCTGTAAAATGGGGGTGGGGTGGACATTTGGAGGTTTCTAAGTACCTTTCCAGCTCTGGCATCTTGGGACTGCCCATGCTGGGAGCCACTTGGACCTGGGTCCCCCAGGCCGGGGCCCATCTGCTGCTTCCCCTCCTTGGGGCAGGAGTAGGTGCGGGTCATGGGGTAAAAACAGTGGAGAAAAGGCAAAGACATCTGGGCCCAGTGAGCAGTGTGTGATGAGCAGGGAAAGGCAGGAGCATTTGTCACCCATTCTCTTCCTGTGTCTGGAGGCTCCTGGCCCCTGATTGCCTTCCTGGGGAGGGACAGGAAGAGTTGGACTATATTTGCCTTCTGGGGATGGTGTGGGGAGGAGGGACTCCATGGGAAGGGGGCAGTGAGTTTGCAGTCCTGGCAGCTGAGCCTGGAAGAGAATTCCTCCTCTAATGTGGGAGGAAACGAAGAGCTCAGTAACAGGTGCTCCCCTCCCCTGCTTGGCCCAGTTAGCCCAGCACACAGTGGATGTGGAGTGAATTCACGGGAGGAGTGAATGAATGAATGAATGAATGTCTTGAAGTAAAGAGACCTGGCCTTAGAGCTGGGCAGACCTGGGTTTGGATCCTACCCCGCCCCCCACCAGTTTCTAGCTGGGCGACCTTGAGTAGATTACTTAACGTCTCTGAATTTCAGCTTCCTCATCTATAACACCAAAATGACCCTTCACAGAGTTGTGAGGAGCAAATGAGATAAATTGATGGAAAGACCTTAGAATCGTGTGTGATATTTAGGACTCCCCAAATTATAACTTCTGGTTATTTTCATGAAAGATAGAATGATTGGGTCACCCCCTAACCTTGCACTTCAGCACACATTTATGGAGCATCTAGGATGTTCTGGGCACATGGAGATGACTGAGGCCCAGTCTCTGCTCTCAGGTTGCTTAGAGTCTGAGGGGGGAGACACGTAGCCACACAGCCTTGAAATGCCACTGAGAAGTACTCGTAACAGCCGTTCCCCAGAGTACAGAGGGCTGTGGGAGAGATCCAGTCTGCCCTGAGGTGCAGGTCAGGGAAGGCTTCCTGGAGGAGGTGGGCTCCACACTGAGCCTTGAAGGTGTTTACCCTTGGTCAACATCCATCATGGGCAGAGAAAACATGGCAAAGACATGAACGGCTTGCTTGGGGACCACTTGGAATCCAATCTCAGCTCCTATGTCACTTTGTTGGGAGGTGCCCTAGGATAAATAGCATCCCCCCTACCCTGTTACTTCCTCCCCCTAATACTGCTGCATTTTTCTGCTTTATCACCTTTGGCCCTGATATATATTTACTTGATTTTGTGTTTCTTGTCTCTCCCCACTAGAACATCAGGCCCATGAGTGCAGGGTGAAGGGTTGAATTGTGTCTCCCCCTCAAATTCAGATGTTGAATTCCTAACCCCTAATACCTCAGAATGTTGCCATATTTAGAGATAGGATCTTTACAGAGGTGATCAAGTTAAAATGAGGTCATTATGGTGAGCCTTGATCCAATAGGACAGGTGTCCTTATAAAAAGGAGAAATTTGAAGACAGACACGCATGCAGAGAGAACGCCATGTGAAGACTGGAGTG
This sequence comes from Ceratotherium simum simum, assembly GCF_057802395.1. Classification (NCBI taxonomy): domain Eukaryota; kingdom Metazoa; phylum Chordata; class Mammalia; order Perissodactyla; family Rhinocerotidae; genus Ceratotherium; species Ceratotherium simum. The sequence continues at coordinate 35,568,739 of NC_141921.1, forward strand.
ATGCTCCACAAGCCGAGGAACCACTGGAAGCTGGGAGAGCCTGGAACAGATCCAGAAGGAAGCAACCCTGCTGACACCTTGACCTTGGACTTCTAGCCTCCAGAGCTGTGTGACAGTCCATTTCTGTTGTTTCAGCTCCTGGTCTGTGGTACTCTGTTGTGGCAGCCTGAACAAGCGAATCCAGGCGGAGGCTTTGTTTTGTTCATTGCTGGATCCCCAGTCTAGAACCGGGCCTGGCATTTAGTGGGTAAGACGATTCGTAGTTCCTGAATGAATGAACCTTCATCATGATGTGCAGTGATGAGGGCCAGATCTTGGGTGACAGTGCAGAGGGAGCGGAGGGCCTCCAACGCAGAGCAAAGGTGTGGCGTGCACAAGGGCGTTGGCTGTCTTCACCCCTTACACGTCTTGTCTCCCTGTCCATTCTTTCCCAAACCGGTGATCCTTTACCTGATCAAATCCTGTCTTTCTCTTGCCCACTGTGCAAAGCTCATGGGACTTGGGGCCTTCTCAGATCCACGCTTGGGGAGTGGGGCAGAGGGCTGTCCCCAAACTGATCACTGTCTGTGCACAGAGTCCTACAACAGGTGTTGCCGGGGCTCCGTGCGAGGCCTCAGGGAGTGCACAGTCTGATGGAGGAGACAGAGCTCTGGTCTGATGGAGGAGATTAAGGTCTGTGCCCTTGGAGAGCCTCCAATCTGATGGTGGTACACAGCCCCGGCCCTGGGAGAGACCTCCAAGTGCGATGGGGAGCTCCAGTCTGATGGGGGAGACAGAACGCACATACGTAGTCATCAAATATGCCTTCAGAAGCTGCTGCTGGCGGGAGGCCTGGGAAGGCCCCCTGAAAGAAGTGGGTTTGCGTGGAGTTTGGAGAAGGAGGGGTACTGATACGGGGGAGACGGGGAGGAGCGGGCAGAGCAGGGAAGGACCACGTAGTCACCTTCTCCTTTCCAGTGGCAGGTGAGCTAGCCTGGGGTCTGGACACTCGGTGAGTACGAGACCAGCACAGCCTTTCAGTGGGCTTCCTAGCCATCACGCACCACCCCTTTTTAGCAGAGAAAAAAGCCTGTTGGCAAGGGACAGGAATAGCTTCTAAAGCGTCCCTTCATCCCTGTGGCTCTTTCTCCAAAAGTCTGCAGGCCCAGGGCCTGGAAGGCAGTGCATGCCCACAGCGCCCTCTGCTGGGCAGTATTGCCACGGCGCTGCAGGCTCTGCGTGATTGCGCCACCAGCCCCTGAGTTCCTGCTCTGGGAAAGCCAGGAATGAAGGATAGATAGGAACTGGTCAGTGCCTGGGAGGGTCCGGAGCTGCAACCTAGAGGATCTTGGAGCTTGAGAGTCATGTAGGAGGTGGTTAGTTCTGCTTGGGGTGGCTGAGGGAGCCATCATAGACAACTTCCCCTCCAGATCTTATCGGGGTCTCAGGAGCTGGCGTGGCCACCGTTCTGAGTATCTGGGGCCCCTCGTCCCCCCAGCTAGGAGAGGACCCCCTCCCAGCAGATTACCTATGTCTCATTATATCATAGAGGATGTGTGTTCCTTTCTTCCTCCAACCTTGGATCTGGGTGGCTGGATGTTGGGTCCGTGGTCCAGATGCTTCAAGGAGGGATTCCTGCTGGGAGATTCTAGGTGATGCTCAGATGGGAGTGAGTCCACTGCTGCTGGATGGCAGGACAAGAGAGCTTGGCGGAGCTAGGCTGGGACTTGATATATTCTCCCCATTTCAGACCAGGACAGACCAGGATAAGATCAGTTGAGCCCGAGGGAGCTCAGGTTTCCCAGGGCCCAGCAGTGCCTTGGCGGGGACTGCAGACATAGGACAGAGGACCCAGGAGACCCAGAGACCCGAACCACTGGGCTTACTTCACTCTCCTTCTACAGAGTTCCTGGAGAGAACGCAGGGGCCCTGAGTCCGTACTTCCTGAGCATGCCTTCCACAGTGGGAGGGGCTAGGAGACACTTATTGCCCTCCCAGCAGGACACACAAACACAGGCGCACACACACACACACGCACCTGGCTTTGACAGGATGCACAATGGGAGAAGAGAACAAAGAAGCAATTTTCTTACAAAGGTCCATGAGGTACCGCCTGGCTCATATAAGTTAGTGAGGTGCTAAAGGGACTTCAGGCCCCTCAGCAGCCTAGAGCTCTGGTGGGGGGACCAGAGAAAGGGCTTGTCTGTCTCAGCGAAAGCCCATTACCCAGCTGAAAATCATGCATGAGGGCCACGCCTGCGAACAGTATTTCTGTTGACCTTTTTAGTCTCGGCCTGTTGGCTCCTCGAATTGTTCCTATTAGATGTTGTTAGCCCATCTTGGTGATGTTTTGGGGCCTCTTGGAAATTCCTGTTTTAGTCGATTGTTCCCTCGGAAGGATGCAAAGCGTTGATGGACTTTGAGGAAACAAGGTAAGATGCTAAAGGATTTCCAAATGAGCCTTATGTTTGATTTTGGGGTCAATCTGTGTGGATTCCAAGACAAAAGGGTGGCTGGTGATGACTTGCAAATAAATATGTTTTGTGATCACTAATTGTTTCTGAGAAAAATCTGCAATGTGGAAGCAGCTCTGCAGAGATATTGCCCAGGTGCTGGTCGTCCTTGCCGGGTGCCCTCAGCTCGCTTCAGTTGGGTGCACGTGGCCAGACACCGGCTGGCACCTGTACTTCTTTGCCTGGCAGCCTGCTCTCGCTGCAGAAGCCAGCGGTGCACCTGTGGCAGGCCAGGAGTGCCGAGGACCTCATGCCCCTGGGAGTGACCCTCAACCGTGACCAAGTGGAGCAGGTGCACACACACCCCATTCCTTCACTGTGAGCTTTGAGGTGTGCATCTACCCCCGTTCCGCGGTGGCGTGAAGGGCCACACCCACGGTAGTGACCGGCTTAGTAACCTTCCCTTTACTGGTATCCTTCGTGTGGCTACCGTACTTCCTCACTTGCCTAAGGGAGTTTTCTGGGATCACACAAATACACTATTTGCACTGAATCCTTATCTCAGGCTCTGCTTCTGGGGGAACTACTGTGACCAACTTGTCCCGAGTTTCCCAGGATTGTCCCAGTTTTCAAACTAAGTCTCACATCCTGGGACACCCCCCTGCCCCCCCGGACCGACTTGGTCCCAGGCAAATTGGGACAGTTGACCATCCTCAGGGGAACCCAAACCAAGACAGATGTGACCACACTAAACGAGGCAAACAGATCCTTGAACCATTAGTTTGAAAGCCAAGTATCACCTTTGAGAACAAAAGAGCAGACACAAGTATAATTTTGTCATATGATCAGGTTCAACAGTTTTTATGACTAAATGCTTTTGAGAGAACAGTAGCCACCATTTACAAATAATCCATTCCCTTGAGAACAGACACACGCAGACAGCCTTGGGGTGTGATTTGCTAGTTGTTGGTGGACACGAGACGGCTGACGTCCAGGATTTCCACAATGTCTACATAATCGGCTACCGGTCAAAAAGGCGACATGTGTTCCAAGAGCAAGAGGTGGCACAGGCACCGTGGGGACATTCTGGGTGAGCAGGCAAGGGGATGGGACAGCACGTTGTAGGCACTTGAGGCTTGGAGGGGTACAAGCACCGGCCATGCTACTTGAGCCAAAGCCACCTGGGCCAATAGTGAAACTACACGGCGTGTGTCACCACATTGGACCACATGGAGACGGGGCGCTTTGCCTTGGGAAGCGGCTGTAAGCTCAAGACAGCTGGCTCCGGGCCAAGGAGATTTGCAGCATGAACAGGAGAACTCCTACTTCGTCAGGTGACCTGGGAGGCAGTGCTGTTGAGAGGCTGAAGTCCACAGGCTGGGGACCGGGTGAGCGCAGGGGCCAGGGAGCGCCACGGGAGGGGACTGGGGTCCGGCCTGGAGATGCTGCCAAGCTCCTGACCTCAGGAGTGATCTCTGCGGATCAGCTTATCCAGCTGCAAAATGCCGCTCATGCCCCTGCCCTGGTTATTTTTACTCTGGCGCTGCGGAGCATGCTACAGCAGAGGAATGTGCCCATTTGTTGTTGTTGTTGATTTCTCTAGTCCCTGCTAGGTTGGTAAAAAAAAAAAAAAGATCTTCCAAATGCCACGGCAATGAATAGACAACCCATTCCTGGGTAGCAATGCCCTTCTTGTTCCTTTCCCAGGGCACTAAGGATGCATTTGTGTCTGGGGACCACTTGGAGATGTTCCACTACGCAAGTAGAGAGAACGGCATGTGGACCCCACAACGGCACGTGCTGGAGGGTCACACAGGTTCCAGCCAGGCAGGTGAATAGGTGGCCAGTCACCAGGGGGAGGCTGCACACAGATGGGGGAGACCCTTTCAAGCTCACTTGCTCTCATTGGGAGTCCCTGCCAAGGAAGAGAGAAGGGGAACAGTAGCCAAGAGAGGAAGAAACAGCCTTCAAATAAAGGTAGGGACCCACAGGGGCACGACAGGATTTAGAGGAAACTTCCAGAAACCTTTTCTGACAGCTGTTCCAGGTAAACCAGCTGGGGGGGAGGAAGAGGAACCTTTGCTTTCTCAAACACCTGAGGAGCAGGTGAAACCCACCAGCAGCTGGTCTTGGGGCCAGCTATTCCATTCATCAGTCACAGCAGTGGCGGACAGTAGGTGTCATTCGTTTTGTCACAGGCAGGGACAAGCTGGGAAAACAGAAGTGCTGGCTGCAAACCGAAGCTGCTTAATTACACGTCCAGGGTACGTCAGGCCAAGTGGGGGCCCAGTTTTCCCAGCATCTGGAGTCGGTCTCCTCAGCTCAGGGGGCTCAGAGAGAGGACTCTGCATCTGTGTGTGGCAGGAGGTTGGACCCTTGGGTGCTTTGTTGCAGGGACTGCCCTGCTCCCCCTGGACAAGGAAACCCACAGCAGGAGCGCCGGGGAAGTCCCGCACTGCCTCCATGCTGGCTGCACAAGAGCAGGGCTGCTGTGGTCAGCTCTACTCCACCAACGTGAGTGTCTGGAAGCTCCGGGGGCTGGCCATCAGTGCCCATGGTGCCTAGACAGTGCCAGTCTGAGGCCACACCCACAGACGGCAGGACCACAGGCTGGGGATGTGGCCAGTCAAGACACACCCAATGGGAACACCAGGGAGTGGGGCAGTGGTTCACGGAGCAGACATTCTTCAAATGCTCCTCACCCAGCTCCAAACAGGACAGGAACACCACCCGATATGTTCAGGTGCTAATCTAGTGTAACCTCATCATTCTATAAAAGATGAACCAGGGCCCAGAGAAAGCAAGCAACTTGCCAAAAGTCACATAGCACACTGGTGGTGGGGTTTAGACCAACACTTAAATTCCCCAGGTCTGGGCTGAGTGTCCTTCCCACTGAAGGCCAGGCTTTGCTGGACATGCCACTAGACATTTGTACTCCCCTGACTCTTCAGCCAGGCAGGGCATAAATGTCGCTTTGCATGACCTAGAAAGCAAGGGCTAGTTTAACAAAGAATTCAGATTAATCCAAATTAATCCGGAGCGCAGGGGCCAAGTTTCACCTACTTGAGAGCCTTTGGAATTGCTTTAGCTTCAGTGCATGTGCTAATTACTAAGATTCTTATCTTTTCCTTAAAGCTAGTCCCTTCCCTCCTCTGCTGGGCAATCCTGGGGGCAGATTCCTGAGACAGCGTGTCAGCTCAATACCACTAAAGTTCTTTAAGAAATGTCTCTTATCCAGATGTCCCCAAAAGCCCCTGGGTTACTTGAAATCAATGAAGATTTGTTCCTCTGCACCTTTGGGTGCTGGGCAGGGGAGCCGGGGGGTGCGGGGATCAGCAATTGACATGTGCATCAGAATTGTCCAGACCTCCAGCAGCTGCTCCTGGGGCAGGGTCTGAGGAGGGTCCCAGGAGAAGGGGAGTGTTGTGCCCACCGCCGTGCTGGATTCCTCGGTTACTCCTTCCAGGCGTCTGGCAGCACTAGTGCCACACTGTGCAGGTGCTGGGCCCCCTTGAGCCCTGGTCATTGTCCACACTGAGCCTGGAGACCCAGAATCCAGTTAATTGGGGGGCTGGGCAGCCCGGTCCAACCTGGTTGTGCTAGAAGAGGAAAGAGGCCCAGAAAGCACACGAGACTTGTTCAAGGTCACACCGACAATCAGAGCAAGTCTGTGGTCGCTAAGAGGAAAACATCTCAGAGGCAGAGAATCTGGGAATGTCAGAGCACAGGGAAGCCCCCCAGCTCCAGGGTGCCCAGAGAGGGGAAGCCACTGGCCCAAACTAGTGCCAGGCCTTCCAACTCTCAGCCCGACATGTTTCCATTATGGGTGGGCCAAGGAGGGGCTCCACGCCCTCCCTCCTTACCCTGAAGCTGGGGCTGCTGGCTGCACAGCTGCAGGAGTGTTATTTTGGGGCGGATGGGTAGGGAAGGTGTGCAGGGATATAAGGCTGTCCTCAAACCTGCTTGAGGCCTCCAGCAAGAGAGCCTAAATCCCTTGTCCCTCTGGGTGGCGCTGACTTTGAGCCAACGCTCCAGACGGGCACCCTGTTCCGCCGGGGGTGGTGGTGGCCATGGTGTTGGTGACTGCCCCGCTGGGTTCCTCCCCAGAGGGTGAGTCTGAAGCAGAGCAGTCAGCCAAGCAGCAGATGGGATTCATATTAAGTCTCCAGCCCCTTCCCCTCCCTTGTGGACGGATCACTGGATTTTTGTGAGAGCCTCAGAAAGGCAGTGTGGTGAGCTCCTCCTCGGAGATTTTGCAGCATGGCTGGAGGGCAGGGCAGGGCTCCCATAGAGGGGTGGGCGGTGTGTGGGCCAGGGTACCACATCCTGCTGGGGCTGCCTTTTCTCCATACCCGATGGGCGTTCTGCTGGACCCCTCCCTCTCTGCCCCTGGACAGAGGGGGAGTGCGGGGGGTGCCATTTCAGCCTGGGATCCCAAACTGGTGGGCTTCCTTGGTGAGGTCCAGACCCAGGTCCAGGGGAGTCTGAGGGGCAGAGGTGACTGGGCACCAGCCACGAGGGAAACTGAGGCTGTGACACACCCGTCACCACGTGGGATCACATGGTGGGCTTGAGAGAGGGAAGTCCCCAGGGGCTCTCTGCTATGAAACTTCCAGAATCTTCATTTCATTGAATAAACCATGCCTCCCAGCTGACGATGCCTCCCCAAGTGCACTGCAGCCAACCATCATTCTCTGTTGCCAAGAGGGCTTTCTCCCCCGCAGTGTGGCATGGCTAGAGCGGGCCCCCAGCGTCTCAGAATGCAGCTGACACAAGATGCCTCTTTAGCCCCTCAGCGCAAGTGGATAGAGTTCGTGTTACCCAATTCCTGCAAGTGTGTAAATTATTTAAGGCATCGTCTGGTTTCTCCACTGACTTCTGTGACCATGTCTTTCTTTTTGGCCTATTTTTGCACAGACCTCGGCTTAATTCGAACACCTTGGCCTGCAGGGGCGTCTCCCCTTGTCCTGCCCACCTCCTCTTCTTAGACAGAAAGTCACAGATAATCTGCAAACCTGTACTAAAATATACTAAGGGCTTCCAAGCCAAAAGAAAAGGCCCCTGGGTGACACTTTCTTAAAGTGTTGGGAAGGATGGTTCTCCGGTAGGTTTGTAAGTGTGATTTAGGGGTCCTGGACTGTCACCATGGAGACAGGTGCCTATCCCACAATGCAGCAGGTCTCCCGGGGCCTAGACGCAAAGCTTGCAGATCTGGCTACTTGCAATCTTTGGGTTCGCTCATCCACCCTTTCATTTGATGGGGGCATTGCCCATGTGATCCTCCTCCAGAGAGAGCTCAGGTTTAAATTGTATTCTCTCTCTCCACCCCCAGTGGCAGTACACCCCACGGCTGCCCACATGTCCGGGCAGAAAGGAACCTTTGAACCTTCTAGAGATCTGGTCTAGCTCCCTCACCTCACCTTATTTTACAGGTGGGGAAACTGAGGCTCAGACAGAGGGCTGGGGCTGGCCTAAAGTTGCACAGCTAGGTGGTAGCAAAGTTGGGACTGAACTCAGGCCTCCCGACTGCCAGTCTAGGGCTCTTTCTAGGAACCAATATATTGACTACAGCTTCAAAAGTACCCCCCACCAGGCCCAAAGAGTCCCCTTCCTTTTCTCCCCTGCCCCAGCCTCCCTCCTTCCCCCCACTACACGTAATTCGGGTTATAGCAGAGCATGTTGAACTCCAGGTTCTCGTCCCAGTGCCGCAGGAGCACGAACAGCTGGCGGGCGGCAGCCTTGAGTGTGCCCCGCTTTCGGCCCTCGGGTACCTCCTGCTGCTCCAGCCACGAGTTGGCCTTGGCGGCCACCAGCTCCCACTCAATGAAGTAGGAGGCCGAGCTGTGCTCCAGCCATGCCAGCGCCACCACCGTGGCCCACAGCTTCCCTGTGAGTTCTGTCACAGCCGTGGGCTCCCAGCCTGGCTTGCCCTCCGCCAGGGGCTCCGTGGAGAAGCTGTCACAGGAGGGGTGCTGAGGCGAGGCGCTGGTGCACAGCTGGGGACTCAGGGTCTTAGACTCGGGCTGGCGGGTGGTGAGGGACACTCGGTGGCAGGTGAAGGGCGAGGTCCACTTGAGCTTCTCCATGGGGATGTGGATGGCCTCGCAGAAGGCTTGGTTGAGCAGGAAGGCTCCGGAGGCCAGCTGCAGAGATACCTGTGTGTGGGGGAGCCCCTCAGTGGGCCTCAAACTTTTTAGCCCGTGGAGCCCCAGGCCATGCAAAAGTCCTGGGTCCCCATAGCCCACCCTTTCATCTCCCCCAGCTCGCCCCGCCTACCTGTGGGATTTGCTTGCGGGATACCCAGGGCAACTGAGTCAAGTCCATGCTTTATCTCACAGGCACGGATCACTCTTCAAGCCCAACTCAACATCTTCACTCCAAACCTGCATCCTGTCCTGGGCAGGGGGGTCCAGCTTGGCCACTGGGACCGTCCCCTGCTGTCCAGCAGACTCTGGACGGCTCACCTCCCTCTCCCTCCCTCCACACCAACCAGTTTCCAAGTCCCAGCAGGTCTACTTTCTAAACAGCTCTGCAATCCCCCACCTGCCTCCTCATGTTGTCCCTGCCTCTACCTTCCTCCCCTGTCCCCACCCCCCACTCCATCTTTCCTGCATCCTGAGAGGTCTTTGTAAGGTATAGATCATGTTCTATACCTTAGATCAGTGGCTTCAATTTTCTCTAGACTAAGTCCAAACTATGGTTTCCAAAGTGCGGGTTCATCCTTGGCCCTTCCCCCTCAAACCCCGTTCTCCAGCCATCCAGCTTTCTCTCTCCTCTCTAGGCTGTCGGCCGGAACTCCTCATCCTTCAGGTCTCGGCGTAATCATTACATTCTGCAGGAAGTCACGCTTCATTCCTCCCCGACCTCAAGCCTGGAGTAGGTGTTCCCCTCAGTCCCCCCACCAGACCCGACCTCTCCTGTCACAGCACCCGAGGATCAGAATCGCCTGGTTCCTGTCTGTGTCTCCACTAGACTCTTAGTGCCATGAGCTCAGGGACTGTGATCATCTAGTTCCAGGTTCTCTCCCAGGGTCTAGCACTGTCTGGCTCAACAGATACTTGTTGAGTGAATATATGCATGGTACTTTGTTGCCTGGGATATTTGGAAATTCAAAATGACGCTGTGAGCTTGGGGGTTCAGGGACTGGAGCTGTGCAGTGAAACTCAAACCGTGTCCCTCCTTCCAGCACCCTCTGATCCCCCAGCCCCGCTGAGCCCCGCATGTGGCAGGCCAGGCTCCCTTGCTCCTCCATTGAGAGACGCCTACTCCAGGCCTGGGCTTCTCACCCTGCCACAACGTGCTGGGTGTCTGCAGAGCCATTGCTAAACACGGTGCATGTCCCTGGCGTGTTAATTTTACTTGCTTGTGAGTCATTTCAAGGCTTATTTTTATGTATTGAAAAACAGACACACATAGATGGTGGAGTAGAATGCAAAATTCCTGTGAATTTTTAAAGCGAAGACAGCAGATTGCAAAGAATATTCGTGATGCTGGTGCTGGCTACTAGCAACACTCTTAGACCCCGGGTCGGGGGACTGATACAAACTCCCTCTGCCCTGCTGGCTACTTGGGTGGGAAGGTCTAGGTCTTCTTCCCTTTGTGGAGGGGGAAGGGCGGGCGGGCGGGACGCTCCCAGGAAGGCCCCTCTGCAGAGTGTCCGGAGACTGAGATCTGGGGTCTGGGGCACTCACCAGTGGGACGTAGTCGAAGCACTGGCTCCCCGGGGTCGACTCTGGAGCCTTGGTCAGCGGCTTGGTCAGGAAGCCCTTGGCGGCCCGCGTCAGCAGCCTGGACTTGTTGAGATTCAGCCTGTGAGGGGAGAGCCGGGAAGAGTGGCCATAGCCACCCTGGCAGTGTCCCTAGTTATCCCGCTCCCCCAGTGCCCACTCAGCAGCCTCTGAAAGTCAGGGCCAGAAGGAATCTGACCAATGGCTTCCTCCAACCTTCTCATTTGACAACTTGGGAAACTGAGGCTGGGGGAGGCTGCATTTCCCCTGAGTCACTCAGGGAGCTAGTAGGAGCTTGGATGAGGAGCAGGTTAGGGTTCCTTTTATGACCCTCTTCTGATAGCGTATTCTTGTTCAGCCCAGTGGTCAGAGGGTCCTATGCTAGCCCTCCCAGGGGGATCTGCATTTGCAAAGAGACCATGGACATGTGGGAGATGAACCACATGGGGGGGATTTTCCCGTGTGATGCCCAGAAGACAGCGGTATCTCTGGGTAGGGGGGCCTTCTTGACACGCTTCAGATTGTTTATTTTTGTCTAAATGTCAGGCTGGGCTTGCCTTTGGCCTTCCAAACCAGGGACAGCCCCGGGAAAACGGGCGGCAGTACAGTGTACCCCCAGTGCAAATCCCATGTACCTGGATCCAAAGAGAGTCTCCGAGGCCTTCAAGGAAGAGAGGGTATTGGTGGCCAGACTGCGCAGGGGACCTGGAGGGCCACAGAATGACAGTTGGGGCCTGACAGATAACCCTGTCCCACATTTACTGCCCAGCTGGAGAAACAGAGGCCCAGTGAGGGGCAGAGGCTTGCCTACATCCCTAGGGAGCTGAGCTAATCATTAGGCTGCAGGGCTGTTTCTGACACAGATGGTCTGGGGAAGGGTGAAATAAGTGGGTCCATGTGTAAGAAATAAGGCTCTAAGTTTCCTTGGCTGGTGGCCCCTGGCATCTTCTGGAAGGTTACCTGTGGGGGCAGTGACAGCTTTGCATCAACCCCCCTTGTCCCCAAGTGGGGACATGGAGTTTCCTTCCCCGGCACATTGCTGGAGGATTCTAGGCAGAGTGAGGTGGCAGGAAGGCCCTCAGCTGGGAATTGGGAGGCCTGATTCCAGGCCCAGCTCTGTTACTGACTTGCTGTGTGACTTTGGGCAAGTCACTTCACCTCTCTGAGTCTCAGTTTCCTTATCTTTAAATTGGGGATGTTCCTATTTACCTCACAAAGGGCTGTTTTGAGAAATAAATGGACCACCGAGGACTTTGTTAGGCTAAGACACTCTCTTGGCTGAAGGATCAATCACTGTCACTCTGTCAATTAAGAAGAGAGGCGGCCGACTGTCCACTCACCTTCAGAAGCAGCGTACTTCTCGCGGTCCGGGGACATGGTCTCACTGAAGGGCCCAGTGGGGCTTTCCTCCACACCTACAACAGAGGAAGCTGGTGAGGCCTGAGCCGCCAGCTCTCTCTCTCACCTCCCATCGCCACAAAGAGAGCGATGGTCTGGATTCACAGTACCTGGGGGTGGGCTGGGAGAGCAAGGCTAGGGTTTCCATCCCTGCTTGGAGGGGCCTTCATCTTCCAAAGACACCACCACTGCTCCACCATAAGAGTCAGACAGTGGGTTCAAATCCTGACTTCCCCATGGACTAGCTGTGTGACCATGGGAGAGTTACTTGCTTGATAAGTTTCAACTGCAAATTGGGGATAATAGTATCTCACAGTGTTGTTGTAAGGATGAGATGAGATAATACACAGATAGTGCTTACTGCCTGGCCAGAGGTAACACTCAATAAAGCCCTGAGCTCCAGATCCAGCCAGGAGGCAGGAGCAGGTCAGGGGCCTGGGGGTGGGGGCTGGGGATGGGAGCAAGGTGGGCATCAGCTCACCAGGTCTGTGCCTCACTGAGGAGGGCCCCATGGCAGCTCTCCAGGAGGCAACAGAACATGGCACTGACTTGTCAGGGGGCTCTGAGCCTCAGTCTCCCCATCTGTAAAATGGGGATAATAATTGCACATAGTTTGTTCGAAATGCATAATTGAGGTGATTGTTCTTATGATTGTTATTTCAAGGGCTGGAAAAAGATGGGCAATATACTATAAGGGAATAATCCAAATTATGGAAAAAACTTCATGCACAAATACGTTCACCAAAGCCTCTGGCTCCCCTATGAGATCGTCAGTAGCTCTGTGAGAGCCAAGAAGCTCTGTTTATTGCTGTGTCCTCGGGGGCAGCACAAGAGGGAGCTAGTGACTGAACGACAGACTGACGGAGGCAATAAGGAGGCAGACAGCATGGTGATTAACCTCGTGGGCTCTGGAGCCAGATACTGCCTGGGTTCAGGTCTTGGCTCTACCACATATCAGCTGTGTGATCTTGAGTAAGTCACTTAACCTCTCTGAGCCTCAATGTCCTCATCTCTTAGTGGAGAAAATAAAAGAAACTCTGAGATGGGTGTGAGGAGTCATGGATAATTAGAGCAGTGCCAAGCACACAGAGAACTCTCGGGACGTGTTAGCCATTGTCATCCCTGGGGAGGGAAAGGGCTTGTGAGAGAATAAGAGTTTAGAAGTCCGAGATGCTGGGTGTGACTCAGAGGATGATTGAAAAGAAGGGATTTGTGATTTCGATGGAAGCCATGGGCCACCAAGAGCTGAGCTACAGAGAAAGGAAAGGGTAGACTGGTAATTTCCCCTAGACTGGAAGCCCAGCTTGGCTCGGGGGTAGAGCAGGTTCCCCCCCGTTTTGGAGGCTCTGAGGGACCAAGGAGTTGGCAGAACTCCTTAATTCTAAAGAACTCCTCCGGATTTCCACCCCCTCGCACACTCTTTCTTTCTTAACCCATCAGTGTCTGAGAGCACTCTCTAGGCCCTTAGGTAAAAAGTTGTTATGATCTGGCTGCCTGGACTTGTAGCCAGGTGGGACCTCTGATGTCCTCCCCATGCACAGAAGAAGGCAGGAGATCCACATTGTACACGTGAGGGCATCAAGGAAGGGGTTAGGACTAGTGCAGCAGTTAGGCTGTCTTTAGAGGAATAGAAAAACACGCAGACATTCAAGACACAGAGGGTTAAAGCCATCCTGTGAATTAGTGCAAGGTCACAAACAGCTCAAATCCTGGATCTCAAGGACTCGAGCTGCAGGCACAATGAAATCAGCTGAAGGCAGAAAGGAAGTTGCTGGGAATCCTGAAAGAAACAGATGGAAATGCCTCTTTTCTCTTTGCTTTCTCTCTTGTTTATTAGGTTTCCCGGCATTCGGTGCCTGGGGGGCGGGGCGCAGGCTGGAGGCAGGGAACAGCCGCTGGGGTTGGCGGGCCTTGAAAAGGGAGAGCTGGGGGCCTGGTGTGGGCACGGGAGCCTGCTGCTCTCGGCGAAGCTGTGTCAATGGCGGCTCTTACCTGGGTTCTGAAATTTGCCATCTCCTGCTGCTGAGGCTTCCCCAAGCAGGGTCTGCGACCGTCTGAAGCCAGCAGAGGTGCCCCTCCACTGTCGGGTCAGGACCCGAGAGCTGACCATCCGCAAAGCAGCACCTTCCCGAGGACAAGGAGAAGTGGTCAGACGGGTACAATGGTGCCAGTCCTTTGCCTCTTCCCCAGGGCTGGCAGGAATGATTCTAGCTTCAGTCTGTCAATTATCCAAAGGCAGGAAGGCCTTGTACAAGGTAAGCCCATGAGTTTTGGAGCCAGACTGACCAGTGTCTGAACCCAAGCCCCATCTCTTAGTAGCTGGGTGGAGTGCTAACCACTCTGAGCCTCAGTGTCCTCATCTGGAAAATGGGAGTAATAATACCACCTTGCCGGTAGATACTATAGCTGAGATAATGTTCAGAAAGCAGCAACGTTTTCCAGTTAGTTAAAAGGCTGGTTTCTCAGGAACACCCCATTTTCCTGCTCTCCTGGTCTGCTGTCTCAGAGACCAAGGTCTCAGCTCCCCCTCTCACAGAGCAGGCCCTTGAAGTCCCAGGGCATCACCAATGGGGGAGGGATGGAAGAGAATGAAGCTACAGCACCCTAAAGTGTGTTTTGGGGAACCCCCCTCTCGGAGAGCACTAGACTATAAGTTGTCCCTTAAAAAACAAAGAGTTCTATTGGGAAATAGGTTTTGGAGAAGCTGCATACTATAGTCCATTCTCTGAACCTCTTGATGCATATTAACATCCTAAAGTCTCTGAGAAGTTCTGCAGTAAAGAGAGCTTTTGGGCTTTATTTAATCCAGTGGTTCCTAAATGTATTTCCTAATCTGGTATTTCCTAGTTTTGTGCTGAGTGGCCATTAACAAGACATGGAACTAAGGTTCTAGTTTCCTGGAACACACTCTGGGAAGGGCTGATCCCGATCTTAGGACTAGGCTGTGGGACTCGGGTTAAGATACAGGCCAGGTCCCCGAGTCTCCCAGGCTGCGGCTACAGACGCTGGGAGGATGGTCAGAGACGGGTGGGAGGGAGAGACCTCCTGAATGAGGATGTCATTCATGATGACTAAGCCCGGTGAAGGAGAATGCCCAGTGGAGCACCAGCAGCGTCTGTTGGCCAGAGCCTGAAACGGGAGCAGTTGAGGGAAAGAGGGAGGAAGAGAATGGGTCATTGATTATTTTGGTGCCACAGATAAAAAAAAGGTGGTGGTGGGGGGACAGGAGGAATGAGGAAAGGCACATTTTGTTTCCAAACACAGTTCTTTCAGGAGGTCTGCTAAAAAAAGAAAGAAAGAAACAAGGATCTGCAAAGGACAGGAAAATGTAATTCAGGGGGAAAAAAGTACATATAGTTCCTAAACATATGAAAAATACCTCAGAAAAGACTAAAGAAATTCCCCAAAGAGAGATCCTTCCGTTACCTATCAGACTGGCAGGGTTTAGGAAGATGGCCAATATTCAGTGCTGGCCAGGGTGGATCTCGGATCAACCTTTGGAGCAGGGCCAGTTGGTAACATATAGCCCAGTTTTAAATGGGCAGACCCACTGATATGCAATCTTACCTCTGAGAGTTAATTAACCCTGTGGAGGTAACCAGGCAGGTGCACAAAGATGTTCTTTGCGGCATAATTTACAATAATCAAAAGGGAATAAACTGAAGGTCTGATAATAGGGAGCTGGTTAAATAGATTCTGATGCACCTGAGGAGGCAGTGGAGAGCAGTGGGAGGGAGCACAGATGCTGGAGCCAGGTCACTGGGACTCAGAGCCCAGCTCTGCCCCTCACTGCTGTGTGACTGTCGGCAAGTTACTTAACCTTCTCTGCCTCTGTTTCCCTATCTGTAAAATGCGGGTAATAATAGTATCTACTTGCAGAGCTGCTTTGAGGATTAAATGATTTAATATATATATACATAAAGCGCTTTGGAACACCGTCTAAATGGCTGTTACGATCATGACAGCTCCCTGCAGTGGAATATGCTGCAGCTATTAAAATGATGATATAGACTCACCTTAATGGAAAGATATTTTCCAAACCCATATTTTGTAAAACACAGCACATATTGGTTGATCTAAGTCATGCAAAATTATCTATCTTTTCATTTCTCTATATGTTGATAGTCATGGAAGTCTGAAGGATGGTGACACCAAGTCACTTTTATTTATTTTATGTCTTTCTATATTTTGGAATTTTCTACAGTGAGCATATATCATTGTCCCCAATTGGAAAAATACAATAAAGGCATATAGGCATATTCATTTGGTGGGAAAAAGAGGCTGGATGGTGTCACAGCCTTCTGCAGAGCAGTGGATGGGGGCTCATGTGCACCCCCCGCATGGTGGCCAAACCATCTCCTGGGGGCCTTGCTGCTTCTAGGCACTTCCTTGCACCCCTTCCTGCAGGTGTGTGCACCTTTGTATCCCAGCCCCCCTCCTCCAGCCCACCGGGGCTGCTTGGGCCTTAGGAGTGCCCTGGCTGCCCACCTGCTGTACCAGAGTTGGGGTAGCCCACCACGGTGGGCAGGTACCGGCTCTTGCTCACGTCCACAGGCACGAAGGCCGTGTACTTGCTGATGATGTTGCAGGCCTTGCTGGTGTGCACCGCGTTCACCTGATAGCGGCGGCTGGACCCTGCGAAGAGAGAAGCTGGGGTCACTGTGCAGACTCGGAAAGTCCTTCCTGACCTGGAAACTCTGGAAGCTAAAAGGAGGACCAGACCAGTGGTCCCCATCTTTAGGATTAAATAAGCCCTGAAAATCAAGGGGTTGCCAACTTGCCAAATAAGGACATTAAAAAAACCCCAAGAGGGGCCGCCCAGTGGTGTAGTGGTTAAGCCCACGCGCTCCACTTCAGCAGCCCAGGTCCCAGGTGAGGACCTACACCACTCATCAGCCACGCCGTGGAGGCGTCCCACATACAAAATAGAGGAAGACGGGCACAGATGTTAACTCAGGGACAATCTTCCTCACCAACCCCCGCCCCAAGATTATTAACCTCCATCATCATTTCATAAAATAAAGACATTTTAATGTAAAAAAGGTAAGATATGATCTAAGAATAAAAGACAGTTACTTCCCTTAAATAACTTTAGTGTTATTAAAAAAACCCTTTGGTGCTGTCTGTATTTTCCATTTTCACTTTGCAGCTGTCTGGTGAGAACCTTGCTGCAGGATTTCACAGGCCCTCTGGCTGGTAGGGGGCGACCTTTGGTCTGGCCCATTTGGACAAACTTGCAGAGAAAATTGAAAACCAGAGAGGGAGAGTGGCGAGCACGGGGTCACACAGCAAGTTAGTAATGGACCTGAGATCATGACTCAGGACCGTCTGACCCCAAGGCCCAAGCTTTTCCAACTGAACAGGTGAGCATTCTCCATGGCTTGCTGCCTCCAAGGAGCCCTGGAGATGGATGGACAAGTGCTTTGTAAGCTTGAAAGGTGAGGTGCTCATCAGAAGAAAAAATATATATATTACACAAAAAATACAAATAATATAAAATATAAACATTATATTATTATATAAATAAAGCACAAACTTATAACAAATAATGTAAATATTCTCTATTTATATCTCTATCCATCTATTCTCCAAGTGTGCCCCATCAAGATCCCAGAGTCACTTTGTTAGGAAAGTCTGCCCCAAGTCCTGAACTCAGTTAGCTCCCCCACTATCCCTGTTATACAATCTCTTGGATGCCTGTGTTTCTTAATAGCACCTCCAACAAATGCACTCAATTAATTGCATGTATAATTATTTGATTAATGTCAGCTTCCTTGCTAGTCTGTGTCAAGCACTCATGGGTAAGGACGGGGATATTTGTGGTCACTGCGCTGTTCGCCCCGAGCCTGGTCTCCAGCGGATCCACAATCATTAACGGCCTTGATAAGGTAGTGGACCCTAGGTCTAGGCCGTTCTGTGGGAAGGTGTGGTTCCAGGGCAGCCGAGTAGGGGAAATGGGGCTGTCCCCATTGTTCTGTCTCCGGAGCCCTACAGGGGGCGCTGCAAGGGGAAGCCCTGGGAAGTGAGGGGGAGCGGGGATCCTGAGGCAGAAGGGAAGGAGGGTGGAGAGGAGAGGACAGACCACTGGATCCCCAGGTGGGGCGGAGGAGCCCAGGGCTAGGGGGAGAGGGATGCCTGGAGGCAGGAGCAGGTGGGCAGATCAAGGAAGGGATGGCGTCTTGGGCTGTGTGTGTGTGTGTGTGTGGTGGGGAGGGAGTGTTGGGAGGGAGTGTTGGGAGGGGCACCTAGGGGCAGCGGTGGCGAGGGAAGATGGAGCACTGGGCGGTGGCAGGGCTGTGAGAAAACAGAGGGCGCTGAAGCCAGGGGAGGAGGTGGACCATCGTGGGGGAAGGGGGATGGGGCATTGGGCAGGGCTGTGAGAAGACGGAGCGGGCTGGAGCCAGGGGAGGAGGCGGATCGTGGGGGAGGGGGGGGGAGCGTTGGGCGGGGCTGTGGGGAGGGGCGGGGCCCAGAGGACTGGGGGCAGATCATGGAGGAGGGAGGGGGCATTGGGCGGGGCTTGAGGAGGGCGGGGCCCGGACGACTGGGGGCGGATCATGTGGGAGGAGAGGGCGTTGGGCGGGGCTGTGAGGAGGGGGCTCCCGGAGGCCTGGGCGGGGGCGGATTATGGGGAAAAGGAAGGGGCGGTGGGCGGGGCCGTGAGGAGGGGCCGCCCGGAGGCCTGGGCGGGGGAGGATCGTGGGGGAGGGGGAGAGGGCTCTGGGCGGGGCCGTGAAGGGGGCGGGGCCTGGGGACTGGGCGGGGACGGATCGTGGGGGAGGGGGAGGGGGCGTTGGGCGGGGCTGTGAGAGGAGGCGGCCAGAGGCCGGCGAGCCGGACGCAGGCCCGCGCACTCACCTTGCTCGATCTCGCCCTCGCGCTCCGCCAGCTGCTCAAAGTCGCGGATGATGGCGCGGGCCGCCAGGTGGTGGAAGGTCTCTCTCCACAGGTCGGCGTCGCGCGCGCCGCCCCGCTCAGGGCCGGGGGGCCCCAGCTCGAAGCTCACCTCCCACTGCAAACGTTGGCTGTCGCGCAGCCCCTTGACCACAGCCTTGCCCAGCACCGGGCCTGGGGTGGCGGGCCTGCCGGGACTGGCCTGCTCCTCGGACTCAGCCTGGGGCTCCCAGTCCGACGACGTCTCGCTCTCGAAGACGGAGGGGTGATGGGACGGCTCTGGGGGCGGAGGGTCAAGGAGTTGGTGCTCTGATCTTGGGGACAGAGGGCAATCCCCAGGGGACCTCGTCCTTCCCAGGGCGCAGATACCCCTGAGCAAGTACAGTCCCCCCCATCCCCCAAGGAACAGAGAACTCCTTCCCTAGGACAGCTGGGGTGGCATGGGCTTGTCCCCAAGAGTGAGACAGACCCGGGTCCCAAGAAACCAGTTCCTGAGGGAGTCAGGTAGGGTGGGGTGGGGACACTTTCGGCAGCAAGAATGCAGCTGCGGGGTGGATATCTGGGGGCCTCACAGGCAGCCGAAGGGCCAGGTTGATTGGGAAGAGGGATTGGTGAGGTCCTGGGGGAAGGATGGGCCGCAGCAGACCCAACCCTCCCCCCACACCTCCCTAAGGGCACAGAGGCAAGCATCTGTCCTTGGCCTGTCATCTGAAGCTGGACCACAGCCAAGGATTCCTCCCTGTCCCCAGTCAGGACCTAGACCCTGCAGGCACTTACCCAGGTCCCCAGGGCTGCGGCTGTCTGAGGCAGGCTTCAGGCTGGACCCAAGATCCAGCTCTTTCACGAGGCTCCAGGGCTGGGTCTCATGGCCAGAGGGCAGGAAGGACTGGCAGCCTTGGGGTAGCAGTGAGGGCCTGCGGGCCTCTGGGCCCCGGAGTTTGGGGCCCTGGTTTAGGCCCGGGCCACTGGTGGGCAAGAGCTAGGAGTGCAAGAGGAAGGGGAGGCAGCTGGGCTCCTGGTGGCTGTTCCCTTCCTGCCACCTCCAGCCTCAGCTCATCCCTGGGCACTGCCCCTGCAGTACTCAAGGACGCATGACCTTACTCCTCATTACCCATGAGAAACATCAACACGAATAATTCCAAACCATGGAAAAAGTCCAAACCACAGAAAACCATGGAAAATCACATACCATGGATAATTCTAAACCCACTTTTGTTTGCCATAATGTTTAAAACTTTTTTGTGCGCGTGGTTAAAATTATCAGTCTTTTCCCTTATGTCTTCTCATATGTCATGCTTAAAATGTCTTTCCCACACAAAAAATTTTAGAATTTTTGTGATTTTAGTTTTGTTTGTTTAAATCTTTGATTCACATAAAATTTATTTTGGTGTAAGGAAATAGGAACCAGCCTTTTTCTTGATTTTCTGAATAGTATAAATCTCAACACCATTTATTGAATGCAGTTTATTCATTGAGTCCCTATGGTTTATCATTTCTCTGCTTCTATCCCCACAAAGCTCTCATGTATATTTGGTTTTATTTCTGGACTTTCTGTTCTGTTTTGTGGATTTAATCTGTCTATTCTTGTGCTGTACAAAAAACATCAAAAGGCAAGGGATAAACTGGGAAATATATTTGCAACATGCAAGACAAAGATCATTTTCAAGAAAATGCTCTTATAAATCATGGAGGGAGGGAGATAAACTCAATAGAATAATGGATTAAGGGCATCTACAGGCAGTTCATAGAAAAAGTATCCAATAAACCCATGAAAAAGTATTCAGCCCCAGGAGAAATTAGAGCAATCTAAATTAAAATAAGTTACAATTTTTTTCCATCTGGCAGATTGGCAAATATTTAAACGTTTGATCAGTGTGGTCAGTGGGGAGACAGGGTCTCCCATGAACTATTGGTGGAAGTGTGTACTGATGCACACTTTTGGGAGAACGATTTAGCAATGTGCTATCAACATTAAAAATGCACAGGCTCCTTTTACCCAGCCATTCCACTTTTAGGCATTTAATTCTGTGGAAATACACAAAGATGCAAATATCTATGTATGCACTGTGTATTTGTTTCAGTGCTGTTTGTAAAAGTGAAAATCCGGAAGCTATCTAAATGCCCATCATTGGGGGTTGGCAAATAAGTTACAGTCCATCCATGCAATGGAACACCACACAGCACTGAAAAGAACGAGGCGGATTTCTCCATACCAATATGGAAAGATGTTCAAGATAAAACATTTAAAAAAAGTAAATTGCAACTGTTCTGTATTTTGATTGTGGAGATAGTTACATGACTATATGCATTTGTCAAAACTCATAGAACTGTTCACCAAAAAGAGTAATTTTACCGTATGTAAAAAAAGTAAATTAAAAAGACATTAAAAAAGTAAATTGGAGAGCAGTTTATATATGTGATTATTCAAAACATAGATGTGTGTTGCCTGTGTGTGTGTGTTTATGTGTGTGTAGTATTTCTGGAAGGGAACACTCAAAACCAAGGGGGTCTGGGCACGGGGGAGGGGTACTTTTATTTTTGCTTTATGCCTGACTGAACTGTTTGAGGGTTTTTATTGCAAACTCTGAGTGTGTATTACTTTTGTAATTAAAGAATGTTAAATTAATTCAAAACGAATTTTGTGCCTCTGGGAATATATACATCGCCTGGTAGGAGAAGGGGATGGGGGAGCAAAGGCACTTACTAGGTGTAACAGAGGGAAAAAGTGCCTCTCAGTCTTTTAGTTAACCATGGGTCTTTTTCATCTCTATCAAGTATTTACTGGGAAGAGGAATGTGCCTCCCGATTAGATGGGGGCTCCTTGGGGCAGGGGCTGGGGTCTTCCTTTCTGTTTCCTTTGGGCCTGAGGTCCTGGGAGTAGTACAAAAGTGTGGGAGAAGAAAGGGACTGGTCGCTCTTAGAATGGCCACAGTGGGAGCTGGTACCCAGCCAGGGCTGCTGGGTCCCAGGGGATCCCTAACCCCCCTCCTGCATCAGAGACTGGGATTCCCCCCACCCCTGCCCCACCATCACCACCACACTGAGAAACAGAAGCTGCCACAGTTTCCCTGGCAACAGATTAGTGTAAGATTCAGCCCATCATCCCGCCAGAAGCTGCAGGGAGCGTGCATGCGTGTGTGCAGGTGCGTGTGCGTGCATTAGCATAAGTGTGTTGGGGAGAACCAGACTGGGGAAGAAGCCAAGCAGGGGATGGGGGAGAGATGAGCAAAGATGGGCCAGAAGCAAGCAGGAAAGAAGAGAGGTCAAGCTGCCCAGAGCTCTCACCAAGTAGAGCTGCATTTAAAGGACACCTACTGTGTGCTAGGTGTTGCACCAGGCACTACATCTCTTACCAGCCGACGCTTGCAAGAGTCCTCCACTTACCTTTGGCTCCCAATAACTATCTGTTGATGGCTGTGAGCTCAATCATCTGCACAAGCAATTCTCCCATTTTATAGATGAAGAAATTGGGGCTCAGAGAGGTTAAGCAACATATTTGAGGAGCAGAGTTTGCCTGACTCCAAGTCAATGACTTCCAACCATGAGTGGTCCCTGGCTAAGCACAGAGAAGGGCCTTGAGGGACAAGGTGACAGTGTCTCCATCCTTGGAGAGTGTAGGGGCTTATGTGTATGTGGAGGCAGGGAGGGATAGGGGTGGTGGATGGGAGTGGGAGAGTGAGAAAGGCTGTTTTATGGAACCACTGATTCACAATGACAAAGGAACCTCAAGTGTATTCTTAAGAAAATGGGTTAAGGCATACAGATAATACCAAACCCCAATTTAGTTTAGGACAGTGTTTCTCAACCTGGTGATTTTGCCCCCCTCCCCAGGGGACATTTGTCTGTGTCTGAAGACCTTTTGGTTGTCATAACTGGGGCTGGTAGTGTTACTGGCCTTCAGTGGATAGAGGCTACAGATGCTGCCAAACCTTCTACAATGCACAGGACAGCCTCTACAACAAAGAATTATCATGTCAGTAGTGCTGAGGCTGAGAAACTCTGGTTTAGCCAGACAGTGGGTGACTGGTCCTGCTGTGACTCTGACTCTGAGATGATCACTGCCCTGGGTGAATGTCCAACCCTTGGGATTTGCAGAAGGTACAGTGTGAGGGAGTGGGGAGGCAAGGGCTTTGCAGGCAAAAGGTCCTGGGTTGCAATTCTATGACTGGCTGTGTGACCCTGGATAAGTCACTTTACCTCTCTGGCCCTCAATTTCCAGAGAGTGGGGGTAGCCAGACCCCACACTCCATCCTTTCCCAGGGGTGCTGTAAAATCAAATCAGAGTGTAGAAAGGGATGCTCCTTGGCAACTGGGAAGTGCTGTGTGCGGAGAATGCGTGATGTCGTTGACCAATGGGTATCATTATTAGGAAGGTATCATTGGGGTCAGGCAAAGGAAGGTCCAGAAAAAGGAGGAAGAAGTGACTCACTTCGCAGTGTAAGTCATGGACTGGCCCCATCCTTGTGGTTGAAGCAGGAGACACAGCTTTTCCTTGCCCATGACCTCCCCCACCTCCAACCTGCCCTGCTTGGGTACCTGCAAATCAGTCTGCCACTGAGGAGCATCCAGGCTGGCCTGGTTGGTGAGGTCCTGCAGCTTGGCTTTCCGCAGTGGGTATCTCCTGGCAGCCACCGTGGGGTCACTGGCCGTGGGGGCCCTTGGGGAGGGCTTGTGGTTGGTGATCTGGTTGGTGCTATATGCCCGCCGTCGCTGGGAGAGGTCCAGACCTGGGCAGGGATGGTGGCAGGGGAACCATCAGGGTGGAGGGCAGTGCGGAAAGAGAGAGGGGTTTGTGTAACCCTTTCCTACTTGGAAACTTCTTGAATTTTCTACTGCTTGCCTACTGAAATATGTGTAGGTGCCGCACCTTACCTAGCATTCAAAGCCTTGCCTAATCTGGCCCTAATCTATCTACCTAGCTACTCGCCTTTCTGCTCCTTTTTCAAGGTACTATGTGCTCCAAACGTACTTGATGAGTAACCGATTGTGTATGTGTTTTCTAGGCATCACGCCTCCACATCTTTGCTCAGGAAGTTTCTGCTGCCTGGACTCTCCTCTCCCTTCCCTTCTAAGAACGGGTGCCCTCGTTATGTCTTTGTTGACATCTTCTACCAGATGTGCCTTTTTCCGGGGTCCCCATGGTTTGTTAAACTTTCCTCTGGCCCCTGTCACTCTGCTTTCTATCAGAGTTAAGGCCAATTGTATCCCTCTCACTAGATGGAGAGCTTCTGCAGGACAAGTACCATGTTTGAGTCATCTTTGCTTCCTATACTGTGCTCAGTGCTTAGCCTAAGTAGGGGACCAGTAAAAACCCTCTGAATGGAAACTAACACCATACAGAGGCTTTGGAGGCAGACAGGTCTAGATCTTTTCTCTGTACTCTGCCTCTTTCAAGTTCCATGAGCTTAGCCAAGTTGCTTAAATTCTCCAAGTCTCAGTTTCCTCATCCGTGAAATACGTATAATAGTACCCACCTCTGCAGCTGCTAACTATTCAATGAGATTGTTTGCTAAAGTGCTTAGCACGTAGTAAGTGCTCAGTAAAATGTAGCAATTATAGCCTCCCTGGAGAAGGGAGTGAAGCACGAAGGGCAGCAGACTAACCAGGATTGGTGGTGGAGTCTCCACTGGATGGCTGGGCCCCTTTGGCTTGCCTCGGGTTGAAGGGTGCCCCCAAGCTCTTGGTACGGTCTCTGCCGTCTGGGCCAGGCCCCTCCTGTGATTGGCAGAAGACGGAGCTGCCAGACTCTTGAGAGTGCAGCGTGCTGTATCGTCTCCTCTTGTCCTGGAGGGAGGAAGAGAAAAGAGGGCTGGGAATGAGGCTAGATGTCAGGAAGGACATGTCAGACAGCAAGGAGCGTGAGAGGAGGAGGTGGAGGTTCCATCTTTGAAGAACCAGAAGAATAGGGAAGTTTTTTGCTTGCTTGGGGGAATTTAGGCAGATTTCTGTTTAAGAGATGATGGATAGAACTGACGTTTCATATCATTTATATTTTTTATATTTTTAATTATCTTCTTTATTAAATGAAAAAAATATATAATTCTAAATGCCACTGCTGTCTCCAAATAGATAACCCAAATTAACAAAATGAACCATCTGTTCCTTCCACTCCATTCTCCATGATATAAACATACGTATAAAACACAAGGGCTTTTTGGGGTCATTATTTGTTTTACAAAAACTGGACCATATTACTTACATTTATTAATATCTTGAATTTTACACTTAAAATATTTTGGAAATCCTGCATATCAACTATTCTTTTTAACATTTGACTGCACAATATTCTACCATCCCTTAGTGTCAGGCATTCGCTTTGGGGCCATTTATTTTTGCCATCATAAAAGTGTTACAATAAATCCTTGGACATAAATTTATTACATCACTTTTATTTCTATGTGTTAGATTGTTTGGAGGGATTTCTGGGTTGAAACGTTATGTATTTCTAATTTCATTAGTTATTTATAGATTCCTTTTTAGAAAAGGAGCAAGTCATGTTTACGCCAACAATGTACAAGGGTTCCCTTTACCCAAAAGCCCTACTAGTAGCTGGGGAAAACTTTGCCTGTCTCATGGGTAAGGAAAGGAGAATGGATTTGGTGGTCCCTTCTAGCGGTAGGGTCTGTTGATGATCTGCTGTGTCCCAGACCTCCAAGAAGGGCCTGGATTGTGCAAAGACTTGACCAGAATTTTGTTTGGTATTTTTTCCCTGCAGTTGAATGCTCCACTCTTCATGACACATTAATCATTACTGATCATAGTTCTTAAGAGATTCCATAACATTCTAAAATCTGGAAATGTCACATAAAATTCTAACTTCTCTTGAAAGAATGGAAACATGTTTAACACAGGGCCCACATTCCTGCATGGCAACAGTTTGTGAGAGCTCAGTAGGGGCTGCCCAAGTTAGACAGGGTGTGTACTCTCCAGTCTGCCATATTCCTCACCACTCCTATTGCCTCTTTAGGAACTGAGTGATAATGGCTGTCTCTCATGGCATTTCCCCCTTTCATTTTTACAACAAACCCATTTAATTCATTTTATACCCGCCCAATCCCTCTAGGCATTGAGTTTCTGACTCCTGCTTAAAGACAAAACAAGATGATAAATCCTTCAAGGGAGGTGGAAAGACTCACTAAAGAGAGAAAATGGATGAGGAAATAGTTTCTCAGGCAGTCTCCCACATTGTAGCACGAATTCCACCTCCCCTTGAGTGCTTCACTTTTATCCCACTTCTGCCACCATATATTAGAGAATTATTTGTATAAATAAATAAAACACAAACTCAGCTAAGGAGATATGACCTGACTCAAGTGTTCAGGGAAAGAAACCTGAGTGCAGTTGTTTTGAACTGAATTGTTCATCAAAATCACTTTGGGGAGATTATGTAAAATGCAGGTTCCCGGGCCTTACCCTCAGAGATTTTTATTCATTAGACCTGGGTTGGAGCTAGAGCTCTGCATTTTAAATGTGTTCCCTAAGTTCTTCTGCTGCAGGGGATCTTGAGAACCACATTTTGAGGTGGTAGCTTTTACCCAAGCAGTGTCACTGTGACTGAATGCCCATGGCCTGGCAACTACACCCCACAACTGTAAACTTAGATCCAATTAGTTCCTAGCTGCCATAAACAGTCTCTCCAGCTAAGGATGTCTTTATGGGTAGAGTTCTGGACCCCCATTGACCCCTGGAATTTCTAAGATACTTACAGATCTGGGATTGGAGATGTATAAGGAGGCATCACACACAATGCCATAACCCACCAGCCGTTCTCCAGGGAAGAGGGAGCTGGTGCTGACAGGTGAGATCAGGACCTCAGTGGTCTCAGGGAAGACCCACTCCACAGTCACGTCACTCAGGACCGGGGCCATGGCCTTCTTCAGGGATTTGACCATCTGTTGGGCAGGGTCAGAACACAGGTTAGGGGGATGTGTGAGCAGGGGTATGTACAGATGAGGAGCATGAAGACCACGTGGGTATGAGCGTGATGGGATGTGAGTGGGAAAGAAGGGACAATCGGCCTTGAGGTGGTTTGCCCAGCACTGGACATGCCTCTGAGCTTCTTAGACTCCTAGAATATCAGAGTTGGAGCAGACTTTTGCTGTCATCTTCTCTAAGCTAAGCATTTTATAAATGAGAAAATCCAAGACTTAAAGTAGGGCTGTGACTAGCCCAGGGGACACAGAAAGTTTGTGTCAAAACATAGACTGGATAGTGATCTTGAGCAAGTTAATTTCCTTCCTGGGCCTCAGTTTCCCCTTCTGTTAAAGTGAGTAATTCTCAACTCTCCATGTAGTTGGGAGGATTAGCTGAGATACTAGATTTGAAGTGTCTACCATGTGATAGGTGTTCAACAAATGACGGCTGTGGTTTAGCATCACCTAGGCTGATTTCCACAGATGTACCACAAAGCTAGAGAAAACTGATTTGGGGATTGTGCAGCCATAGAGATGCATTCTCAAATCTCCCTTAAAGGAAGACTGTGCCCTTTTGCTGGAAGGCATGCAGTTAGGTGACAGTCTTCAGATGCAGTGCCCCAGTTTTCCAGCCAACATCACACGTCTCCCTGGAAGCCCTCAGGCAATGACTGAGCATGGCAGGGATACTAGTGCCTGACATTTCAGCCCAACATAGATTACCTAATGGGAAATCTTTGCTCTAGAGCTTCCTGTTTGGTCAGTTGAGACCTTGCCAGACCTGCATTGCAGTCTGAAGCTCTCCCTACCCAATCCTGCTTCCCTCCTTTCCTTTCACAGGTGTTGTGTCTGCCTCATGGACTGAAGAGTTTTCCTTCCTGTTTTTCTTTTTTCTCTTTCACAAACATTATCTCCCAATAAACCTCTTGAGCTCTTAACTCCAGCTCTGTCTCTGGTTCCTGGAGGACCTGGACTGACACAGAGGTTTTCTCAGGGTTGGATTATTTGTGCCAATTATGCAGGAAATGGAGAAAAGACTATAATCTCCTTGATTTCTGGGCTCTTTAGATTCTTCTGACCCACGATTTGTCATCATCAGGAACATGGCCAGAAATGACCCCAAACACAACTCCATATCCGTAGAGGCAGTGACTCCTTCAGGAGCCACAATTTTCCCCAGCCAGTGGATAGAACATCTGATCCAGTGGCTGAGGACCAAGGAATCTAGTATCTTCTACCAGCTCCAAGAGTTGTTGCTTTGTGGCCTCCACCTTTCTGATTCTCACTGGGGTGCAGTGCAGCCTAGTGGAGAGCTCAGATTTGGGGTAAAATCCCAGCTCCACCACTGCTGTATGACTGGTCTGGGCCTCTGAGGTTCCAGCACCAGAAGAGACTGAGGCCCTTACACTTACCTTGGGTTGCAGCCGCTCTCCTTCCACCAGGAACTCAGCACTGCCCTTGGACACAGTTGCCAGCCCTTTCACCAGTCTGTGGCAGACATTGGGTCCAATTCCAAAGCTATAGCACCTGGGGGAAGGGGAGGAGAGGGGCTGCTACTTTCCATCCTTTCTGCCATCTTTGTCCCCTGATGGAGAAAGGGACAGAGCATGATCCAGCAGAGCAATCTCAGAGCTGGCCCTAACTTCAGGCAGAAGGTGAGTGAGAAGGAATAGGGTCATCAATGAACACTCATATTCACACATACATCCCATAAACTCCCACCCCAGCACAGAGTCAAAGCAGCAGGAACGACTTCCTCTGAGCAGCCTAGGCTGCTCTTTGGGAGCTGTATGCAGAGGTGTGGGCATCTTATCCCACCTGAACTTGAGAGGGGAAAAGCAAACTTTGAAGTCAGCTCCACCACCCTGGAAGCAAAGCACTATAAGATTGTCTCCTCTCCTTCTGGCATTTTCCACGTTGCCTTGTTTCTGGCACCCCCAGCCCAGGATAACGAAGCCCTAGACCTTCAGCCTGTGCCAACCTGGTTGAGAAGGCGTGGTTTCGCACCAACTCCAGCACCTTCCCCGTGTCGTTGACTGCCCCGTCTGTGATCAAGAAGAGAAGCCGCGGGTGGCCTCGGTGCACTGGCTGCCGGATGATCCACTTGAGCGGGGAGAGGATGTTGGTGCCACCCATGTCAGCCCTCATTCTCTGAATGTTTTCGCAGGCCATGGCCAAGCTCTCCTGCAGGGAAGGGACATAGGCAGGGGAGATAATCCTCAGGGTCACCATATGGCACAGAGACTCTAAGTACCCCAGGGGATGAGTCCTTTGTTTCCCTAGATAACAGTTTAGCCTCACTAGAGTTGACCTGTTCCCAATTTCATCTCTGCTCCATGCACAGGAAGAGTAGATGGCCACTTATTTGGTGTGATTCTGCCCAATAACATGCCCACCAATACTGAAATGCCACCATTTGTGGTGTAATAACTTATCATTGCCCTTTCTGGGTTCCTATTTAAAAATATAAACATTCCTAGAAAAAATGGGACATCAAACCCCTAATTACTCAGCACATATGAGGTTTCCTTTTCTGATGAGGGAGGCAGGCGGTGTGGTAGAAAGTACACTAGACTAGAAGTCTTACTACTTGAGTCCTGGCCTGACTGTGACACTGAATCCCTACCATGCTTTGAGGAAATCATTTCCCCAAACTGGACGTCAGATTCCCTGCCTCCTCGACTAGCACTGTGAGACCCAACTGGCCAAGGATTACTAGCACTGGATGGATGTCACCGCAGCAAGGACAGATTCTCACTGGACATCAGATGTTCTCCTGCTGCTGACTCAGGAAGATGCTCTTCCAACATCCACACTGGGAGTAACAACAATGTCAAAAGTCTTAATGTGTATATGTATCTTTGGAACCAGCAAGACTAGGAATTCATCCCAAGGGAATCATGAAGCATGTATGCAAAGTCTTTGCTACAAAGATGACTACATAGAAAAAAATGGGAACAACTTAAATGCCTAACTAGAGGGGTTTAGTTAAATAAGTCACAATCTATCTGTGTAGTGAAATACTAGGTAGCCATTAAAATTATTTTGCAGATTAATACGTACTGGCATGGAAATATGCTCATGGTGGGCTGTTGTGTTAGAAAAGTAGGTTACAGAACAGTATGGAAAGTCTAATCCTATCTTTACTGAAAATGTATGTACATGCAGAGAACAAAGTCTGGAGGGATTTATACTAAGCTCTTAACAGCGGTTTTTCTTTTTTTCTGACCGATGTGATCATGAGAGATTTAAAAAATTTTCTTTTTGGTTATCTAGTTTTAAAAATTATAGGACAACAAATACACATTATTTTTGTATTTTAAAAACTGGTAAAGTTATTTTTAATTGAAAAGTGGTCCCTATATCCTTCCATTCTCCCTTCCTTCCAGTTCCTAGACCTGGGTAGGATGCTCCAATTTTTAACGTGCTGCTGGGGTCACAGTCCTCTTGTTCCACATTGTAGCTTGAGCCTTGTGAGTTGCATTCCTAGCCCACTTCCATGCCCACTTACCCACCTACTCACTCTCCTATCCCTTACCATTCGTTCCTCTGGCTCAACCTTACATGAATTTATCATTCTCATGAGACAGAGGCTTCAGCGAGTGGGATATATCCTCTCTCTACCCCATCCCTGTACCCCCTCTGTGCACACCCATACTTTGCCCAACCTATTCTTTATTTTAAAGAAGAGGGATGTCATAACGCTGAGATGTCAGAATAATGCCTACACAGAGATAGCCTCCCTTTAATTCTCTGCTCCTGGGCATCATCTAGGTTCTATGTGGGTGGACAGCTTCTGAGACAGGCCTCAGGGTTATCCCCTCTTTCTTTTTCCTTCCTTTTCTCTTTCCTTCCTCTCTCACCACCCACCCTCGCCTGGTCCCAGTCTTGCCCCCTCCTTACCTCACTGTAGGTCTGACTGGAAGGGAAGAGGGTCTTAAATGTAGATCCAAACCAAATGACATTGAAGAGGCAGGCTGGCATGAGGCTCTTAAGAGCCACCAGCATGGCATCCTGGCAGGCAAGAAAGAGATTCTCAGGATTCAGGAAGGAGTTATTACCTCTGTCACCAGACACCAGTATTCTCATCCCAGCACAGAAGAAGCCTGCAAACAGGCCTTTCACCTGTCTATCTACACCCGTCACCTTCTCCCCTAGATCGAGAAATTTGCTGAGGCTGACCAGCGGCTGGACCAAAGCCATCATCATAAAACTGCTCATCCGTGTAGCAAGTCTGACTTCTCAAAGCCATTCTATCATGGGTTGCCAGTTGGATTTCACCTCCTGCTGACCCTGAGAGCTAGAGAGAGCAGGGAGCACCCACTCCTTTCTGCCAAAACAAAATTGACATCTAAGGGAAGCACGTGGCCTGGTCCAGGTTACACTGGCAATGGAACAGGCTTCTGGCTCTCATCCAGGGCCTTTTGCAGCAGACTCACCCTAACTATCATTGACTAGGGATGGTCCCTTTAGCTCACATTTGTTGAACGCCCAAGATGAGCTTTACATACGTTACCTCATGTAATCTTAACAATAACCCTCGAGGCAGGCACAACACTATCCCCATTTTATACAAGAGAAAATTGAGGCACAGAGAAGAGAAGTGACTTGTCGGTGAGCATCCAGATAGTAAATAGTGGAGCCAAGACACAAACACGTGTCACTTTACCTCCAAAGTTTGTGAACCTTGAAGAATCTTAACCTGTTTAACTATGCAGCACCAGGAGACCTTGATAAAGCTACACTGGACAAAATAATGACAAAGAGGGGAGGTGGAGGAGATGACAGGAGGGAAAAGATGATATTGATGATGATGATGATGATGATGATAAGATGCAATGATAAATATCAAGCAATTGCTATGTGCCAAACACTGTGCTAAGCACTTTATATTAATTATCTCATTTAATCTCTATGCCATGTGTTATAGCATAGTGGTTAAGAAGATACACTTTGGGGCCGGCCTTGTGGCTCAGCAGTTAAGTGCGCGCGCTCCGCTACTGGCGGCCCGGGTTCGGATCCCAGGCGTGCACCCATGCGCTGCTTCTCCGGCCATGCTGAGGCCGCGTCCCACATACAGCAACTAGAAGGATGTGCAGCTATGACATACAGCTAGCTACTGGGGCTTTGGGGGGGGGAAAAAAAAGGAGGAGGATTGGCAATAGATGTTAGCTCAGAGCCGGTCTTCCTCAGCAAAAAATAGAGGAGGATTAGCAAGGATGTTAGCTCAGGGCTGATCTTCCTCACACACAAAAAAATAAATAAATAAAATAAAATAAAATAAAATAAAAAGAGAAGATACACTTTGATGTTAAATACATCTGGGTTTAAATCTCACCTTTACCATCACTAACTTGACCTTGGGCTAGTTATGTCACTCCTCTGAGCCTCATCCTGACACATAGTAAACACTCAGTAAATGGTTATTATTACCAACCAATGAGACATGTATTAATATCAATACCTCTGTTTTACAGACAAGGAAACTGAAGCTCAGAGGGTTAAGGAATTGCCCCGGCTAACAAAACCTAAGAATAGGACTGAAGCTTTCAAAACACAGCTGTGAGATCTTTATTCATGTTGGCTTTGCCTTGGCATGGAGCTCAGGAATGAGGGGGGGTCTCCCTTATGCCCATATAGTTTATTGGTAGCATCCCAGGATCTCAGCATGGCTTCAGGGAAACAAACTGCTATACTCCAGAATCTAGAAGGAAACAGCTGCAATTGGATCCTGGCAATTTCCACACCATACGGCCTTCCAGGATCCACAGACCTGCAGCTCCTCTCACAGCCCACTCTGTAAACATTAATATTAAACATTAACATTAACGTTCTCTCTGTCTCCCTTTGTTGTTTGTGTCAATACATTTTGTTTCTCTACAAAAGAAGTCAACATCTGCTTATTTTTTCATTAGCCACTAATGTATATTCCTGCTAGCAGGAGACTCTGCTGATCCATACAGATTGTCTCTGCTCACACCTATTAGAATTTTTAAAGCCATGCTTTTGGCAGCAAATGGCAGCTGAAGAATGAGACCAGCTGCAGGAAATTAAATTGGCTGAACTTTCCCCTTTGGCATGCTATTTGGATTTCTGTTCTCTCCTACCTCCCTAAGCCTAGTTTTTCCTAAAACTTCAATATAATGGGCCACAATTAGTGACCAAAGAAACCCCCCAATGGCCTCTTTGTCAGCGGGGAAAGGGGTGTGTGGCCTGAGCAATTTCTGTGCTTTTTCTAAAAGAGGCATGTATAGCAGAATGGATTGTGCCAATGCAAAGCCACTTGTGAAGGGATGACCTTGAGCTCAGTGAGCTGAACTGGAAAAGAGAGCAAGAGAGACTCCATGGGGAAAGGGCCTCAGAGGAGAGCCAGAGGGAGTTGTTTTCAGAGAATTCTGGAACATAAATGTTGGAAAGGTCTTTAGTTCAGGAAATGGATTTCCACTCACAAACCAGCTCCATTTAACTGGTAGTAACTGCCTGGAACACTGAGATGAGAAGAGACTGAGTCCAGGCTCAGCATGAAAAAAATGTCCTGGTCAGTTACTGATGTCTGTCTGGGCTTGGGAGAGGGGAACAGAGGGACGTGTGACATATGTTTGCCCTCCCTGAATTAATCCTTCTTTCTCATTTTACAGAAAGGATAAATGAAGCCCAGAGATGAAAATCAACTTGTCCAAAGCCACATAGCAAGTAGTGGCAGAATCGATCCTGGAACCCAGGCATTGCCCTTTCCACTAAGCCATGCAGCAGAAATGACATAATCAGAGAAGAGAGCTTTTCTTAGTGGAAGTGTATTATAATTCTCTATCAGCTACGTAAGGGAAACGAGCACTGAACCAAGATATGGAACACTTAGGCGACCTCACTAACCCTGTGATATTGGGAAAAACACTTAACTTCTTGGGGACTCAGTTTCCTTACCTGAAAAATGGCAGGAAAGTGGATTAAATGCTCTCTAACAAGTGCTTTGGGTTTATGATCCCATGATTCTTTAGAGTAAATGACGAGATGTCTTAAGAATTGATATAGCTGTAGAATGGAATACACGTGGCCACACAGGCCTGGAGCGTGATTCAGCACTCCAGAACTATGGACAGCTCCCCATTCCAATTCCTGTCTTTGATGGCAGGCCGGATGGGGAGAACATATTAATTAGTCCTGCATCCCAGTGTGAAGAGGCCTCACACAGGAACTTGGGTCTCTTATATGATTGCTCTGTCATACTTCAAGACTTGTTATATGACTATAACAAGACTGAGGGGTTAGCTGTCATCACAGACCCCACCTAACCTCTCTCCTTGTTGCTGATCCTGTTGCCCTGGAAACAAGAGTTTGCTCCAGGGACAAACTAGGAGGAGGATGAAATTCAGGTGACAGCAGAGCCCTCTCCCTCCTGTTCCCTCATCCCTCATTTTCTTGAACTATGATGATCCTTTACCCAGTTCAATAAACAGTGACTGAGGGCTTTCTATTCATAAGCACAGAGCTAGGTCCCATGGGGAGAGATAGATGAGGAAGATATGGTTCTTTCCCTTAAGGAATTCATAACTCCAGAGGAGGAGACAGACATCTACACAACTGAAAATACAAGGAAGGGTTGTAAAATGCCATAATAGAGGCGAATAATCTCCTGAGGGAGATGAAACGCTTCTGGATGTGTGGGGGGAAGGTTTTATCACTCTTCTGCATGCCTTTAGATACGCCATTGCAATAAGACCATGCTCCCAGGCATAATTAAGTAGCACGGCTGTGCCCCTTACTTGACTGTGAGCTCCTTGAGGGCAAGAACTATGTTTATAACCTGCTGTCTTTCCAGATGGCCAAACACAGGGCTTTGCACATACTAGGCATTAAAAAAAAAAGGATGAATGAAATCTTTTCTACTGGATTCTACACATTCATTGACAGCAGAGGCTGTGTCCAGTGAACATCTGATGCCAGGTGTTACTGACAGTCAGGTAGACATGGGTTTAATCTTAGACCACACTAGCTATGTGACCTTGGGTAGGTTACTGGAACTCTCAGGATGCGTTTTCCCATTTGGAAAATGTGACAAGAGGACCAACCTCACAGGATTATTGTCTGGATTAAACACCAAGCTATGCATTAAGTGGCTAGCACAGTACCTGGCATGTAGTAGGCCCTCAGCAAGTGTTAGTTTCCTTCCTCTCTTCCCTGTGCCCATCTCCGCTCAGTACCTAGTGAGGTGTTTTAGCCAGAGCAGGCACTCAAGAAAGGTTTGTAGAATGCCAAGGAGAGCTATTGATGACTTCATCCCTTGTAAATGGACAACAGTACTATCTCTGCTCACACCACGTCAGGGCTTTATTTTGGGAGTGAGTTGAGTTTGGGTGTCTCTGTTCAAACTGATTTAAAAAAAAGTTGTTCCTTTTATTCATGGATTGCCATTTGGGAAAGTGGTTTAACTGTGGAAGGAGGACTGCTTGGAACAGAAAGTACTGAGGAAACTGGTTTGGGGGAGCACAGCTGATTTACCCTGGAGCCCTAGACCCCGGGGGAGGGGGGTCCTCCTACAGGTACCTTGACACGGAGGATGTTGGTCCCACTCATGCTGCCACTCCTGTCGATGAGGAAGATAAACTCCCCATGGGCCTCTCTCAGGTTCGGCTGGACTGACTGGAGGTCGGGACAGAAGTTGAGCATGATGACAGAATGGTGGGGGATGTCCTTGTGGAGGCGTTTCCGGATGATTTCTGTCTGGAGGAGCAAGGAAAACTCTCTCACTTGGGTATTCAAGGGGTCCAGAGCTACTCCTGAGGGACCACGCTGGTCCCTCGTTACTCACCAAGTTTTGTCAGATCTCACCCCACTCTTAATGAAAGACTGCCAAATCGATGGTTCCTGGCTCCTCCATTTGCTAGACTTTCACAGTTGCAACAGCAAACATAGACTTTGGAGGCAGAAAGACCTGGGTTTGAACCCCAGCTCTGTCACCGTCCAGCTGTGCAACTTTGGGCAAATTCCCTGCTCTGGGTCTGTTTCTTCATTCATAAAATGGGGCAAACGACAACCACTTCTCAGGGTGCTTATTAGGATGAACTGAGCTGGCACACCAATGGGAAGCTTCTGACACACACGCAGGTCCCTAGTTGAATAGTGATTTCTTTCGCTTTAGCACTGAATGTAGAAGCCACTCTCTGGCTCATCCTGGTTGTGAACTTGATTTTCCTGGTTTACTGCTTCTCTCCCACTGATAACTTCTTACTCATTCTTCAAATTTTACCTCTTTGGAAAACCTACCCCAATCTTCCAGGCATACTTAATTATCTAGTTTCCTCACCGAGTTGTACGGATTAAATGCAATGCTTCTGCAACCTGCTGCCTGGCAGAGTGATTGTCTCTAAACAGCAGCCGTCATCGCTGTTGCGGCTGCTGTCGCTATTTGTCATGGGGGCCCGGGCACTTCTCACACTGCACGTTTTTGCTCATATTTCTGCCTCCCCTCCAGCGTGTATGCTACTAGAAGGCAAGTCATGCCGAGTCTCTTGCCTCTCCAGAGCTTAACATAGAGCCTGGTACAGAGATGGGCTCAGGAAACGTTAAAGGGAGGACAGGACCACAGTTCTGTATCTTCTTATGAGGCCTCTTAGCTGGCTCTCACACGCTGCTGCTGAACCCTCCTTGATTCTCCCACTCACTCTGCACCAAATCTCATTTTCTCTGTCCTCCTTCTGCTTTTCTCTCTCTCCACTCCAACTTTCTCTCTGTCTCTTTATCTGATTGTCTCTGCATGTATGTGTCTCTTTGTGTCTGTGTCTCAGTTTCTGTCTGTTTGGGTCCCTTCCCCAATTCAATAGATGACATCATCACCCACCCAGGTGATGAGGATGACATCATCATCCTCAATGATGATTGACGCCTAGGTCAAACCAAAGACCTAGGACATGTCCTTGATGCCTTTCTTTTCCCCACTCCACACATCTACTCCTTCAGCAAAGGATTGCCAGCTCTACAGCTAAAATACAGCCTGAACATGTCCTCTTCTGTTTCCACCGCCACCACCCAAGTTCAGGACAGTGTCATCTCTTGCTTGGACCTTTCCATGACCTCTTGCTGGCCTCTCTCCTCCACTTTTATCTCCCTGTGGTCCATTCCACATAGAGCAGTCAGCGTGGTCATGCTTTTCATCCTCTTGCTTGAGCAATACCTTCCCCTCATACGTTGCACCATGGTTTATGGAGCCCCCTATGGCTGACCCCTGCCTACCTGTGAGCTTGGTCTTTGCACACCTTGCTCCTTACGTTTCAGCCATACTGGCCACCTTTCTGTTTTCCAAACACATCACCATTATTCTGCTTCCAGTTCTTCGCTCTCCACCAGCTCTCACTCTCAAGCAGGCTTGCTCTAAGCATCCAGCTAAAAAGCACCGAGCACTTATCACTCATTGTCATATCATCCTGTTTTATTTTTTCATGGCCCCAGCCCTCTCCAAGCTGCTCTTGCTCGTCTATTTACGTCTTGTCTGTGCTAGAATGTAAGCTCTGTGTGTCATTTGCAGTGTTGCCTCCTCACTGCCCAGAACAGAGCCTGACATCTATCGGGCACTTAGTGTTCGTTGAATGAATACATGAGGGAATGAATCTATATGGGTCTTTTTGTTTGCCACTGACCTGTGTGTGAATCATTTTTATTTTCAGTCTCTCTGTCTCTATTTGTCTCTGCTTCTCTATGCATCTCCATCTCTTCTACATAGTGTCTTCCTCTGTGCCATTTGCCCTCGCTTTGCTAAATCGTGGTGTTTGACAGCTTGTCCCACCCACTCTTCCTGTCTGATGTTCGCCCTCTGGTTGCCAGCCTCCCTCTTTGGTGAGAGATTGCACTCTCCCTCCTACGTGGAGCTCCTTTGCTGAAAGCCACTGCCCAGCCTGGCTTTCTTGATGACAGACCCCAAGGCAGCAACAGCCACATCTGCTGGTGAGAGGAGCCACCTCCCGGAATCGATTTTTTTTTTTTTGGCGAGGAAGATTAGCCCTGAGCTAACATCCGTTGCCAATCCTTCTTTTCTGGCTGAGGAAGATTGGCCCCAAGCCAACATCCATACCCATCTTCCTCTACTTTATCTGTGGCACGCCTGCCACAGCATGGCTTGATAAATGGTGTGTAGGTCCGTGCCCGGCATCCGAACCTGTGAACCCTGGGCTGCTGAAGCAGACTGTGCAAACTTAACCACTACACCACTGGGCCGGCCCCCAGGAATCTGATTTTTGCCTCTTAGGGGTGGGTGGGGGCTCTGGCTCAGGATTCTCTAATGTCTCCCGGAGCTGCCATTATTCAATTACAATAAACTCATCATTTCTTAGCAGCTTCGGGTTGATTGCTGTTATCCTTGGAGCTCAGGAGAATACAGGGTATTTGCATAACCAACCCAAGGTGGCAAATTAATTCTCATTTGCTCCAGCGGTCCCAGAGCTAATTGATTTAAGGCTTGGCAGGCAGAGGAGCCAGCCCCAGGCCTGGAAGGCCCATTGCCACTCCCCTCCCTTTGCCCATGTGCTGAATTCTCAGAGCTCAGCGGCAGCCCTGGCATTGCCACCCCCAACTCTGAGAATCTGGCTCCAGCCTCTCCCAACTGACTCATCTCGGTGAGGGGGCACCTCTGCGAGGTGGGCATTTCCAGTGGGGTCTCTAACATGGGGATGATGTGATGGGCATTGAGCCATCCACACCTTCTCTTCACCATCCCTCCCACCCCCCACTCAGCAGGTGCTTCAGTGGGGTCCTTAATAATGTTCCTGTACCCTCTAAATTCTTAGCCCCATTGTCACCAAAGCCAACTCCCAAGAGAACGGTCTTCCCCTTCTCCCAGCTCACCAGTTATTTTTGGGTGCTAAGCCTCATTTTTCTCATCTAAAAAGAGGGGACGATAAAAAGAAGTGTGTCATCATTCTTAAACCTGTCTTGGTGTTCAGGACCCGGCTCCACGTGCAGGGCTGTGAGCAGGAGAGAGACTGCGGTGCAACTGCGGCTGTCGGCTCTGCCTCCTACAAGTCTCCCCCCCAGCCCGCCACCCAGGGCCTCCGTGTCCTTTAGCTTCACGAGGGAGGGGGCAAGTAGGGGGAAAGGATCATTCTCAGGCTTTCCCTGCTCTGCCTTTATTCTTAGGCTCCCAGAGGGAGGAAGAGCAAGAGACCCATTCAGCGGGTGGGAAAAGGGAGGCCCCAGAGTGAAGACGAAGCTGGGAGGGCACCCAGCTGCAGGGTCTTGGGTACCCCTGGGGGGTGGAGTAGCCTGGAGAGGACCAAGGTTGTTTCTGCCACCAGCCTAGAATTTTGCCTGGCTTAGGCACCTTGGAGGTACTAGGAGAAGGTGACCTAGGAGGTGACCAGGAGGTGGGATGACAGCGCCAGGGTGACGGCTGCTCTGGAAGTCCATATTCCCTCTGCCCCCCAGTGCCCCAGCCCACGGAGGGAGACATTGACGAGGATCTGCCACCAGCTTGCTGTGTGACCTCGGGCGAGTGACCCCCCCACCCAAGCCTCAGTCTCCTCGTTGGTCCAGTGAAGACCAAGTCCCCAGCCACCCCAGTCCTGCCACCCCTGCCTCCCGGCTATAGCCCTCCTCACCTTTCGCTCTGCACTGCTGTCTCGTTTCATCCCTTTAATGAAACCTGTTCTTCCCTTCAAGTGCCGCTCGAACTCGCCCAGCGTCATGTCCCCTTTCTCCATCAGGACATGCGGCATGTGGGGCTCTGCGGAGGCGAGAGCAAGTCTTGGCACCCTCTGAGTGTGAGGGTGAGGCCGGGGCCTTAGATTAGGGCTGGGGTCTTCACAGTGGGGAGGACTCCCAACTGGAAGAGGGGAGCCTGAAGCAGTGGGGGACCATGGGAAGATTCCTTAGTTGGGAAGAGGAGAGCCTGGTGGCCGTGGGGGACTCACTGCCCCTCTCTTGGGCTCAGTTTACCCATAAGTAAAATGGGAGTGGGACTGGGCTCTCTGATCTCTTCAGGTCCTGACATTCTATGAATTCTTAAAGTGACAATAGAGTTGCTCCCTGAGGGTTCAGAGCTGCCAAGGTCTCACTGAGCTTAGGGTTTCAAAGATCCTCTGCTCAGCTGGCCTGGGGGAATATGCCCCAATGGGTGGATGAGACCCCGGGGCCTCTGGATCTAAAATGGGGGGCAGGAGACACTTAATTCTGCCAGCTGGAGCTGAGTTTCCCAGGAGGCAGGTAGTTGGTCTCCTCTCCTCCGCTGTGTACCCCTACCCTCCCCCTGGCTGGCCACTGGGCAAGGGACCACATGTCTGTGCCCCCCAGGATCAGCACCTCCTCCCTCCCATAGGCATCCCGGGGGCCCAGCTGGGGCACAGTACCGCTGGGGTGGATGACAATCTCCACGGGACGGTCGAAGCTGTGCCTGTTAGCCAACGTGATAATAATGCTCTTGGCCGAGCACGCAGATGGGGCAGCATCGGCTCGGATCTCGTGGGTGGGACTCTCCACTCCTGAGAGGCACAGAAAGGCGGGATAGACTCAGAAGCTCTGGGAGAGATAGGGGCTCGATGGGGGTGGTCCCGAGACCCAAGCCAGAGATGACTGGCACTCCAGCCCCATCAGGGGCTCCTGCCCTGCTGTGTAACCACAGACAGGCCTCCTCAATTTCCCCATCTGCCAAATGGGGGCTTAGGTGGTATCAAATGGTTCTTTCTGCTCTGACCTCAGGATCCAGTGGGGGTCAAAGGAGTTGCTTCCTCATAGGGACCATAAAGATAGAGAGAGTTCACACTCCATCAGTGGGCGCTCCACTGTGTTGGAATGCCTCCTGTGTTGGAATGTCATGTTGCTCTGGGAGAACACTCGTTGACAAGAAACCATATCCTAGTGTCCTTTTAAAATCTTGAGTGAATTGGGGAGGGGAACCATCAGAACAATGGTTCCCAACTCTGGCTGCACGTTAGAACCACCTGGGAGCTTTTAAATAAATACTCAGGACACACCCTAGACCAATGTCATCAGAAGTTCTTGAGTGGGATCTAAGCAGCAGGATTTTGAAAGCTCCCCGGATGATTCTGCTCTGCAAGATGAGAACCAGGAAGCAGCTTTATGGCTGTGGCCTTTAGGAGAGGACCAGGAACCACCATGGGCCCATGCACCTTTCCCCAAGGAAGCCACTGAGGTGGAGATGGGGACAGCCTTGAGACCTGTCCTTGGGCGGGGCTCATCTTTGGGCTGTGCGTTGGGGAGCAGGAAATGGGGGTCCATAAAGCTCTGTGTGCTTCAGGTGATCTTCCTTTTGGGTTGATCAGTTTCCCCGCCCTCCCCTCCCTCTCTATCCCTGGCAGCTTTGGGCCTGGAGCCCTCCCCACCCCGGGGCCTTGCGTCTTCTTTTTGGCCCTTATCTGAGCTCCCTCTCACCTGCGAGCAGGCACGGCCCGCGGATCTCCAGCTGGAAGTTGAACTCATATTCCATGGGGTTGGACACATCGGTGTCCAGGAGAGTTGCCAGGCACAACTTGTTCCAGGAGTCCAGCGCTGGGGTGCCAAAGCAATGCCTGTCTTTGCTGGGAAGGGGGACGAGAGGAGGAACAGGAGGCGGGCAGCCAGGGCCGAGGCAGGGGGCCAGCATGCGAAGACATGGAGAGGACGGTGAGTCCCAGGCAGCCCTGGCACCCCTGCAGCCCAGACTGAAAGTGGCTGAGGAACTTCCTCCCACCCCAGACCCTTAATCTTCCAC
This sequence comes from Ceratotherium simum simum, assembly GCF_057802395.1. Taxonomy (NCBI): domain Eukaryota; kingdom Metazoa; phylum Chordata; class Mammalia; order Perissodactyla; family Rhinocerotidae; genus Ceratotherium; species Ceratotherium simum. Next base: position 35,609,798 of record NC_141921.1, read on the forward strand.
TCAATCTGACCCCGGGGAGAGCCTGGCTTCAGACACAAGGCACAGCTACCTACGAAGGATGGGCCGCTGCAAGGCATGGTGCTCCACGGCATCAGCTCACATTGTTCTCACCACGGGCCCCAGAAGAAGACATCGGGGCCCCACTGCCCCCATCTCCCACATGGGGAATCCGAGGCTCAGCAAGATGAGGCCTCAGTTCCCCCAACCAGGACCTGGCAGAGCGTGCGTCCTTGCCCAGGTCTGTCTGTGATGCACTACCTCACACCACTTCTTGCGTCCCTGCTCTCTCTCTGTGAGCTGGGAGCCCTTGCACAAGCCACTTCTCCTCTAAGTCTTGGTTTTCTCATCCATTAAATGGGATAATAATGACACAGTTGTCTTGAGCGAGGCTTAGCAAAGTGTCTCACCTGCTGAAGGCTCGTTTCTGGGCCCTTTTTCTGCGTCATCCCCTGCTCTGTCTCTGGTCCTGCTCCATTCCCCTCCCCTCCCCCAGCACACCCTCTAAGGTCTTTGATATATGTCCTTAATATGCACATATCCTTGTAAAATACACGGTGGCATGGGGTTGTGAATGTGTTTTAAACTGAAAAGATTGCATTGTATTATGAATCTCATTCAATCGCTTCCTTTTTTTCACTCAACGCTGTGTTTTTAGGCTCTGTCCAGGGCTGCAACCCCGAGTCTTTGCTGCGGACACGGTATCGTTTGGGGGCACCCGTTACGTTGTACTTATTTGTTGCTGCCTCCACCCCACTGTGTCCACAGATACCACCACCGTGAAGATCCTCACCCGTGTCCCCTTGGACTTATGACAGGGTTCTCTGGGATCCCCGGGTCACAGGGCACACATCGACTATTGCCAGATTGCTCTCCAGGGTGGCTGGCCTAGTTTCCACTCCCACCAGCAGTGAACAAGAGTTTCCTTCTCGCCTCATCCTCACTAACACTTGGCGTTATCTATTTTCTTATTTTTTCTCGTGTCACTCTATCTGAGCAGCTTTCAGGTCCAAACGGATCTGAGGCAGGCTTCCCCCAAGACTGCCTCTGCTAACCCCACCTGCTGGGATGGGCAGGAATAAGCTTATCAGGGCCTCTTGTTCTCTGATCCACCAAAGTCTTGAATGTCCCAGCTCTGCTAGGCCATGCCTCTCAAATGCATGAGGTTTGGCGCCCATGGAAGCACTTATAAAGACGACACCCAAACTGGTGTTTCGTGGTCTGAGACTGGCTGGTGCTGCCAGCTTCTCTGCTGTGCCAACAAGTGTCCTCACCCTGGGCTTCAATGTCCTACAGGATCTGAGTCCCTACCACCCCTCTGACTTCTCTCCTTCCCTCTCCCACTCTGCTATCAACATACTAGCCTTCCTGTTGCTGCTCAAGCACACCAAGCCTGCTACTGCCTCAGGGCCTTTGCACTTACTGCTCCCTCTGCCCTCTGCCCAGAATGTTCTTTCTCCAGAATATTTCCTTGGCTTGCTCCTTTCATTCAGATCAGGCCTCACGTGTTGCCTAAGCCCCGTCTATTCTAGCTAAAATAGCACCCACCCCACCCTGTCCCTCTCTAGCCTCTGTAGCATTGATCTTCATAGAACTCATCACTTAGCATATTACTTGTTTATGGGCTTATTTCTTTACTGTCTGTCTGCCCCATTAGAATGCCAGCCCCTCGAGGGCAGGGACCTTATCTGTCTAGTTGCCTGCTGTATTCCCAACACCCCAACAGTGCCCGGCACAGAGAGGGTGTTTAATTACTATTCGTGGAGACTGAGGAGTGCCCTCCAGGCTGGCCCCACGAGGGAGGCTGCAATAACCCTTCCTCCCAGCTCGGCCTGAGATCAGCACTTTAATGGTGGTGTCCAGGAGTCTGCTGACAGTGTCCCGTGTCCCAGTGGGCACCTGCTCCCAGCTGTCCCCGGAGCCCTACCAGTGTATGTATCAGACCCCTGGAGACACACGGCACATCCTCCCAGATTTCAGCTTGGCTCAAAGATTTGAGGTGAGAGTTGGGGTGTGGGGAGTTAAGTAGTTTAACTAGCAATTAATTTCAAGTGTTATTTTTGTACCAAAATGGCGCTAAGATGCTGTGGAATAGATTTTAAAAATTCACAAGTGAATGAGAAAATACAAGACTTCAAAAGACATCCCCGTATGCAGCAGGCTACTTAAAAAGGCTGTCCTCTCTCCCTGCAGAAGAAACGCTCATTCTGGTCCTCAGGCAGGGAAATGGGAGGAGCCCTGATCTCAGCTACAGGTGCCTCCTTTCCCTCCTTGCCCACCAGGAGGGTACTGGGCCTGCTGTCTTCCCCACTCTGCCCTGCTGAAAACCCTTTTAATGGCTCCTTGTTGCTTTTGGGAGAAATTCAGAGTTGGCCGGGGCGACAGGGCATCCTGTGTCTTTGCAGCCTCATCTCATGCCACCTGTGCTTCAGTTCCTCTCTGGGGCCCTGTCTTGCTACCTCAGGGCCTTTGCCCCTGCTGTTTTCACCGACAGGAACACTCCTGTCTGTGCCTAGGCCCCCCTCATCGCTCAGCTTTCAGCTAAAGTACCACTCCCCAGAGAAGCCTGGCCCCCCAGGTTGAGTCCTCCTTTTATACTCTTAGTTCAATGAACTTCTCCTTTACTGCTGTTTTACATAATTAATTATGCATGCAAGTACATAAACAGTTCCCCACTAGTTGTCAGTTGGATAACCATCTCTCCCACCAAGTTCCACAAAGGCAAGAGCCACGTTGGTTTCATGCCCTCTGTATCCCAACAGCCAGCCCAGGGTCCAGCACAGGGAAGGTAGTCAGAAAATCCCTCTCGAGTGCGTTACAAAATAAAGCTTTGGAAATTCTGGGCCCAAGCTGCCCAAATCCCAGCACTTCTGGCTAGTAGCCAAATAGGGCATTTCAGGGGGATTCTCAAGTGCTCTAAAAGTGAGCAGGGGAGGAGCAGCTATTCAGATGGTGGCCCCTATAGTGCTGAGCCTCACCATCTACTCCCTGTCTCCCCCGCCCCGCACCCCCCTGACTTCACCCCACCACCTCCCTGCAGCCCACTCGAGCCTTGGACCCTTGTCTGGCCAGGGCTCCTTACCCTCGGGCCTGTTGGTTGGAGGGGCCTGTGCTCTCGGTGCAGAACTGGGGCACGGTGGGGGCGCAGACGGCAGGCAGCAGGACCCGCACCGCCCCGCTGGGCAGTGTCGGGAGCTCCGAGGAGGTGCTGACGAATATGGTGACGTTCTCCATGGGGGCGATGGTCCCCAGGTTGACCACGAACAGGATCCGCTCCAAATCCTCGTCTAAAGCCACCTTTCCTGATGTGTAGGAATGAGGGGTGACAGACACCCCCTCTTGCAGAATGTTTCCTAAGTGCCGGGCCTGGAGTCAGGGGCTGTGCATGTATTATCTCTGGCTCCCTCTAAGTTTGCTGTGCGGTAGGTTTGAGGAGCCCATTTTACAGATGGGAAAACTGAGGCTCAGCATGGTGGTGCCACTTGCCCAAGTTAGTCAAAGAATTGAGCCAGAAACTGAACCTACGTGGGTCTGACGCCAGGCCCGTGTACCTCCCACTGTACCCTGCTGGGAGTGGGGGCTTGGACCCACAAACCCCCAACACAGGGTCACATCTCTATCTGCAGACTCTCTTTCCCCCAGTGTCACACCCAAGCACCCCCCACCTTTGGGATCCATGTTTTCTCATGCGCTCTCCTTTTATCTGAAAGGCCCACTCCCTCATCCCTACTTAGCCAGTCTTACCCCTCCATCCAACCCCTCCATGAAAACCTCCCTGGTATCCCATGTGGACTCTTCTTTCCCTCCTCTGGCGTTATCCAGACCTCTCTGGCACAGCCACCTGCCGCCTCCTTCCGTGGTTACTCCTAAGTATGTCTCAGCTGTTCTTCCGGGCTGCGAGTAGTCATAACAACTTGAGGGCAACTTCGCATCTTACATATGGCGAGTGCTCATTAAAATATTCTTGATCATCTTAATGATCGGGTGAACAAACTTCACCTTGATCGTAGATCCAATGGTAGGAATCTCTTACATCATATGATACTTGGTCTGGATTCAAGCCCTGGCTCTACACTAATGTGCTGTGTGACCTTGGGTCAGTCGTTCGCTCTCTCTGAGCCTCAGTATCCTCAATAGCCGGCATCAGTAGCCACGCTTTGAGTACTTACTCTGTACCAGGGACTGTGGTGAGTGTGCTGCAGGCATGCTCTCTGTTGAGATTTGGGTGTGTATAATTGTTAGTTCCATTTTGCAGATAAGGCTGAATTTCTTATCTAAGCTCACACCATTTGCAAGCAACAGGATAGGGAGTCAAATCCTGGTGTGACTCATTCCGCAACTTCTGAGCTTAAATGACCTGCTGTTCTGTTCTTTAGAGACATCTTAAAAATCCTTTCATTGCCTCCTTTGGTCCTTACCACGGTTTCGAGTGAGAACAGGAACAATTATCTCTATTTCACAGACATTAAAGAGAGGCTCAGAGAGGTTAATTATTGGCCTGAGGTCACACAGGATTCCTGACTCCTAGTTTAGTGCTCTCTCTACCCTATCCCATTGCTGCCATTTCAGTCTGCCTGAGACCCCAGCCAGGCCCAGGCCCTGCCACGGCCCTTCTGGCCTCCTTACCTGTGACAGCTGTGGCTCTGACGCGGGTGGCATCGAAGTGGCCACTCTCCATCTTGGCTTTGTCCTTGATCTGTACCGTCACAACGCGGTCGGCAATGATTGCCTCAAAGCCGATCACTGCGGTGTACTCGTCCAGTGGATACACAAAGAGGCCTGCCAGAGCAGGGCCAGCATCGCGGGGTGCTCCAGCCCCGCTCTGCGTGCCCCACCCCTGGGGAGGAACCTGAACCTTTGGCCTGCCAGATGGATGGACGGCAGTCACTGCCAGTTAGAGGATGCCGGAGGGGACTCAGGCTGGGACCCCGTGGCTCTGGGGCTGGGCACAGTAAGTGCAGCAGCAGATACTGTGTGAACAGTGGGGCAACAGGAAAAGGGACGACTGCTCCCCTGTCCCTGCCACCTTACTCTGCGGGCGCGTAAGGCCGGTGTGGCCAGGGCTTCTGATTTTCCGAGAGAGAGTGGAAATCCAGCTTTTTGTGTGACCTGATGTATGGGCCTAATAAAACACATCTGTGTGGTGGATTTGTCACCCGTGGCATCTAGGAGCTGGGGCCTTGGTGGAAGTAGACTAGGGTTCTCATCCGGGCCCTGCCCCCTTTCCTGGCCTGGTGACCTTGCATAAGACATTCAGCTTCTCTAAGCGTCACAGCCCCAACTGTAAAACGGGGATAATAGAGCCAAACTCATAGAGTTGTCACAAAAATGGAAAAAATAGCCATCACTTGTTAAGCTGTGTGGTCCAGAGTGTGTGCCCCACATTTTTATATCTTAGTGCTTCTCACATTTGAGTCCACGAATCATCTGGGGATGTTAAAAGCAGATTCTGATCCAGTAGGTCTGGGGCAGGGCCTGAGGTTCTGCATTTCTAACCAGCTCCTGAGTGATGCCGATGGCTCGGGGACCACACTCGGAGGATCAAGGTCGTGTCTCATTTGATCTGCCCACTAACACTGGGACAGCACAATGCGGGCTCCTGATGGGCCCTCCACAAACCCCGGCTTCCAGTACCTCTGAGCCTCAGTTTCCTCATCTATAAAATGGGGAAACTGGTTCTTTCTGCGTGCAGAAATCCACGGGACTGTCCCAAAGTTGTTGAGTAATTTAGTCTCCTGGGCCCCCAGTTCCATTTTAAGCCACCCTCTCTAGGTTTCCTTAAACAGAGGAACAGGGTCATTTACTCTGCCCGGGAGACTTCTGAGGGGAAGAGAGTTTCCCTGCAGGTTCCTTTTGGGAAGTGAAATGGTTTCAGAACCTCAGGTTGGGCTGGAGGGTGGTGCCCCAAGACATGTAGCTTGGGGGTTAGGAGGCCCCCACAGCTGCAACGAGAAGGAATCCAGCCACACAAGCCTTTACGCAGCACCCTCCTGGCCAGCCTTCCCGCTAACTCCCTCCCTCAGGTGGAAAGAGGAGTTTACAAAGAACTCTTGCAGGCGAAGGTCCCTCCACACTCCTGACGGCCCCACACTGATGATTCACTTTCGCAGAGTGTTTTTCATTGCACACTGTCCTTCCTCAGGCATTACCTCATCGGCTCCTCCCCTACCCTGGCGTCCAGACAGGCAGAGGAGCATCCTGATTTTGAGAAGGACAGTGGCTTCCCCCAAGGTCACAGGGACAAGAGCCAAGCCTAGGACTGGGAGCTCGTGTCTTCCACTGGGTCTTGATGCTCTCCTACTGTGAGGCTCCCTGGAGAAAGTGGAGGACTGGCCGTTTGACACAGGTGGGCGGGCCTTGTGGAACGTAAATAGTGCTGAGACAGTTGGCTGGGGCTGAGCCCAAACCTCGGCTCAAATCCTGACCTGACTTGCTGCTAGCTGTGAGCCCTAGATGAGGAAACTGAGGCCCAGAGAGGTTACATGACTTGCCCACGTCAACCGCTAGTCCATGTCAGGATGGGGATTCCATGTGCAGGAGGGGGTGGCCCTGGGGAAGCCCCAACAGGGGTCCTTACCCTGGAAGGGCTGGGCTTCCAGGTTGCCATAGGTGAGGGAGGCGGTGAGACCCAGGGCGTAACCACTGACGAAGGAGGTGACATCGGATGCAGTGAGGGGCAGGGCTGCCCCTGTGACCTGGTTCAGCAGACCCGGCATCCCGCTGGCTACTCAGCCCTCAGGGCCTGCAAGAGACAGGGAGGCAGGAAGTCGGGGAGGCTGCCCATCCATCCCCACCCAGCTCTCCCACTTTAGACCCAACAGGCAGTCAGAGCATCATTCTCTTCATTTCCCCCAGCACTTCCCAGTTAGGGACCCATGATCACTCTCAATGTCCCTGAGAAGAGAAGTGGTAATCCCATTTCTTCCCATTTCGCAGTAAAGAAACTGAGGCCTGAAGACGTGTGACCTGCCTGGATTCACTCAGTGGGTTGGAGCATAGTCATGGCTGGAGTCCAAGCAGGCTTGCATCCAACCTGAATCCCCCCGAAAGACAGTGCTCTCCTAACTGCAGACGGGAGTCTGGGGACGCGGGCTCTGACCCATCCCTTTGTCAAGCTCATCATCTCTGAGCTGGAGATGCTTCCTCTGCAAAATGTGGGGGTTGGAATAGCTCACCAAGACTCTCCTTCTCTGATTCCAGCGAATCTACCCATTACAGCCAACACTCCGGTTGTGAGGGGAGGGAGGAGTACCCCAAAGAGAGACAGGCAAACCTCGTTTTGTTGCGCTTCATTTCATTGTGGTTCGCAGATATTGCGTTTTTTACAAATTGAATGTTTGTGGCAACCCTGTGTTGAGCAAGCCTATCGGTGCTATTTTCCCAACAGCACTTGCTCACTTCACGTGTCTGTGTCACATTTTGGTAATTTTCAAAATATTTCAAGCTTTTAAAATTATTATTATATTTGTTATGGTGACCTGTGATCAGTGATCTTTGATGTTACTATTGTAATTGTTTGGGGCGCCGCAAACAGCACCCGTGTAAGATGGTGAACTTGACTGATCCCTGTTGTGCGTGTTCTGACTGCTCCACTGACCAGCCGTTCCCCATCTCTCTCCCTTGCCTTGGGCCTCCCTGTTCCCTGAGACACAACAATACTGCAACTAGGCCAGTTAACAACCCTACAATGGCCTCTAAGTGTTCAAGCGGGAGGAAGAGTCACAGGTGTCTCACTTTAAATCAAAAGCTAGAAATGATTAAGCGTAGTGAGGAAGGGCGTGTCAAAAGCTGAGACAGGCCAGAAGCCAGGCCTCTTGAGCCAGTTACCAAGTTGTGACTGCAAAGGAAAAGCTCTTGAAGGAAATTAAACGTGCTGCTCCAGTGAGCACACGAATGGTGGGAAAGCGCTACAGCCTTATCGCCGATGTGGAGAAAGCTCGAGTGGTCTGGACAGAAGAGCAAACCAGCTACCACATTCCCTTAAGCCAAAGCCTCATCCAGAGCAAGGCTCTAACTCTCTTCAATTCCATGAAGGCTGAGAGAGGTGAGGAAGCTGCAGAAGAAAAGTCTGAAGCTAGCAGAGGTTGTTTCATGCTGTTTAAGGAAAGACGCCGTCTCCGTAACATAAAAGGGCAAGGGGAAGCAGCCAGTGCTGATGTAGAAGCTGCAGCAAGTTCTCCAGAAGATCCAGCTAAGATCATTCATGAGGGGGCTACACTAAACAACAGATTTTCAGTGTAGATGAAACAGCCGTATGTTGGAAGAACATGCCATCTAGGACTTTCATAGCTGGAGAGGAGAAGTCAGTGTCTGGCTTCTAAGCTTCAAAGGACAGGCTGACTCTCTTGTTAGGGGCTAATGCAGTTGGTGACTTTAAGTTGAAGCCAATGCTCATTTACCATTCCAAAAATCCTAGGGCCCTTAAGAATTATGCTAAATCCTCTCTGCCTGTGCTCTAGAAATGGAGCAACAAAGCCTGGATGACAGCACATCAGTTTACAACATGGTTTACTGAATATTTTAAGCCCAATGTTGAGACCTACTGCTCAGAAAAAAAAGATTTCTTTCAAAATATGACTGCTCATTGACAATGCATCTGGTCACCCAAGAGCTCTCATGGAGATGAACAATGAGATTAACGTTGTTTTCATGCCTGCTAACACTACATCCATTCTGCAGCCCATGGAGCAAGGAGTAATTTTGACTTTCATGTTTTATTATTTAAGAAATACATCTTGTAAGTCAACAGCTGTCGTACATAGTGATCCCTCTGATGGATCTGGGCAAAGTAAAGAGGTCAAAATATCAACATTAACAGCAGTTTGGAAGAAATTGATTCCAACCCTCCTGGCTGACTTTGAGGGGTTCAAGACTTCAGTGGAGGAAGTCACTGCAGATGTGGTGGAAACAGCAAGAGAACTAGAATTAGAAGTGGAGCCTGAAAATGGGACTGAATTGCTGCAATCTCATGAGAAAACTTTAATGGATGTGGAGTTGCCTCTTACGGATGAACAAAGGAAGTGGTTTCTTTAGATGGAAGCTACTCCAGGTGAAGAGGCTGTAAAGATTGTTGAAATGACAACAAAGGATTTAGAATAATACATAAACTTAGTTGATAAAGCAGTGGCAGGGTTTCAGAGGATTGACTCCAATTTTGAAAGAAGTTCTACCGGGGGTAAAATGCTGTCAAACAGCACTGCATGCTACTGAGAAATCGTTTGTGAAAGGAAGAGTCAATCCACACAGCAAACTTCATTGTTGTCTTATTTTAAGAAATTTCCACAACCAACCAACCCTCAGCAACCACCACCCTGATCAGTCAGCAGCCATCAACATTGAGGCAAGACCCTCCACCAGCAAAAAGATTACAAGTTGCTAAAGGCTCAGATGATGGTTAGCCTTTTTTAGCAACAAAATATTTTTTAATTAAGGTATATACATTGTTTTTTTAGCCATAATGCTATTGCACACTTAATAGACTACAGTATAGTGTAAACATAACTTTTATATGCACTAGGAAACCAAAAAATTCCTGTGACTTGCTTTATTGCAATATTCCCTTTATTGTGGTGGTCTGGAACCAAACTCAAGATATCTCTGAGGTATGTCTGTACCAAAGTGAGGGGAGCCACCATCCCCCCAGGTGTGCAGGCCAACAGCCTGTGAGGCATTTCTGGCACCTCTTTTCCCCACCTCCTACACCCAATCCATTGCCATGGCTTGTGATTTATCTCTGGAGAAGCCCTGGCATCCATCCATGTCTTTCCTTCTCTGCCACCAGCATCCTTGTCCAAGCCACCACCATCTCTATCTGGACCACAGCTCCTCATTGACCTCTTAAATCTACTGCCCCCCCTCCCTCACTGAAACCCATTCTCTATTCAGTGGCAGACGAACATAGCAACCCACAAATTGGACAGGTCTCCATCATCCCTGCCATCCTCTTTCACCCACCAGTGGTTTCCTGTTGCTCCTAGGATGGAGACCAAAACCCTTAAGGTGGCCTAGGGCCCTGTGTGGTCTGGTGCTGCTGGCCCCTCCAGCTCATCAATAACCATGTTCCCAAACATACTTTGTGGGTCTCCCAGCTTCCATTCCATTTCTCAGTGTGTTCTGTGCTGTCCCACCTTTGTACTTGCCACCTGGAAGGTTCACCCCACAACTCACTTTTCAACTAGTAACCTCCTACTCATCCTTCAGTGTCAACTCAGGGTCGCCCTCACAGGGAAGCCAGACCACCCGTGCCCAGCATCCTTCGTCTGCCTCTTATAGAGCTGAGTCTCTCTCCCTCAGGATACTCCCATCAGTGTGTAGGGATACGTGTTGTTTCTGTAGATTATTTTGTCATTGTCTGTCATCTCCTCTAGAGCGTGTGCTCCTGGGGGGCCTGGGCTGTGTCTATTTGCTTCCCATTGTATCCTCAGTGCTGATTAAATGAATGGATGACTGCCATCATTCCATCATGGAAGGCTTCATAGCGCTTCTCAGGGCAATGTATCTGTTATCTGTTAGACTCCTGAGACCCCCTCAGGTAATCATTGTCTTTGATAGGGATAGGGATGGGTTGGGGTAGAGATGGGAAGCAAAGTCAAACGAAGGGTGTGGAATACACATTTGAGGTTAGATTCTCTCTGGGTTTTCCTTCCGTGGTGTATGAGCCAGGCATGGCTGCCATGGGCTGGTAGCCTGTTGCTACTTATTTGCAAGGCTGTTCACTGAGTGCTGATTACTCTGCCTTTTCTCAAAGAAGGGAACCCTTCCCCTCTAGGTCCTCCTCATGTCCCCTTGAGGATCCTTGGGTGCTCCCGCCCTCTCTGCCAGGCCAGCAGTGTCTTTTTAATTATGTTCTCCCTTGTGGCTCCGGCCCAGACAGCTCTCAGCTTTGGCTTATCTTGATGACTGATAAGCAGGCGGCAGATAAGGAGCAGGAGGGGGCTGCTGTATCCCCAGCTGCCTTCTTTCAGAGGTTCTCTGTCCCCGTGGCCCTAGCAAATCCTGGCGACTCCCAGGGGGCAGAACAAGATGGCGGAGTTCATTTCCTGATCCACGTGTCCCGCCACCCACACTCCCTCCCTCCTCCTGCTGGTTCACTCCTGGCCAGAATGCTGATAGAGGAATGCAGCTTCAGGGAAACAGCACCCAGATGTGCGGTGAACTTGGACTTAAGTCCACCATGGGGTGGAGCTTTACCAAGGGCATCTTATCCAACCCAGTCTTCCCACATCGCCACTGGTGCCCACCCCAGGCTTCCTGGGGAGGCTCCTAGCCCAGGGAGTGGGGCTTGGGTGAGCAATGTTGGTAACACGGGACAGACTCCCTCAGAACTGATCCTTTAATGATATCAGCCCTCTCGGGAAGAGTAAACTTGAAATTCTTTGGGGCCTAATTAATGCATATCTTTCATAAATTCATCCAGCATTGATAAGCACCTACTTTATTCCAGCCTTGAATCTTTGGGGATCCAAAGATAAGACACAGCTCTGTCTTGAAGGAGCTTACAGTCTAGCGGCAGGGGAGGTTGGGGAGAGGGGGAAGATAGTAACAGCAGCTGGAATTCATTGATCATCGAAAATGTGCCAGGCACCTATATCATCTCATTTAATCCCACAACAACCTTATAAAGTGCACTATTGTTCTGCAGATGAGGACATCGAGGCCTCAAGAGAGATGTGTTTGGCTTTGTACCTGAGTTTGGGGTGCCCGAAGGACAGGGGTACAGTGGATGCTTGTGTAGAACTTTCTCCTGGGAGGCGCCCAGGGCCATCCCTGTGAGAGATGGGGACCAGAGCAAATAATGCTGAGTGTCTTCCCTCCAACCTTCCCGCCCTGAGCCTCGAGTGGGCACCAGGCCGCAGGAAACATTCAGGAGAGACTTGACAGGGAAGAAGTTACCAGAGTTGTCTCCAGGACAGTGTGAGAGGGCAGGGCTTAGCCTCAAGAACAGCGTCTGGGTGATGATTTTAGTGTGTCAGGGTCAACATAGAGACCTTAGAGCAGCCACAGGAGAATTGGAGGGCAGGAAAGAGGATTTTTAAGAAGGGATGCCCTGAGTGACAAACTAGGTCCCCTGTAATATTCTTTAAGAGGCACAAAAAGCTTTGAATTCTGTGGGTGTTGGACTGGCTTTCTCTGAATGACACGTCGGGCTGACCCTGATCCCTTACAGGTCACAGGAGGCTCCGGTGTGACTTCAATACCAAGTCTGCTTCTGGATGGTCTAGAACTTGTAACTGCCAAACGATCGCGTCCTTTGAGCAGGCCTCTCTGGAGCCAGACGAGCCTGGATTTGAATCCCGGTGGATAACTTACTGCCTCCCTCGCCCTGAGTGAGTCACTTTAGTCCCTGAATGCTAGTTCCCTCGTCTACAAAACTGGGTGAGCGGAGGGGCCACCAGCTCCCATCACCAGAACTGTGAAGGTTGTGTTGAATAATCTATAAAACTGTAAGATTAATAATAATCTTTAAATCTATAAAACTATAAATAACCTATAAAACGATAAATCTATAAAACTGTACAGTGCCTGGCACGTAACAGGTGCTCAATAAATATTTATAAAGTGAAATGAACGAACGAATGAATGAATGAATGAACGTCAGCAGCCTCCCGAGGACACTAACCCTTCGTGATCGCCGAGGTGCTGGGAGACAGTGGGGAACAAGGCAGATGTGAGACATAAACTAATGGAAGAGACAGATTTAAATCAAGCTGCAAGCCAACAGACTCAAAACCTGACCCCTTCTTCTCACCTCCCCTGCTGCCATCCTCTTGCCCCCCTACAGTCTATTCCCAATGGAGCAGACAGAGTGATAGTTTGAAGATATGGATCCAGTCATGTGACTCTCCAGTACAAACCCCCTGACGGCTCCCCACGTCCCTCAAGGCCCCCCTGATCTGGGTCTCATGCCTGTTTCCTTTCTGATCTCCCCATTTTTGACTTCATTCTGGCCCTTCTCCTGCCTTAGATCTTTTGCACTGGCTGTTCCCTCTTCTGGGAATGCTTTTCCCTTAGACAGCCATATGTCTCACTCCCTCTCTCCTTCAAGTCTTTGCTCAAATGGCATATTCTCAGGAAGGCCTACCCTTAATACTGTATTTCAATTGGCAACCCGTTTCCCCATCTTCGCTTCCAATCCCTCATCCTACTGTTTTATTTTTCCCATAGTACATATCACTAACGTTCTATATATAAAAATGTTTATTACGTTTACGGCTTATCTTCTGCTTCCTCTCTACAGGGGCAAGGATTTGGGGCCTGTTTCTCTCACTGATATCTCCCTAGGACCTTGAATAGTGCCTGCACTAATGGTAGGTGGTGAATAAATGTTTGTTGAATAATCGAATCAATCAATATGTAATCATAGTGCAAAGCTGGCCGTTTCTGGGTTTCCCATTCGTCCAGCTGAGGGAGAGAAGTCCCCCGGCCACGAGGCCCAGGTCAGTTCCTCGGAGATGTCGAAGCTAAATCCACTAGAATCTCATCCCAGTGTTTGCAAGTCAGGGCCCCAAATACACCCTCCCCAGCAACACGTGGGTCCCACCCATCTTCTAACAGACTATCAGTCCCTCGGGGACGCTCTGCTACTCTGCGCCCCTGAGCCAGCCCCTGGCCATCTCCCCCTCTCCAAACATCCCCGCCCCCTGTGCCTTCTGCAACCACCACTCCGTAGCCAGCAGGCTCCCTGCATTCTGAGCCTCTGAGATTCTCTCTGCGTCCTTGCTCGAGAATCTGCTTCCCCTGCAGTCCTCTCCAGGAGGGGCCGCTTATTCCTCGTCAATCCTTGGAGTCGGGATGTGCAATAGCTGCCCTCCTTGGTCCCACTTGCTGCTCCAAGACCTTCACTCTTCTCCTATGAAACCCCTTCTCTGGGGGCGGGGGTACTGACGCTTTTTGGCTGCCCCCACTGTGGCTTACTATCTCCCAGGTCCTGATTACACCTTCCTTTTAGCAGACACTTGGCACCTGGCTCCTGGCTTCCTCTGCTCCCCGTGCCCTGCCATCACCTGGGGTGACTTTAGCATCCATGGGAGTGGTGCAGCCCACTCCCTGGGCTTTTGTCTCCTGACCCCCGCATCTCAGTAACTTTGCTTCCCCTCCAGCTCAGCCTCCATTCCCACTCTCACGCCTTGAACTTGAGACGCTACCTGTGATCACTCCATCTCCAAAACCACTCACTTAGGCACGTGGGTCACGTGTAAAATCGCAGACTCTCCACACTTCCTATCCCTTGTCCCTTGCTTGTTTTTTACTTAGCACTGGTCGTCATCTGACGTTCATATATTCTGTTTATTTATCTTGTGTCCCCCCAACTCTCTAGAGTGAAATCCCCAACAAGGGTAAGGATTTGGTTTAGTTTGTCCACTGCTGCATCCACCACCCACGGAATAACACCAGTGGCATATTCGGTGCTCAGTAAATATTTGTTGAACGGATGAAGCATCATTCCAAGTGCTTTATATAACCAACCTGGCAGCAGCCTTCGGAGGTAGGTACTCTTAGTATCCCTGTTTTATAGATGAAAACACCAAAGCTCAGAGAGGTGGGGTAGCTTGTCCAAGGCCACGCAGCCAGTAGGTGATGGGGCTAAGAACTGAACCCAAGCGGAAGGACCACAGAGCCCATGTGCTTAACCATGAGGCTACACTGCCCCTTGCATTAAGCTTCTCCCCAAGCCTTGACACCTCTACCCAAGCACTCTTGAAATCCTCCTCTCCTCTCCATCCCCACTGTTGCCCTCTCACTGCTCTCCCCTGGACCATCTCTACCATCTCCGACCTGGTCCTTCAACCGGGACTGTTTCCCTTCCAGTCTACTCCATCACCTCACGTGCACACACACACACACACACACACAGGCCTCCCTTTCCCCTGAGCTTAGTGGCTTCCCGTTGCTTTTGTCCAACAGGTCAGGTTCAACTCGGAGCATGGCATTCAAGGCTCTTCCCCGTCGGGTCCCCATCTCAGTCCAGGGTCACCTCCTGCCATGTCCTGCATGTTCACTTTGCTCTACACACACTGACCTCACCATGTCCTGAACAGGTTCTTCCCCACCCTTGAGCCTTTTCCTGGAATGATGGTTGCCTTCTTCTCTCCCTCTCAAAGTTCTGTTCACCGTTCAAGGCCCAGGTCCACTGTCGCCTCCTCCGTGAAGCCTTCCCTGACACTCAGTCCATCAGACACACCCTCCTCAAGGCTTCCACAGCCTTTGGGCACTGATGGGTCTGTCACACCTCACATCAGGAAGCACTGTAACTGCCCATCTGTGATGCTGTCAACCCCACAGGGCTGCGAGTGCTGTAAGAACAGTGGCTGCACCTCCTTCTTCTTGGCCTGTGTCCCAGCCTCCTGCCCAGGGCTCAGTTCAGAGCGGAATGGGGGGCATTCCTTTCCATAAACGGGGGCGCCTACCAGGTTCTAGTGCTTTACAGTCATTGCTCATGCTCACACCCACCCTCACTTTACGGGTGGGGAAAATGAGGCACAGTAGTGGGGGGAGCCTGGAACCCAGAATTACACAGCTGGTGAGTGTCAGGCTGGATGGGATGGGAAGCCTGTCCTTTCCCTCTCGGAGGTAGGCCCAAGAGCCTGGTGAACTGGGGCTGTGGGGGCAGGGACCCTGGGCTTCCCCTGGTTCTGAAGCCTCTCAAACTGCTGCTGTGATCCTGATTGCACCGTGAGCTCAGCCAGCCCTTGCCCACCCCCCAGGCTCCAGAATATGCCTCTGGGGAGACCTGTGGCCTAGGCCCCAGTCTGTCCTGGAACAGCCTGGGGTGCAGTGTTCTCAGCTGAGAACGGAGACCAGGCCAAGAGCTACCGGCAGGCAGCGTGTGACTTGATTTAGATGAGATACGGGAAGGATGCGCAGGGAAGGGAGGAGGGAGAAGAGAGTGCTGGGACCCTGCTTCGTGTTCAGTCACCATGACAGGGATGGAGAACGCCTGCATCGGTGCTCCTGGGGTCACGCAGAGGGGCCTCACGCCCGCTTGCCAGGGGACATTTGCTTTTCAGAAAGAGATTGGAAAGGAGCAAACTTGCCTGGAGTCCTGCTAGCCACTTCCTGGCGGCCTTGGGCCAATACCTCGGCTGGGCTCTGCCACTTACATATTGTGTGACCTTGAGCAAGTTACTTAACCTCCTTGTGCCTTAGCTTCCACATCTGTAAAATGGGACCATGACGGTGCCCACCTCCTCGGAAACTGGGTGGATAAAGGAGAGAATGGCTGCCGAGTGAGGGGGCGGGAAGCAGGTGGGGCCTGAGGGGGCTGGGGGCTTCTCTTCTCTGCCTTCTTCCATAGGCGCTCCCCACAAGGCCCCCTTCCTGGGCTGGGTGAGCCCTGGACAGGCCTCCAAGCTGGCAAAGCTGGAAGGTCCTTGGGTCTCTGCCGAAGCGCCCGTCTCAGTAACCCCTCTGATTCTGTCCTTGGGGCCCAAATCTGCCCTTTGGTCCCCAGTTCATTGTTGTCCTAGGGACAGCATGGCAGGCCTCCTCCCTCCACCTGGAAAGCCATTCTGGAGGCCTCTTGCCTTTACCATGGCCAGATCCCCCAGATTGTGTCTACAGAGTTGGGGCCCCCAGCTGAGTGGGCTCAGCCAGGCCTGGGCCAGACGCAGACTGTGAGCCCACCAAGCAATTCTGGCCTTGCCGCCCTGACTGCTTACCTCGGGCTGGGGGTCCTCATCCTTTTCCCGTCGCTGGCCCCTCTAGGAAGTCCATGTTTTCATACCACTTTCACGCCCTCTAAGGACCACCCCACCCACAGACTGGCACCAACGCTCGCATCAAAGTGGGGACAGAGTCGACAGGTTCTCTGGATCCAGTCTCATTGTTCTAAGCTTCTAGAACCCTGGGCTGCTCACATGCTGGTCTCCTTCCTCTGAACCTCCCCACCTTGGGCCCATATCCAGCTGATATAGGTAACAAATCCATGCTTCTGAGACCCCCATCCCACCCCATTTACCTTGTGCTCTAGCCGGTCAAGATCACTTGCTATTCCTTCAAACAAGCCTGGCTTTTCCTGCTTCCATATCTCTCCTGATGCTGCTGGCTCTGCCAGGAAGGCCGCCCCCACCCTTACTCTCCCCCAGAGGAGATCTTACCCATCCTGTGAGGCCCAGCTCAAACGCCACCCCCTGCATGAAGCCTCCTCGGGGTCCTGCGCTGGATATGACTGCCCCCCACCAGCACAGTCGGCGCCTCTCAGGTCAGCTGCCTCATTCTGCCTGTGCTGTGTGTCCATTTAACAAATGTATATGGGACATCCACCACGTGCCAGACTCTATGCTGGGCCTGGGCCACTGAGGCCAACAGGACGGACAAGGAGCCTGCTCCCCATGCACCCCAACTGGAAGGCTGTCAGCAACTAGCGCTCAGGTGAGAACTCTTGTCTCTCTCCCCAGTGTCGGGCCTGTAGTCAGTGCTCAGCAATGAATTGAATGGGTGAACAGCACGTGTTCCATCATAAATGAATGAGTGAATGAGTGAATGAATGAATGAATAGGATGGAATGTGTCAAGGATGGAAATAGGCGTTGGCTATGGGTTCATTAAAGAATCTGATAGTGGGAGAAATCCCTCTATTTCAGCCCAAAGCCTGTAGGTATGCCATCCTGGAGATAGCTGTCATCTCCCTTTGCGGGGGAGTTGGGGGCATTATCAGGACAGAAAATGCCTAGGCCTCCCAGTGCTTAGTGCGCCCACACTGCCGAGGGACCTGGAGGTCAGCCCGTCCGGACGTCCAGGACAGTCAGCCCTGCATGTGGCAGAGGCCCAAGTCGCCCACAGCTTCTGAGGCTTCCGGCTAAGAGGCTGCGTCTGGACTGGCTGAAGGAGGGAGGAAAAGGCACATCCAAATTTGAAAACTCCAAGTAAACGAGGGCTGCCTGTAGGGCCTCTGAAAAGATCCTTTGTTGTTAAGGAGAGATGGTTTAAACACACATGAATGGTGCTGGCGGCAGGTAGATGACGCCTGTTCCCCGGGGGCCCAGTGAGGTTCCAGCGTTGGAGTCTCTGCCCACTGAGGGTCACTCGGAAATGAGCCCCCGCATCGCTGGGAAAATTGGACTCCATTTACACAAATTCATTTTACACCCACCTTTCCAGGGGCACATCTGCCAGAGGAGCTCCCCCGCGGAGCTGCCAGCATCCCTGCAGCCCCGCGAAAGGCACTGAATGGATTCCGCGTGTGGCTTTGAGCCTCGCCCCTCTCTCCGGCCCATGACTCCCTGTCAGCTGAGGAGCTCACGGGATGATGGCGTGGAGGGAGGGCTATTTTAGAATCCACCCTGCAGCCACTTCCCTTCTAGAACTGCTCTCTTGCTTGGGGACTCCTAGGAAACTGAAGAGAGATGCTTGCACTGTGCCCTCCCCAGACACCTCTAGGTGGTGAAATGAGCTGAGGAAGCTCATTCCTGCTCTTGGAACCTGCCTTTCCTCCTCCATATCCAACACTTTCTTACTGGAAACTTCTTTGAAACTCAGTTTCACCCTCTATATAATGGGCATGTAAAATGGCGGTTTATTTCCCAGTTATTGTGAAGATTACAAGTGAGATACTGCATATAAAATGCTCGCCCGTGTCTCGTCCCCAGTAAACGGCGGCGATTGCCCTCACGTCCTTTTCTCTGTGGGATTTCCTCCCGGCCTTACCTTCCCACCAACTGAGACTGCATCTGGCACCTGTGTTTTTAGCATTTCCCCATGGCGGCCATGGCCACCCACAGCCCCTACACGTGCCATCCAGCCACGCCAGGGACCCCGTCTCGCGGGGCGTCCAGCCTAGGTGTTGGCTGAAGAATATATTCGTTGCCAAGCTTCCCTCTGAGGTTTGTGCCAAGCTGTGAGGCTGCTCCCCCGCACATGCTGTCCCCTCGGGTGGCACAGAGAGGCCTTGTGGGCTGAGGGCACTGGACAAGGAGACAAGGCCCCCAGGCCTAAGTGCCAGCTCTGCCACCCACTCCATGTGGGCCTCAGACTGGGACCCTGCTGTCACACACACTGCTGTGCCCACCTCTCAGGCCTGGCACACAGCACAGCTGGTGGGGCATGAAGACTGATGGGTTGCTGGCTTAGTGTCTGTCTTTGCCCAGGGAGTAAAGGCCAAAGCTGTCCTGTTCCGTGTTATATTCCCCAGCACGTGAAACAGTGGCTGAAACAGTTCCTAAAAAATAATACTAGCTAACACGTATCGAGCAGTTAATATCTACAAGGATCTTCTACGTGCTTGTCACTAATTAGCTCAGGTGACCCTCAGGACAGCCCTCTGAAGTAGGCATGACCATTATGCCCATTTTGCAGAGGAGGAAACTGAGGCCCAGAATGGCTCCATCCCTTGCTCAAGATGACACACTTGTAGGTGGAGCTGAGATTTGACTCTGACTTCAGAGATCCATCTCTTAACCACAAAGCCTTATCACCCCCTCAACACTTGATTGCAGAGTGAATAAATGAATGACCCAGAGAGGGTCACCTCCCAACCCCACTTGGGTCTTGGAGTCTTTATCTAATGACATGAAGAGGTGGGCCTGGAGAGTTAATCCCATACCCCTCTCCCAAATTGGCATTCCAGGGTCCACTCCAGAAGGAATCAAATGCTCCCAGTTGTTCTAAGGGAACTGAAGATGGGCATCAGTTCCCCATTTTGAAGTTCCCTTTTTAAGGGGGCCGCATGTCTGACTATTTAGTCTACTCTCAGAGGCGGCACTGAGTGTTTCTGGAATCTCCATGAAGACTCTATGAAATAGATCATCTTCACTTTACAGCAGAGGAAACCACAGCCCAGAGAGGTTAAGTAAATCTCAAGGTCACACAGCGGGTTGGTGGTAGAGTCAGGATTTGAAGGAGTCAGTCTGGATCCAGAACCTGGGTTGTTAACGGTGTCCCTCTGTTCCTGCTGGCCAGGTCCTAGTGCCAAGGCCCAGTCAGTGCACCTGGGACCTGCTTGCTCTTACTCAGACGCTGCAACCCCTCAGCACGGATGAGGGCAAAACCCCCAGGTTCCACCGCCCCCTGCTCCTGCTCTTCTGACGCTCCTTCTGGGAGCACCCCCTTGTGGGGAGTGGGGAAGCATCCTTCCCCCCGCTTCGAGCAGAGATGATGGATCAACACCATTGCTCTCCTCCTAGAGTCAGCACACTCGAGGCGACTCCCACGGGACAATCATCTGAACCGAGAGGGAAGCGGAACATAGTGGACACATGGAGAGCCTCCCCATGGATCTCACGGGGCGACTTACTGCCGGAGAACCTCAGGAGGGGTTTGCAGTGTCCCTTGTCTTGGTAAGCCTCCAGCTGGTGAAGAACCAGGCGGAGATTCAAAGACAGTGAGGAGGGCCGGCCCGGTGGCTTAGCGGTTAAGTGCACGCGCTCCGCTGCTGGCGGCCCAGGTTCGGATCCCGGGTGTGCACCGACGCACCGCTTCTCTGGCCATGCTGAGGCCGTGTCCCACATGCAGCAACTGGAAGGATGTGCAGCTATGACATACAACTATCCGCTGGGGCTTTGGGGGAAAAAATAAATAAATAAAATCTTTAAAAAAAAAAAAAAAAAAAAAAGACAGTGAGGAGCCAGTTGAAGAAGCTGGGTCTGGGGCACAGAGTTCCCCACTGCCAAACAGGTTTAAGGAGTAGGATTCAGAGGTTCCCCACGCTTCCAACAACCTGTCCCCGAGCCGGGCGCTGTGCTAATCAACTGATGTGGATTATCACACTGATTCTTCATGACTCCATCAGTGACTTTGTTTAATGGATGATCTGGGTGAACACAGAGAAGTTAAGAAACTTGCCCAAGGTCACAAAGCTAATAAATGATAGCTCTGGGACTTGAACTCGGCAGTCTCATTTCGGTGCCTCTGCATTTACACTTTACCATCGCAAAATCCACAGCAACAGTATCCCATATCCACAGAAGCGAGAGGAAAGCTTTCTCTCTGCGAGTCCAAGGTACAAAGCGGGGTTGTCAGCAGCAGAGACTAAAGCAACTGGGGACGAGTGAGCAGAGCGAGGAGGCCAGCTGCGGGGTCCCTCTGCTCAGCCAGCCTGAGGGTCAGGAGCTCTGGATCCATACGCTGGGTTTGAAGCCAGGCTCCGACTTGTACTCTGGGTGACACGGGCTAGTTCCTTCACCTCTCTGAGCCTCAGCTTTCTGATCTGTAAGACGGGCACAGGAGAGGGCCTGCTTCCTGGCATCGTCATGATGAAATGAACAACGTGTGTAAAGTGCTGAGCACAGTGGACGGCACGGAGGAAGTGCCCCTCAGATCTGGACAGGTGTGTGTGCCTCAGCCAAGGTAGCCGGGGGCCAGACTCCAGCTGTGTGAACACACACGGCTGACTTAAGTGAGCGGGCAGCTTTGGCCTGTGTGGGGGGAGACGGGGTGAGGGGCGAAGCTTATCAAGGCCAGACCTCCCAGCAGGCTCTCGAGGAACCTCTTAGACAGCGGGTATCTTAGAAAAGCCTTCAAGGTTCAAGGAATTGAAAATGATGGAATTAAAAGTAGTGAGGAGGGCTCTAGTCCCTCACCAATTTACCTCTCAAATCCACCACACAGCCATAAAAGTCATAGTGACGAGCGTCCACGCCTCATATGAAGCGATTTATAATCAAGGCACTTTCACATCCATGAGGTAATTGGAGCTTTATGAGGAGGCGCAAAATAAAGGTTATTATCCCCATTTTAAGGATCAGGAGACTGAGGCTCAGAGGAGGAGAAGTAACACAAGAGAATGAGAGCTCCTGTGACAGAACTTTCTCTATGCTGTGGCCTAAATGTGTCCCCCCCCCAATTCATATGTTGAACCCCCAACCCCCAATGTGATGATATTTGGAAGTGGGCCTTTGGGAGGTGGTTAGGTTTAGATGAGGTCGTGAGGGTGGAGCCGCCACGTTGGGATTCTAGAAGAAGAAGAAGACACTAGAGCGCTCTCTCCACCACGTGGGGATACAGCAAGAAGGTGCCTAGCCGTCTGTAACCAGAAGAAGGCCCTCACCAAGACCCCCACCCAGCTGGCATCCTCACCTCAGACTTCCAGCCTCCAGAACCGTGAGAAGTAAACTGCTGTTTAAGCCATCCAGTCTATGGTATTTTTCTTATAGCAGCCTGAGCAGACTAAGACACTATTGAAACTAACCTGCCGCTTTGCTAAGCTGGGCTTGAGAGTGGCAGAAGCCGACTTTGCTGGCCATGAGGAATCCAGATCTGCTGATCAGTGCTGAGTGGCCAGGGTTGGGGGCTAAGATGTTCAAAGGGATCCATCCCAAGATAACCCTTCCTCTTCCCCCATTTCCTGTTAGCATTCTCATAAAGGCTTTGATGCCCTTGCCTTGAAGAAGCCCAAGTGTGATCTTCATGCTGTTGGGCAGACCTTTCTCCTCCTCTGGGCACATGGCAGGTTGCACTTCCTTGCCCCCTTGAAGGCGCAGCTATATGTCTTGCTTTGGCCAATGAACTGAATGGAAGTGAAGCGTGTCACTTCTAGGCGGAAGCTTTAAAAGCCAGTGTGTAATTGGCCATGTCTTGTTCCCTGCCACAGTGATCACGGAGACACGTGTTCATGAGGAGCCTCTGTTAACCTGGACCTGGGAGTGACCATGTTATGTGACAACATGTGTGACCTGCTTTGGACTTGCGAGAAGAGCAAAAATTAAAATGTTGCTAGCTTTTACTGCAACCTAACCTAACCTAACTTGGCAAGTAGAACCACGAATGTTTGGGTCTCTGAGCAAAGATGATGGTTCCAGGGGCAGAAGCTACAACATTGGGAAGGGAGTAAGAGGTGGGGGAAGGGAAGATTGGCCAGGGGTCCACTAGAATCTAAGCTCCACGAAGCCCTGTGCTTAGAGGAGGGCCTGGCAATCAGCAGGTGCTCATTAAATATTGAATAAATGAATGAACGAGGCAGGCAATGCAGAAGCAAGAGACGTGAAAACCAAAAGTGCACAGTTCTGGAAGGGGCCCCATAGTCATTCACTCATTCATTCACTCGTTCGTTTATAAATTCTACAAATATTAAACACTGACCACATAAGTTCTCCTTATTCCCCCAATAATTGGACCAGAAAAAGTCCACTCCAAGTGAATCCATTTAAGACAGGGACCAAAATTTCATAGGAAATGGTGAATGAAAAAAGTTTCCAACTGGGATTTTATTTTGAAAAATGAAAAGAAAATAGAATCTTACACTGGACCAAAATAAGATTATAATTATACGATGTGCTAAAACTTTCAATCAACAAAGAACAAATCAAGTATTGATTGGGTTGGGGGATAATTTTTTTGAACAAAATTACATGCTAGCATGATATGACATTTTTTCATTTCATATTTCACTGACAGCATAATGATTAAAGTTTCCTATCATGAACACATTGTTGCCAATTTTCTCTTCTTCTGTTGTTAACTGGCCTACCTCTGGCAGGTTCGCATTTGTCTACGACTTTGCGTGGGGTTAGAAGAGTCTGCCAATGTCCCCTTTGATCAGCTTCATTAAATCCCACAGCTTTCCCAAGATTTCAGTTTCACTGTGCAATCCTTTGGCATGGTATGGTCAGTTGCTGATCACACCCAACAACCAAAGAGAACCTGATAGACGTAGATGTTAAGTGATGGGCAGGGATTGATGCTGATGTTGAGCAAGGAGAGATGTTCATGCAGGGACTACTTTTTAAGTGGTCAATTCGTTAATGTTCTTCTATTATGGTCACTTTGTTTTTAGCCCACAACTTCATATCTGTGGGGTCTCACACAATGATTGCTCAGACCCAGGCATGGGTCTGAACAAGGAACAGGGGATACATAGTAAACCAGGTAGACCCATCCCCTGCCTTCCAGCCACTCTCACCCATGGCCTCATTCTAGGCTTTGCTGGGAACATCCACTCCAGCTGCCCATCCTGACTCTGTGTCCTCCACTGTCTCTAGAGTGGCACCTGCAGAAGGAACCACTTAGCAGTGTCCTGGGCCCAGCAGTTGGATCCCCAGTGTGGTTACAGGAAAAGGAAGCAGAGCTTTGTACGGTCCCACCTGGGACCGTTGTCTCAGGAACAGTCACAGTGTACCATTTAGCAAAGAGTTTTCCAACTGGGGACTGGGATCCCTCCAGATCCTAGTGAGGATTCAAGAGGTGAAATTTCAGCTCCTCGGGTTCATTGATTTGTCCTCCTGGGGTCCTGATCTGATCACAGTGCTTCCCTGCTCCAGGGATGTCGGTAGCTCTGACTGAAGCCCAACTCCTTCATGTCCAAACCAGCCTCCCTCATGATCCCCCCAGTCCACCTCTGCAGTCTGATCCCATATTACTCCCCCATTCTTACCCCATCTTCCTGACAAAGCAGATTATTTGCTCCTCCTGAGACCCCCATGAGCCCCAACTCCATGCCCTTGCTATGCTCTTCCCTCAACCCAGAGCGCTGTTGTGCCAGCTATATATTTCTGGGTCCTTTCAAGGCCCACCTCCTCCCTGGAGCCTTTCCTGATCCCTTTATCTGGGTGTGATTGTCCCTCCTCTGAGCCCCCTAGGATACAGCTTCACTCAGCCACATCCTGCCACAATAATCCCCAGCCACGGAGTGGTCCTAGCATCTCTTCTGGCACAAAGGCCCTTCTCATTTCAGTTTCTCTCAGGGAACCTGGGATGAACACGTACTCAGGAACTGTTTGACGAACCTGCCAACGTCTCTCATTTCATTTCTGGTGAAATGGCTCTGCCCATTGCTATGTGACCTTAAACCTAGCTCTCCCAGACTCAGTGTCATTATCTGTAAAGTGGGGATTAAATAAAATATCATGGGTAAGGTACCTGGTAAAGGGGAGTCACAAGGCAGGGAAGACACCAGGTACTGGTCCCCTCCCTCCTGCTGCCCCTTCTCTGTTTCTTTTGTAGGCTCATCCCTTAGGACCAGGACTAAAGTGAAACAAGTGACTGGTCATTGGAGGCAAAGATTCCTCAAGGTCCAGTCTTAGGCCTTCTCCTCTGCTCTCTGCTCTCTCTCAAAGTGGTTGACCCTTGCCCTACTCCAGTGTATGAGCAGGCAACTCTCAAATGTCTATCTCCAGCCTGGCCCTTGCCTCCGTGCCTAAGGCCCATAGAAGCCCCTTTGGTGTTCTCCTCCTGGCTAGCTTGAAGAGATCTCCAATCCAAGAGCCTTTTTCATGGGTGCTCTTTTACATAACCTTGGGCAATTGATTAATGTCGCTATCCCCACTTGAGACTGCAAGCTCCTTGAGGGCAGAGACCCAGTGCCCAGCACAGAGCCTGGAATAAAGTGGCACCCAATGATCCAATTATTTTCATTCCTTTCCCTCTTTCCATCCTAGCTTGTCTGTCCAATCACACTGACTTACTAGATACCTGTCAACCAAGACCTTCTGCCCCTCCCAACCCTGTGCTCACACTTCTGGCCACGTATGAAACCTTCCCCACTCCTCTTTGTCCATCCATACATCCACATCCCTCCATTGCTTCCTCCAAGTCCCCACTCTAACGTCACCTCCTCCAGGAAGCCTTCTTTGCCTCACACTGAACACCCCTGATCCCAGTCCCTCTCCCAGAGTGTTTCATGGGTCAGCCATGATGCTGGGCAAGTGCCCCTGAGAGCACAGGCTAGGGAAAGGCTCCAGCTGGGTTTTCATGAGGGAACACCCAGTGGGCACATTCTCCTAAAGGAGATTAACGGGACGAAAGGATTTGTGCACTCCTGGTAATCTGAAGCCGTACTTTGTCCACTGATCCCACTGGGCTGTTCCCACTGCCCCCAGGGAAGTCTGTTGACTTCTTGTTTATGGTGACCCTCTACTTGGCATGGGCCCAAGCCCGCTTCCCAGTCTGGCTGGACTGGGGACACCTGTGAGACCACCAGAAACCTAAGTCAGCTTTGCCACTGGTTACCCAGGTCATGTAGTTGGAGGGAATTGGCCAGGAGGTGCCACGAGAGAGCCACTCACCCAGCAGAGAGGACACTGTGACCCTGAGTGGGAGCCCAAGGCCAGGGTCCTGGAGGAACAGCTGCTCTGGAGCCCTTGGGTGCCTCTTCTGCTGTCCCTGCTCCCCGTGGAGCCAGGCTCCCCCAGAACCATATCAGCATCATATGTCTGGTGAGTTGAGGCCAGCCGGCTACTGCAGGTGCCCACGCAGAGCCGAGCACAGCGAGGGGACTAGGAGGGACAGAAATGAGGCTCTTCCCTTCGGGCCAGGACAACGGTACTAACAGCCCGTTTCACCAGGCAGCAGACCCATGGCCAATGACTAGAGTCCCTTCTGAGAGCTTCGTCTGGCCCAGATTTGGGGCTGGGCTTCCACAGACCCCAAGTCACCTAAGGCTGGGGAGGACGCTCAGAGCCCCAGCCACCCCCAGCCCAGGAGCCTTGGCCTGCCTCAGGTTAGAAAAGCAGTGGGGTCTGCAGGCTGCCCATCAGGGCTCAGTGCCCACCTCACTTTGGGCCCTGGATCGTCACGTGGGCGAGGCTGAATTGGAAACAGCTGAAATGCTGTCCCTGGGGAGGGAGGCTAATCAAGGCTGGATGACGAGGTGTATGCAGCTACCATGTCAGGCCTTGGGGATCCTGCCCAGCAAACTCTGGGTCAAGTTCAATCCATAATTGCCTACACAAGTGCATGCACATGCCTGCATGCCCCACACTTTTAAATCCCTGCGTATCAGCAGACACAGGGCGTCCCACACGTGTACCCCTAAACATTTAAGCACATATACACACGCACCACAGCCCCCCTTACCAACTCATGTAGCTCACTCCATACACTACCCTCCAGGAACACACCCCTACACTCACACGCCCCATACACTTCTCAAGCACACATCCCCCCACACACCTCACACACACCCACTCAGCGGCAGCACCCCCCAACCCAGCTAACCAAGGGACCCTCCGTGCCTTCTGCCCTCCACCCCTAAGCAGGAGGGCTGGAGTTCATCCAGTGCCCTTTGAGCCTCTGCCCGGTTCCCGTGACCTGATTGGGTACAGACAGGTGAACCCAGGGAACAGCCTCCTATGCCAGCAGAGGAGGAGAGAAAAAGCGCTCTGCCTCCTTTTAAGTCTTCTTCAAAAAAAGAAAGGAGAGTAGGAACGGACACAGGAAGGTGCCTGTTGCTCTTGGAGAGGAGGAGAGGAGGAGAGGAGGGGGAAGGTTCTGGCCCCTGCCCCACCAAGCCTCTGTCTGCTGTGTCGCAGGGCGGGTGCCGTGCGCAGAGGGAGTGTGGGGATGGAACTGTTGGGGCTGCTGGAGATGTTATGACGGGACTTCCAGCGGGGGCTTGACGTGTTAGCAGACGCCACTGCTGCACACGGGTGCCAAGTCCCCCCAGCGCCCCCCCCCCACCTGCCCACCTCCCACGCTCCCGAGGACCCCTTCTCCCTCCTGGAGCCCTGCTTACCTGGCAGGAGCTGGGGGACGTGGGGCTCTGAGAAGGGCACACGCTCGGCTGGCGGCTTGGGGGACAGTCACACGCCAGGCACCCAGAGGGCAGTGGGCACTAGCCTGGCAGCCAGGGGTGGACAGCCTGCAGAGCTCCTGACTGCCCGGGGGCCCAGGAGGACAGACAAGAGAGGATGGGGGACCGGGAGATGGTGGAAACAGGTGGCAGGGATGGGGGGTGGGGAGACTGGGAGAGAGGGAGGAGGGAGGCAGAGACAGAGGGGAGAGAGAGACAGAGACACAGGGAGAGGGAGACAGAGAGAATCACACACAGAAAAAAGACAGAGAAATAGAGAGAGAGAGAGAGAGCGAGAGAGAGCTCCAGAAAGAGGGAGAGAGAGGGGAAGGAGTAGAGAGAGAGAGACTGCGCGCAGCAACATGTGGCAGCGGTCTCTCTCACTTCTAACGCTAGAACATCCTGAGCCCCATCTTCTGCAATCCCCCTCCCCACTAGTGCAAGCACACACTGCACACACCCTGCTGCACATACACACTCACTCACATACCCACTGACACGCAAAGACACACAATTTACCACACATGCACCCTTACACATCCTCACGCACACATCCTCGGGACAGCCCAGCTGCCGGCCCCTCATCCTCACACAAGCTAATCAGCCCTTACCTTGCCCCACAAGCAACACGTGTCTGGGCAAACACTCGCTCCGCCCACAGCCCCAGCGGCTGCCTCCCTGCACCCAGAGCTGCTGGAGGGGGCGCCCAGGGCTGGGTTCCGGTGCCCAAGCCCAGCGCCCGCTGCCCTGGCAGCCGGCTTGATGGATGCCCACATTGCGATGGCTGTTTAGGTGGCCTGCAGGAAGCAGAGCCATTTGTTTTGTCAGAGTGTAACCATGACAATCACCCCATGCGCACACCACTGGTGCTGCACCCCCCCACCCACCCCTTCCCTCCCCCCTTCTCCTGAGCATGGAAGAAAGCAGGAGGCCACTTAGCAGCCTCTGCTAACTCCTGCTGGGGCTGACAGAGGGGGCCTGGCCAGCGATAACAGGCCTGCGGGCAGCCCCTCCCTGGGGAACTGGGCTGCCTCCAGGGCACTCAGCACTGTGCAGGACCTGCCAGGGCCCCAGAGCCGAGCTGGCCTCCTCTACATCTCCTTGTCCCCCATCAAGTCCATTTTAGGGCCAAGTGATACAAGCTGTCAATCCACTCCCTCCACCATCCCCAACCCTATGGCCCTATGCAGCCAAGCAGACAGCTCTGGTTACTATGGCGGTCATGGGCAGGTTACCTGCTAAGACCTTTGGCCATGCCTGTCAAGCCTTAGAGTCCCAAGCCATCACCTCCTGGTCATGCCAAAGCCACAAGGGAAATTTCTAGGCTTTTAGGTGCAGCTCCAGGAGGCATCAGACAGGAGGTGTCTCTGGGTACAAAAGTGGACAGTCCAGAGAGCCAGAGGCTTATCCTGCTCGAAGACAGTAGATCTGGAAGCCGAAAGATGTGCCAGGCGGGACTGTGAAACCTAACTTTGGAGTCTAGAGTTAAAGCTTTCACAGCAGAGAAGGCAGATGCCTCCAAAGTGCAGGATAGAACTAACCATTACACACCTAACGCGTCTCATCTAGTCCTCATAAAAACCCCCAGAAGAAGGGCTTTATCCCAATTTTATAGAGAAACTGAGGATCAGAGAAGTGGAGTGACTTGCCCAAGGCCACACGGCAAGTGGGAGAGCCAAAATTTGAGTCTGACTGCATCTTTCCCCCCTGCCTCCTTCACCATACCTCAGGTGTTTCCTACCAGTAAGGGACTGGGGCTTCAGGGGCATGGCCACTTAGAATTCCAAGCCCCCCGTCAAGACGACCAAAGCCCAGTTCTCAGCCGCCATGAAGTTCAAGATCTCTGGCCACAAACAAGCCCTCCCATTCAGGTTCCATAGCCACCGGTCGTTCTTTCAGCCATCCAAGCCCGGAGTTCGCATCTCAGGACCACAAAGTTCTCTGGAATCAGGTCAGCCTGGCTGAGTGGCTACGGGCCATGAAGAAGGAATGAGAGGTGGCAGGAGGAGGTGTGATGTGAACTGGGTAGGTAGGGGAGGCTGCCAGCTTGGAGGTATTTTCCAGAGCTGCCTCTGCCTGAAGGCCTCAAGATTTCCTTACTCATTGTACTGGTTTCCCAGGGCTGCCAGGCAAACGACCACAAGCTGGGTGGCTTAAAAGAACAGACATGTACTCTCTCACGATCATAGAGGCTGTAAGTCTGAAATAAGGTGTCCGCAGGGCCGTGCTCCCTCTGAAGGCTCTAGGGAAGAAGGCTTCCTTGCCTCTGTCGGTTTCTGGTGGTTGCCGGCGGTCCTTGGCTTGTAGCCGCATCACTCCCATCTCTGCCTCCGTTTTCACCCAGCCATCTTCCCTGTGTGTCTCTGTGTCTTGATGTGTCTGTCTCCAAACCTCCCTCTCCTTTCTCTTATCAAAACACCATCGCTGTTGGGGCCCACTCAAATCCAGGATGACCTCATCTTAACTTGATTACACCTGCAAAGACCCTGTTCCACAGAAGGTCACATTCCTATACCAGGAATTAGGACTTGAACATATCTTTTTGGGGGACACAATTCAACCCACAAAACCCATTCAGAAGAAAATAAAAAAGGACGTGGGATAGGGCATGACTCCAAGAGGCCAGTTCTCTGGACTTCTAGAAATTTGGAGAGCAGAGGAAAGTAAGTGGCAACGTAATATGGTGGTTCAATGTGGACTCTGGCGCCAGACTGCCTGGGTTCAAGCCCTGACTCTGTCATTCCCTGGCTGTGTGCCCTTGGGGAAATTACTTAACCTCTCTGTGCCCCAGTATCCCCACTATAAATTGGGGGTGACTTGAAGTATTGTTATGATACTTAAATGAGTTAATATTTGCGAAGCACTTTAGATGGCACAGCACTTAGTAAGCATCATGTGAGTGTTTGTTAAACATTAAATGTCCCCTAGACCAATGTTACTGTTTTATAGGTATGAAAACTGAGATCCAGAAAGGGGAGATGACATCCCTCAGGTCATCCAGTTGGGTCAGCCAGGGTACAGGTCACTTTTGCTTCCTTCCTCCAGGGTTACTCTTGGGGGAGATTAAATCTCCTTCCTATTTGTTGTGCAGTTGGAGAAACCAGGTAGATGGTCTGCAGAGGCAGCGAGAGAGGAGGACTTGTGTGCAGAGGGGGAGCAGGGATCCACCGAGGACGGAAGCAGTAGATTCCTCCCGCTTCCAAGCACACACCTCTTTTCCCACCCACCCCTCTGTTTGCAGGATTGGAAGCAGTTGTACGACTCTTTCTGCCCACACAGAGGAAAACAAGTCTCTGGAATGTGTAATCAACACAGTGTGAGTGAGAAGGGAAAGCTGGTCCTAGAGTGGCACAAGCTAGGGGGCCCAGGGCAGGGCTGGCAGAGATCAGGGAAGGCCTGGGTGGGGTACAGGCCTGGGGGGTTGGGTCTTTCCCCAGAACCCCCTGAGCAGAGTGGCCATGCTGCACAGACATTGTATCTGAGATGATCCCTGTCTCAGGCTTCATTCCTGTGGGGGCTGGACTCAGCTGCGTATGGCTGTGGGATACTCAGGGGAACAGGTCCAAGCTTTGGAGGCAGTGAGCTGACATGTGCCACATTCTTGGCAAAAAACTCATGAACTCCCTTCCTCTCTTTAAAGACCTTCGCCTTCCGAGCCTGCATCTGGTGCAGGAAATTGCACGGATGGCCCCAGTTCTCCACCTCTCCCCATCCATGCCCTGTGCTGTATGATTTGGCAGTTCTTTCTCTAAGAAGGTAGAATATAGCTCCCACCCCTTCACCTTGGGTTCAGCCCCATGACTTCACTACTGGGCTGTTGGCGGGTATAACATAACTAAAGGCTTGTAAAGTGCTTGCCTGATTGGGCTTGTTCTCTTGGGCCTCTGCCCTCATTGCCATGAGAAGAACATGCCCCACTGGTGCCAGGAGGAGGATGAGGGATACACAGAGCAGGACCAAACCACCTCAGTCAAGCACAGCTGAGATCAACCAGTCGCAGAGGTGTAAGCAAGTCCAGTCAAGCCTGGCAGAGCCCAGCCAAGATCAACCAACTCTTAGTCGATCTAGAATAAATGATTGTTGCTTTAAGTCGCTGAGTTTGGAGTGGTTTGGTTTGAAGCATCTTCTGGCAATAGCGAACGGATAAGCCGCGTCTTTTAGATTTCACCTTTCTGATGTCTTTTGGGCACACGCCTCCTCTCCATCCCCCTGCCTCAGCACCAGCCTCCTAACAGCCTCCTACCTGGGCTCCCTGCCTCAAGTCTCAGGTATTCCAACCCATTTCTCATGCTGCACCAGATCTTTGTGCTATCTGATGATGTTTGTCCCTACCTGCTACCTCCTTTCTCAATCCAGCGTAAAACCCTTCAATCATTCTCTCAAGGCTTTCAGTAAAAAGTTCCCCCACTTAGCTTAGCATTCAAGTCCTTTTATGATCTGACCCTGCCCTCTTTCTGGCCCTGCTCCTGCCCAGTCCCCCACATGGACCCTTCCTCCAGCCACACAGAACTACTTGTGGTTCCCTGGACTTCAAGTTGTTTCATACCTCTGGGGTTTTACCAGCATTGATCCCTCTATCCAGAAGACACTCTTCTCCATCTAGCTATCTTCTACTTGTCCTGCAAAGCACTATCTCCTTGGGGAAGCCTAGCCATCTCAGTTAGATAACCTGATAATCTCAGTTAGATAACAGGGTTCCCATGCCCAACACTGGGCCCAGCATACAGTAGGTGCTCAACTAATATCACATTGGATGAATAAGTGAATGAATGGACGAACGAATGAGCCTCTCTTGAGAGCAGTATCACGTCTAACACACACCTGTATTTACAGCATCTGATGCTGGTCCTGACCTGTAGCAGGGCTTCATTAATATCTGTTGAATAAGTGAATGAATGAGCACATGAGTGTCCCATCACCTCAGGGTCCCAAAGAGTCATAGCCAGCTGCCCCTCTCCTCCCAGGGAAGGTGGCAGTGGGGGAGAGGACCTTGGCCTCAGCATCGCGGGAAGAAGGCTGGAGGGAGGCAGTGCCATAGGAGAGCGGGGCAGTGGGACCCCTCTGCTCTGAGTCCAGCAAGAGGAGCTGCATTGTCTGTAGAGAATTTAAAGACAATAAAATGGATTGCAATCAGTCTGCGTTTTATTATCACCATGCAGTGGTAAGTCAAAACAATGTGTGTGATAAAATAGTCCTCCCGCTGAGAGACCATTCCCACCGCCTCTGCCGTGATGTCCCGCGGCCTGGAGAATACGCTCCCTCCTTCTGTCCTTGATGCTCGCTCGCCACCCCCATAAGAGTCTGCGCCACCAGAGGACATCCTTGGAGAGGCAGAGCAGCTGTGTCTCTGGGGAAAGGGACATGAGCAACCTCTGCGTGCCTGGCCTGGCTTACAAAGGCTTACAGCCTTGGTGTAATGCTCCCTATTTTGAGTCAGACGCCGGGAAGCCACTGGTGGGGTCATGGGACACACAGCTAGAAGGCGGCAAAGACAGGATTAGTACCCAGGTCTGGATGCCTCCTGAGCTTGTCATTGTCACCTCTTCCAGGTCCCGACCACAGCCAGCCTCGAGCTTGTCTCCTCCTGCCCACTGCTGGCCCCTTTGGGCTTTGGCTGAGGACCCAGCATATGCCGAGGGCGGGGCTGGCCAGCCTGGAGGCAGCACGAGCCCAGGACAGAGGCCAGCCCTGGCCTGGGGGACGACTCCTCGCTCAGCCACTCTGCACTCATGAATAATACCTGACACCAGTCCCCTGGGGTGGACCCTCTGAGTGGGAAGACTGCCCTCGAGCCTGGTCCCATCGCCTGCTATTTGTGGGGACACTTCCTCTTTCTGAGCTTGATTGTCTCATCTCAAGAACGGGGATGTGATTCCCATCTCCCCACTGGTGATGCAGCCTATCCATCCCGCTGAGCAGCCAGCTGCCTGGACGCTCTCTCCAGCTCCGCTGCTGCCGCCGTTACCAGACGGCCCTCATCTCCTCCGGGATGACTGCAGTAGCCCCTGGGCCCCCGCTTCCCCTCAGCTCCCTCCAGTCTGTTCTCCACGCAGCAGCCAGAGTGAACCTTGCAGAGCATCAAACCTGGTCTCAGGACACCGTGATTAAAGCGCACACGCTTCCCATTGCGCTCAGGAGGAAGACACAGTTCCTCTGCACCTCGGCCAACAATGGCCACCTGCGGGTCTGGTCCCTGCTGACTTCTCCCGCCTCATTTCCACTCTGTGCTCTCCAGAAACACTAGATTCCTAGCAGGCCCTCGGGGTCTCTGGGCTGTCTCCTGACCCACGGTTTTGTCCTAGCGGTTCCCTTTCCCCAGAACATTCTTCGCTCCTCTCTTCAGTTAACATCTCTACTTCTTCAGGAGTCCGCACAGGCCTCACCTCCTCAGGGGACCCCTGGGGTCAAATTCCCCTATTACAGGCTCGCATTGCCCGAGTCCCCGTCCTTGGTAGACTTGACAGCCCTTGTCATGACTGGAATTATTGTCACGGGATCACTTGATGAATGTCTTGCTCCCCCACGACAACGCAAGCTCCAGGAAGGCCAACGCCTTATCTCTCTTGCCAACTGTTTCTGCCACGCACAACATGGTGCCTGGCACAGGGTAGACACGCTGCAAATATCCATCGAACAACTGTGTAAGTGAAATGAAAAGAAACCGTTGATGGAAAAGACCTTTATCAAAAATATAAATTCAAATCCATTTGGAATTATTATTATACCCAGTTTATAGATGAGGAAACTGATGGTGAGAAAAGTTAAGGGACTCACCCAAGTCTCCTGGCTTAGTTGCAGAGTCACTGGAACCCAGACATAGTTCCTGGCACATGGAGGGGCTTGATCCCTGCCTGTTGAGCTCAGCTGGGTCCTGCTTCCTCCTCCAGCGCCTGTCCCCTGCATCCTGCTGCCTCTCCAGGAGGCGGGCTGCCTGGAGTTTGCAGATGGTTGCTGGCAGGGCTCAGTGCTGGTGGGAGACGGCTGCTCTGCCACCAGGTGCCTGTTTCTTATGGATGATCTGTTACCATACGTGGTGTCTTGGTACACACAAAACAGGCAGCGACAGCTCTCGGCTTCAAAGCCATCCTGGGGGCAGGAACACAGCCTGGCCTGGCCAAGGGCCCCGTGCAGCTCAGTGTGGAAGGGAGAGGTGGGGGCTGGTGTGTGCAGGTGTCTCGGAACAGGTGGCTGCAAGGGAAGGCTGCTCAGGGGAAAGGGCTGAATCTCTGAAGCTATCAATCTCATCCTGCACTCTTTCAGCTCTTTAAAAATAGACACGTTGCAAAGAGGGATAAGAGGGAAACAAAGGAGAAAAATTCTTTGAAGTTTGGTCGGGAGCACTTGCATATGTTTCTTGCCCTTTCTTCTCTCGTCATTTCTTCCCAGGAGAAAAGGATAATATATTTCTAGTCCCTGAAGTCTTCAGGTCAGCCTGGGACACTGTGTGTGGAGGACCTACAGTGAAGCTGGCCCTGTGCCAGGTGCACTCACACGCTGGGTGACAATGGTGATGTGGACTCTAGCCCTACCATCATGAATCCTGCATTCTACATCCACCAGACCATGAAAGATTTGCTGAAGTTTCCAAAGAGGAGAATTTGAGGGATGCGACACAGAGTCACTAGGGTGGGGGGTGGTACGTTGGATGGGGAAGCCAGGGGAGGCTTCTCTGAGGAGGTGCCATCCGAGCTGAAGCATGAAGGATGAGGAGGAATCCAGTTGTTTAAAGGACTGGTTGGGGGAGGAGCAGTAGAGACAGAGGGAGCAGCAGGCACAGAGGATGGGAAGGAGTGACCCAAGGAAGAGATAGGAGATGAGGCTGGCTGGAGCAAAGTGAGGGTGGTCCCTGCAGAGGAGAGGGGCAGGCAGAGGTGACAAGGAACAGTGCAGGTCACTGTGGAGTTGGGATTTTTCTCTGAGAGCCATGAACAATCCCTTAAAGGTTATAAGAAGGGCAGAAATATGCTTTTGTTTACATTTTATGAGATCAACCTGGCCACTGTGTAGTGAATAGATTAGAGTAGGGTGAGCTGGAGAAGGTCATTGGACAAGTGTCATGGTAACAGGAGTAAAAGATGGCAGGGGCAGTGGTGACAGTGGGGATGGAGAGCAGTGGTTGGACTGGTGTGGGGCGTAAGGGAAAGGGAAGAATCAAGAGCGCTTCCTAGGTGACAGGTTTCTGCAAAGTGGGTGATGGTGCCAATCATGAGGTAGGGAAGGTCGGAGGAGGACCAGGTTGGTGATGATGTTGGTGGGAATCTAGAAATCCGTTTTGGACATAATGAGTTTATGGCAAATCGTGTATCCAGGTAGAGTTCATAGTTGGCTATGTGAGTTTGGAGCTCAGATGACACTGAGCTGAAGATAAAATTTAGGCGTCAGAAAGCTCTAGATGGTGATTAATACCATGCAACAGAACCCTCTGCAGGCTGAGAGTTGGTTGAGTGCCAATTGCAAATTCCCATGAGAGCAGGGACCTTGCCCGCCATTGTCATTGCCCTATGCCGCTGGCACCTACAATCTAGCACATAGTAAACGTTTAAGTCACTATTAAAGATTAAAAGGAGAAGATGCAAAGAAAGCCAGAGACGTGATCTCTTTCTTCAAGGAGCTTATGTTACGCGAGGCCACCCAGAAGCAAACGCAGCCTCAAATGCATAGAACAGGTAGCTATACAACCAGTTTGGAATTTGGGGCCATTGGAAGGAGCCAGGGCTGACATTCCCTTAGCCTCACAGAGTCTGCTTAGGAGGGTGGTCCAAGACAGGCTGAATACACTTGTGAGAAAAACTTAAAGAGCTTGAGACGTATCTATGTTCTATATCAGGTACGCTGCCGGTGGGTCTATACACCCTTTCTTCTCGCTCTCCTGTAGCACGTCGTGTGTGTCTTTACCACTGCACTTGGCTTATTGCATGGCTGTTCTTTACTTTTGAGACTTCCTTCCATCCTCCCCCAAACACCCTCTCCAGCCACAGAACTTCAAGCTTGGCTAGGGTAGGAGGCTTTATCTGATGTATCTTCATAAACCCAGAGGCTGGCTGGGTGCTGGGCGTGTGCAGATAATAGACAACCAATGCCTGTAACAGATAATAGAAGCTCAACAGGTTTATTGAGTAAGTGAATTCTTAGCTATTTATTGAAACAAATTCTCTACGGCTCTCTCTTAGGTAACGCTTCTTGAAATTACTATATATGGCCCAACGGCAATAGAACTACATTTGGGGTTTTAAAACTCACTACATGGTAGCTGTGTGATCAGGAGTAAGTCTCTTAACCTCTCTTGGCCTTGGTTTCTTCTAAACATAGCCCAGAAATGGTCTTCAGTGCCTGGCTTCTTGCTCTCTGTAGCATGTACGAATTTAGACGTGCGCATTTGGGTGGCGTGGTGCTCCTGGCTGGTCTTATCTAATGCAGGACACTTATCTAGTTGCAACCTCTGCTTGGGCGAGGAAGACTGTGTGCAGAAAGCTTTGGGAGCTAATGCCCAGGGCCAGAGGTGGAAAAATTTGTAAAGTGCCTGGTCGAGAAAGGCATTGAAGAGAAGAGTATGTGTTATTTTTATAATAAAAAATAATCAAGATATCCAGGGTCAGTCCATCAGCAAGTGTGGTTGATTTCCCCTCCAAAATATCTCTCAAATCCACCTCCCGCTCACCATCCCCCCGGCCCCCCCAGCCCCCCTCCCCTCCCCTGGTCTCTGCAGCAGCCTCCTCTCTGCTTCCCCTCTTGCTTCGCTCCACAGAGTGACATTTTTAAAACGTAATTAAGTCACATCCGTGTCTTGCTTAAAACACTTTGGGGATTACATCACACTCAAAATAAAATCCAAATTCCTCACCTTGGTCTTGAATGACCGGGCCCAGCCTCCCTCTCCTGCCTCACGTCCCGCCTCCCTCTCCAACCGGGGTTCCAGCCATTTACCTTCTTCTCAGTTCCTCAAGCCCAGCCCTCAGGGCCTCCCCCCATACTGTTCTCTCTGCCTGGAATGCTCTGTCCCTCACTTTTGGCAGGATGGCTCTTAGCTCTCAGTATTCAGGTCACCTCCTCAGAGAGGTCCTCCCTGACTACCTAATGCCAAGGTCCACCCTCCTACTAGTTTATATGGTTGAAAGCATCCTGTGTATTTCCTTAGTAGCTCTTCTCACAATTTTTAATTTCTCTGTTCATTTGTTTATCAGTCTTCTCCCTGACCAGACCACAAACTCCACAAAGAACAAATACCATGCTACATTTAGTCCCCAGCGCATCTGCAGAACTTAGCACAGTGCCTGGCACATAGCAGATGCTCCATAAACAGTCGTTGCATGAACAAATTCTCCCCATTCTGCATGGAGCCCAGCATGGCTCCCACACAGTGAGGACAGAGGAGGAAAAGGGGCTATTTTGGTATCTGGGGGGTTCGACCAGGGGAGCACTGGACTATAGCACCCTATGTAGGCAGCAGTTGGAGCACCCACAAGAACTGCACCCAGCCCTTGGAGGCGACCACAAGGTTGCCTAGCATGGACTTGTCTGAAAGTGTGTGTAGGACAAGCCCTTCCCCCAGGACTTCCAGAAACTTAAAAGAAAGGACTTTGTGGGGTTCTGAGGTCCTACCCAGTCGGCGGAGCCCCAAGCCTGTGGGTTTTGTGTATTCATGTTAACGATGCTTGCTAACGGTTGCTCAACTTCATTATGGCCTTTTGCTCTCAGCGGCAAATAAAATTTGGGTTTGGATTTAGTAAGTGTGTCTGCATTCCTGCCAGTCTTGCATCCTCTGACAGGGAGTCAGGCTCAGCACGCCCCTTTCAAGTTGGCTCTGAGAGAGGCAGGGGGCCTTCAGGAAACAATCTGACTTAATTCTGGGGAAAATGCGTGAACGCAATTTTCCCTCACAGCTTGTTCTGTGTTCCTCCCTTTTGCAGACATTCAACGACAAGTGTTAACAGGGGCGAAAAGCATTGCCTTGAACACTTCTGGTGGGAAGTTTCCGGCCTGTGCTGGACCTTCTTTTCAAGGCGAAAAAGGAGGGGATGGTGCTTAAGAACGAAGCGATGCCCATTCACTTACTTACCTCCTGCTTGCCCCAGACATGCCCAAGGTGAGCTCTTGTCCGCTCCAGTTCCTAAATCCCTGCTATGCAATCAAAGGGAACAGCCCACACTGGCAGAGGCACTCACGGTCCGGCCAGACCGTGGTCCAGGCAAAGGCAGTCACACAATCCTCCTCCTTATCAAAGAGCATTTCTGTTCGGGGTGGGAAGGGGTGAGGGGAGAGGCTGAGACTTGTGGCTTACAGGCCGAAGATGGCCCGCAGTGGTCTTCTGTGGCATGGAGGGTAGCAGCTGCTGCTGCACATTCTCGGTTTTATTTGTGAGAATCTACGAGCTCATTCCCTGATGGACCTTGGGCAAGTTGCTTGAGCTCTCTGGATCTGGGAATCCTCCTCTGAAAGTGCGGACAATGGTACCTGCCTCACAGGTGGTTGTGAGGACAGACAAGATCAAGTAGGTTAAGGGTTGGGCATCGTGCCTGGCACAGGATGAGCTGCCCCTGCCCCCACCTTGGTCTCAGCCTTTATAGCAGAACCAGGACCTTGGCAGTTCACTCTCCACAGGCTGCCAATCCAATTTACTAAGTATCCACATAAGAAGGTATCACACATCTTAACAGCGCCCTGTTACATTTCCACAGCGATGTTAATGAAGTCAGCTATGATTTAGCAGACACTTTCTACTCCGGGGAATTTTCATCTATCAACAGATCTGGTCCTCACAAGAGCCCTTCAAGATAAGTTTTTCTTAAGATCCCCATTTTGTAAATGAGGACACTGGGACTCAGAGAGGTGAAGGGAATTAGAATCAGAGCCAAGATTTGAACCCAGGACATCTGCCCATCTCCTTGGAACCGTGCTGCCTCCCCCCCACATAGGAGTTTTCCATGACCTGCTTTAATTGTGACTCCTCCTCCCCACTGAGGAGCCTCGTTCCTGTGGTGACAGTCACTGTAGATGCGGGGACAGGCCTATTGATAGAACTAATTGATCTGTGGTTCCCCTGGGCTCTCAGAGGCAATTGATTGCAACGATATATTCCGAGCAAGTTTGAAGATAGTTTTTTTCCCTCAAAGACTGTCCCTCTGAGGTTAGACCCTGAGCCTAGTCCCCAGAGAATGAAGAAGCCTGATTTGACATCCCCAAGAGCAGTCCAGGGCCTCCCAGGAGCTAGGCCGTTGCCATGGCGTCCGCCTTAGCTCCTCTGAGGCTGGGCCCAGCCTGCGCGGTCCAGATAACCATCAGATCATGCCAGGCTTGTGGCAACGTTGCCAAGGGGATGCCGGCCTCTGAGGCGCTCTGGTGCTGGAGAGGAGCCAGTGGGAGGCAGGGCCAGGGGTTCAGAAGAACATCTCCTTCCTAGAGGCTGGTCCTCTGCTCCTGAAAAGTCCCTGCCTGTTGATGTCTCCCAGAGTGCCTAGCGCCGTGCCTGGCATAGAGTGCATGCTCATTCACTCACTCATTCATTCAACCAATGTTAACTGAGCACATCTGTGCCCCAAGCACTGCGGATGCAAGGAGAGGGTGAAACCAAACACAGCACTGACTTATGGAGCTTACATTTTAGTGGAAGAGGGAGCCACTAATTAATGTAAAAGAACAACTGTGACAAATGTCACCAACAGAGCTACATGGTGCTTGTCTGACATAGGGGAATTTGACCTACTCAGGGAGGTCGGCAAGTCTACTTGAGTTGAGATCCAAACAAGTAGGTGTTAACTAGAGGAGGAGGAGAAGGAAGCGCAGAGGCAGAGGGAACAGCATGTGCAAAGGCTGCGTGGTGAGGACGTATGGAACAGGATGAGGATCAGACCCTGCAGGGCCTTGCAGACCATGCTAAGGAATCTGGCTTTAATCTCAAGGGCAACAGGAAGCCATCAGAAAGCTTTAAGAAAGGGGGCGATATGATCAGATCCGTTTTGAAAGGATCACGTTGCTGCTGAATGAAAGATGACGGGAAGGCTCTGAGTGGATTTGGAGAGATCAGGGGTGGTGGAAAAAGTGCTCAATAAATATTTTGAAAATATTTTCCAAATCTGTGCCCTGCCTCCCTTCCCCACTGCCACCACCTTGGTTCAGGCGTCTTTGTCTCTTTCACACAGTTCTAACTGCCCCTAACTGGACCCTTGGCCTCTGCTCTTTCCCATCTGTCACCCAGCTCGCAGTGGCTGGCAGAGTTCCCATTCACAACTCCACACCAGATCATGCTCTCCGTGGGTTACATGGTGGTTCTCTGTGTCTTCCTTCCTTCAGCCTAAAATGCGGGGCTCTCTCATCGCAGTTGCGTTCCCTCCCCAGGCTCCCCTCCAGCCTCTGGAACACAGGGTGACTTTTATCCCCAGGTGGGCTCTCTGCCTGGAATGCCATCTCCTCTTTCTCCCGGTCCTGGCAGCTCTGCCTCATCCGTCAAGAGCCAACCCAGGAGTCCTCCTTGACGGCCCCCGCCTGGTGTCTGTCCTGGTACCTTGGTCCTCATCCTGATGTATTTCCATGCTGCCTCGTTAGGTGAGGGAGAGAATTGGTGTCCTTTGGAGCATCTACCCAGACCAGGCTCTTGAAAGTACATAAATTCATTTAACCCTGGTAACAATTGTCATGTAAAGAAAACATAGCTATTTACATTTTGAGGATGAGAAAACCCAGGCTAAGAGAAGGGAAATAACTCGCCCACCGTTACACTGCAAGTAAGTGGCGGAGTTGGGGTCTGTCTGCCCTGAAAATCCACTCTCTTTTCACCAGGGCACTGCCTCTCCGTGAGCAGGCCTGGGACGGGGCGTGGCATTTGGCCTTCTGGGGTTCATTGCCCCTGGGAAGGGAAGGAATCAGGAAACAATGCCAAGAAAGTCAAACCTCTTGCTCCCTCTGGATCTGCTCTTTGATCGAGGTCCTTCTGTCTCAGAAGATGATATTGATACTAGGCATTAATATGTTTATAGAACATTTATATGTTATATACATTTATAACATATAAATGTTTAAAGAACATTAACATATTTATTTCACATGTATGTATGTCAGGCTCAATGCAAAGTGCTTAGCTAGCATTATCTCAACAAAAACGTTGCAAGGATCCTGCAAGGGAGCTGCTGTGATTATGCCTCCTGTGGAGAGGAAACTGAGACCCAAGCCCTCACAGACGAGGAGAGAGGCTGGACTGGGCTGGCCCCCAAGCGTGCAGTCCCCACCTCTATGAAATACGCCTTGCAATTGTACAAGGAATGGTTTACCCTGGGTTTCAAGGTCACTGGGGGCTCAATCACTTTTGTGGTGCTCATAGCTTTTCCTAGAGCCTGAGCCTTGCTGCTCCCCCAACCCAGGGTCTTTACATGGTTCTGGAATTCCCTGGCAGGAAGGAGGCAACCTTCATTTCAGTTCACTGTATTTCATACATGCATCCATTCGTCCATCTATCCATCCATCTATCCATCCATCCCTCCATCCATCCAACAAACATTTATTAGTGCCTA
Source organism: Ceratotherium simum simum (assembly GCF_057802395.1). NCBI lineage: Eukaryota > Metazoa > Chordata > Mammalia > Perissodactyla > Rhinocerotidae > Ceratotherium > Ceratotherium simum. Next base: position 35,651,734 of record NC_141921.1, read on the forward strand.
CTGTTTGCCATGACCTACTATGAGCTGGGACTACACAGATCAAAAAGCCATAGCCCTCAAGGAACCCACAGGCCAGTGCTGTTCCCTGCCCACCAAAGCTATTTAGTGACAACGCAGAGACTCATTAGAAAATCTGATTTCTGGAAGGTCTCAGCGACTTCTTGAAGGCTGGTAGCCTGAAGGCATGCCCAGAAAGTACTAATTTTTTCCACCTCCAGTAAGGGCTGCAGCAGATGCTGCAAATCGACGGGAAAAGGAATTAGCTCAGCTGTGCTCGTCCCACGTGAACATAAACAATTAGGAAACATCTTGCAGAGTCTGGGCAACGTCGTCATGGCCGGATTTCCTGTGGCCCAGACAGCTTGCTGAGATTTTTCTAGAGGCAGATTGTCATAGCTCCTCTGTTAGTGTCGGCTCAGGAGGCATCTCTCAACATCTTGCCCTTCCTGTTGACACTTCTGCCAGTGGGGTGGCTGTAAGGCAAGCTCTGCCTTCCTGAAGAAGCTACTGGAACAGCTGGTGTTTATTCCATGCCTTCTGTATCCCAGGCTCTGTGTAGACGATGTCACCACTCCCCATAATGATCCTAGAATGTAGGTGGTATTATCCCCATTTTATGGATGAAAACACTGAGGCTCATTGTGAGAGAGCGCCTTACCCAAGATTAGACAGCCAGGCAGTGGAGCGCTGGGGCAGGAGCCCAGGTCCCTCTGATGCAAGCCTGTATGGACTATTATGTACCATATTGCTTCACAGCCAGGCAGCCTGCCTGCAGCGTAAGCACTATACAAACTTGTGATGTCTTCTAAGTTTCCGATCCCTCTGCTTGTGGGGATTAGGTGTTCTGAGTGCCTCCGAGAGGGTAAATAGGAGACCACTAGATACAGCTCTCAGCTTATATGAAGATAGAGTCTAAAAGTTTGGAATCTGGAATCCATTTGCCTTGGTAAGATGGTGTTTGGATTTTCAGACTGGCCTGCAAAATCCTATTTGGCCCCTAAATACTTGGAGGATTACTTTGTAGTACTTCAACTACACCCAATGATCATTTATAACCCTGTTGCTGCAAGAAATGCATTCCAAGGTTTCACTCATTATACCAGCAACATATCTCTCCTCTTCAATGTCCCCCACCCCCGAGCCACAGCCTCAGTGCTCCTCCCAAAGGGCAGGGATGGGGCTTAACTCCTTATCTATAAGGGAGGGACCCCTCTGGACACAGGTGAACTCTGGACCCCTCTGGACACAGGTGAACTCTCCATGTCTAGCAAAGACAATGTCCAACACACAGCAAGTTCTCAGCAGATGTTGACACAACAAGAGAGAGAGTTGGGGGTGAGGGGGCAGTGGGCAGGAGGGGAAGTAAGAAATCAGGAAAGGAGAGAGAGAGGGACAGACAGGAAAACAATAGCTTTGATTACTGCACAGGTGTTTGGAGGGGTGAAGGGCATATTCTGCAGGTAAGCCAGCCAGACGCGCCTGTGCTAAACTTGGCTTCCACCGACGGAATTCTGCTTCCGGCTGGCTGGCCTGTCTCAAAGATAAAGGTTCTTCAGCAACAGGCAAGGCAGTCCTGGCTGCCCTCCACAGAGGCACATACCCTTTTATACCAGCAGCAGCCCCCCCAGGCTCTGGCTGCCAATGCAGTGCTGTGAGGGCTGATGCTTGTGCCTCATAAATGACTCCTTCCCATCCTGGATGTCCATTTGCCCTTTCCTGATGGCAGAGACTGTGTCTGGCAGACAGGCATCGCTGGGTGTTGCCATGGTGATGGCTATGATGTCACTTGAGAGTAAATCAAATTGCAATTCTCGCATTTGCACAGCTCTACATTGGGAGGGTTGTTAGGAACGTAGAAAGAATCAATGTGGCAAGAAGAGTTGCAGACTGGCTCTGCACCATGTCCACCTCCCACCTCTCCCCTCGTTTTGTCACCTGAGATGAGGCTCATTTGCTCATTCACTCATGCAAATAATTTTTTGAGCACCTACTCTGTGCCAAACACTGTGCTAGGTGCTAGGGATGGAGCTGCGGAGAAGATAATGTGGTCCCTGTATGGCCGGACAGGTTACAGTGACAGGCGCACAAGAAATGGCACAATAACGTGTCTCTACCATTGTGATTCATGCTATGAGGGAAAGTACCAGGACTGTATTAGTTTGCTTTGGCTGTGATGACAAAATACAACAGATTGGGTGGTTTAAACCACAGAAATTTATTTTCTCACAATTCCAGAGGCTAGAAGTCCAAGATCAAGGTGTCGGCAGGGCTGGTTTCATCTGTGGGCTCTCTCTTTGGCTTGTAGATGGCCATCTTCTCCTTGTGTCTTTACATGGCCTTCCTTCTGTGTGTGTCTGTCCTAATTTTCTCTTCCTATAAGGACATCAGTCACACTGGATTAGAGCCTACTCTAATGACCTCAGTTTAACTTAATTACCTCTTTAAAGACCCTCTCTCCAAGTACAATCACATTGTGAGGTACTAGGGGTTATGAATTTCAGCCCATAACTGGAAATTAGAGGAATGCATAAGAGGGGATCCAAGCTAGCAGGGTGAACAAGGGGCAAGGGAGGCCTCCCTGAAGAAATGACATTTCAATAGAGACTTGAAAGACTAGAAGGAGTTTTCCAGGAAGGGAGGGGAAGATGGAGATGACCTTCTAGGAAGAGGAAACAGGTGTTTAAAGGTCAAGAGTTGGGAAGTCTCCTAGGGATTTCAAGGAATTAATTCAAAGACCAGTGTGGCTGCAGTAGAGTGAGTTGGGGTGAATGGTGTAAGAGGTAGGCAGGTGCCAGATCACACAGCAACGTGTAGGCAGCAGTAGGAATCTGGACATTTTCCTATGAGCAATGGAAAGCCAACAATGGGTTTTAAGCAGAAGAGCAACTTGACCAGAATGTTCTTTTAAAAGGTGGCTTGTCCAGTGGTTTGGGGAGGCTGCCGCAGTAGTCCAGGTGTGGGAGATTGTATTGTCTCCCTTCAATTCTTCCTCCTTCCTGACCCTTGCCATGGCATCCCTTCTATGGGAAGAATATACTTTTCTGCTGCATTGTCTTTGGCCTTAACTATATGACTTACTTTAACTAATAGAATGTTAGTGGATGTAACACAAGCAGGGGCTTTAAAAGCATTTGCTGGTTTGGCTGACATTCTTATGCATCTGCCACCTGCCATGAGAAGAACATGCCCTGGGCAGCTTGCTGGTCCATGCAGAATGAGGAGACCTACGGAGAAGACCAGAACCTGACCTGCAGCCTAAAGAGGTTCAAATGACCCATAAAACTATCATCAAGAAAAATAAATGTTTGTTGGGGCAAGCCACTGAAATTTGGTGGAGGAGGGATTGTTTGTTATGCAGCATCATCATAGCAGTAGCTGACTAATACACTAAGCAAGGGATAAAGTTGGCTTGAATTAAAGTGATGATAATGGGGCTGACACTGCGTGACTTCTCCATATAAATCTTAAGAGGCCCTGCACCTTTTGTTTTTGCACTTAATACCTGGTTCTTAGGAGATGCTACCTGTTACGGACTGAATTGTGCCCCTCCAGAATCTGGCCAATCACATTGGATACCTGTGTTCTGCCTGCCTAGCCCCCATCCTTCCTTTTTATGATAATGCAGGTCTGATGCTTTTGTGAGCTTTTGTGAGCTCCACCACCTTCCCCATGGGCGGGATTGATGGGGCTGTCCATCAAGGTGTCCTGCCCATCACCTAGCCAAGAGATGGACACAGGACCAGGGACTGCTCCTGGAATTTAAGTCTAAAGGGAAGTCACACGAAGGCAATGACAAGGTGAACACAATTCACCTACTGGGCCCTGGCGGGAATTATGCTTTGGGCCTGCCCCCCGGGTTCTTGGTTTTTCATTCTTTCTGAGATCTGGTTTGTTTGTTTCAGTTCTTCCTTTGATCTGTAAGCTTTCCCACATCTTCCCGATGAATTTCTTCTTTGCTTAAGTGAGCCGGTCTGGATTTCTGTTCTATGCAATCAAAGATCCCTAACATTGGTCGTGGCTGCAGAAATCTGACATGGCGCTGTTTGCCATGGCAGCCTAAGGAAGCTTTGACTCAGGAGAAGCCTCTCTTCCAACCGTCTTTTGGGGAGAGGGAGTTGGTACATGGTCCGTTCAGACAACTTGGAAGCATTGCACGGCTTTCTCCCTTGCAGTGTCTTGACGACATGAGGTTTGCTCTGAATTTCTTGTCTCTGTCCATTTGAGGTTGCCTCAGAGGCCACTGCTATAGGGGAAGGTTCCTGGACTGTGTATGACAACATCAAATGCTGGAAGGAAATGGAGCTTCAAGCAAAGGGAAGGCCACCAGCAACCCTCCTGAAAGTAGCCCTGGTAAAGCCGTGGACCCAAAGTCACTGCAAAAGACTCAGGGAAGCACTGGTGACAAAGAACCCAGGTGACTGTTTTTCAGGGCAGTGGGGAGAGGAGGCATCAATAACCAGGGGATCTGGGTTCCCCAGCTTGCTGGCTGTGAAACCTTGGGGGAGCCGCTTTGACACTCAGTTTCCTTATTTGTCAAATTGAGAGAAATGATAACTACCACTTAAGGCTGTTGAGGGGATTAAGTACATACAGGTCAGAGTTTTCTAGAATTTGGTACACATATCACTGGTGGAGCACTAGATAATTTCAATTGGTACACAAACAAGCAAATTTTATTTTAATAGTTGCGTGTTTACTTCTATGGATATCATCATGAATAATGCGCACCCTGTGGCTGCAATTTTGTGGATATTATTCTTCAGGACAAGGCCGAGTTAAAAGTTAGTCACTTTAAAGAAAAATCTTAAGTAAATAATAGAACAGGCAGTGAAGGGATGTGGCAATCATTCAATGAATGCAGCTTGGACACGGTGCTTACAGAGAGGGTATCAGGAAGATGGGTGTGGCTGGTGAGGGTGGACGAGGCAATGGGAAGCAAGGCCTGGCTGGATCTGGGCCCAGCGGTGTCAGAGATTAGAGATCCCCGTGGAATATTCTGCCTTGGGCAATGGTGAGGAGGTGTCTGAAGCCTCCGCTGAGCAAGACTTTCTGGACTGGACTTCTGTCCACCTCCCAATGCCGTAAGGGCGGTGCCTGCTGTGCTTTGAGAAGACCAGTTCTTGTTCCCCACCCCTGGGGACAAGCTGTGCTATGGGTACAGGGGCAGAGGAGGGTGGCCTCCGTTTGTTCTCCTTCCGCCCCTGAGCTGATTTCTTGCTAGATCCCCTCTCTCAAGTGGGGCATCAGCAGGAACCATGGGCTTTGAGCATAGTTCAGGCAGGGCTGGGTTTAAATCCTGGCTCTGCCATTCACTGGCTCTGAGGCCTTGGGTAAATCCCCTCCCACTTTGAGCCTCAGTTTCCTCATCTGTAAAATGGGAGCGATAAAAATTTTTGGAAAATGTGTTCCCCACCTAATTCCCAAAAAGATTTGGAATGGCAGCAGATAGGGACTGTAATGGCTTGGTGACTCATGCAGCTGCTGAGAGGACAGATGAGATGCCCTGCAGGGCACCCAGCACAGGGCTCTATAAAGACACATTTCCTTACACTGGTAATCCAAAGCCCCACTAACGCCACGGACCTCAGTTTGTCTATCTGTGGGAGGGAGTGGCCATGGGTGGGCTGAGTGGGACCCTCTCCAAGGTTCCTCCCAGCTTAAATACAGCCTCTTCTCCATGCTAGGCTTTGTTCCGCTTTGACCAAAGCTGGGAAGCAGGATGGGTTTTATGTGTCTTCATTTCCCCTTTCCTCCCATCTGTCTCAGGGTTTAGAATCGGAGAGACCTGTACTGGAATCTCAGTTCTGTCACTAACCAACCTGGTGACCCAATAAGTTCTTCAATCTATATGTGCCTCAATTTCCTCGTCTACAAAATGGGAATAAACATAACAACTTCCAATGGGTTCTTGTGGGGAGTAAATGAGATGAGGAATGTGAAAGGGTCCCAGAGGGTTCCCAGCACATAACAGGTGGTCCTAACACTCTTGTCCCTGCCCTTCCCAGCAGGAACTCAGTGTCTCATGTTCCAAAATTACATTCCACAACCTCACTTCCCCCTCAATGACAATTCCAGCCCCTTCTCTCTCTCTCTCTCTGCTGCGGATCCTCAGGAGGTGACTGAAGACAGGAAACTACTGTGTGTGTGTGTCCAGGGCTCTTGGCTGGGAGAGGAACTGGGGCAAGGGGCAGCTGGCTAAGTGACAGCAGCCTGGGAGGAGGGCCTTGGCACCAGCGAGCGAATGCAATTAGTACTGATGAGGCCCAGGGTTCCCTATCCATATGGGCCTGTTAACTTGGCCACTGTGCTCCTCTCAATGAACTCTGATGAGCAAGGGTTGAGCAGGGTGCTGGCCCAAGGCGAGTGGGTAGGAAAAATAGGAGTGGGTCATGGAGATTAGCTTTAACAACAACAATAATAATAGCTACCACTTATTGAGTGCTTAGCATGGTTACTCTAAGAATGATATGTGCATTACTTTAATCTTGATCTTTAAGAGTTCATACTAATATTAATAATGATTGTAACTACCACTATTTGGTACTTACCCTACTCCAGCTACTGTGTTACGCACTGAACACACATTTGCTCAATTATTCCCCAACAACCCTGTGAGGCAGATACCATTGCTATCCCCATTTTACAAGTGACGGAACTGAGGCTCAGATAAGTTCCTGTGGGTAGATCAGTGCTTCTCTGACATTAGTACACCTATAAAACAGCTTATGGTCTTGTTCCACTCCAGATTATGCAGATTCAGCAGGTCTAGGGTGGGGCCTGAGATTCTGCATTTCTAACAGGCTCCCGGGTGTTGGGGATGCTGCTGGCCTGTGCACCACACTGGAGCAGGGGGTTGTAGATGACCCAGCTGGAGAGTGGCCGACCTGGGATCTGAACACACACTGTCACACAGCTAAATCAAGTGTGTGGCCGACTTTGAAAAGCACCATAATGAGAATAAGAGAATGTATGAGAGGACAGAGGAGGGAGGGACTGCTTCTGACCAGAGGGTTGAAGGAAGGCTGCATGGAGGAGACGGTTTGAGTTGGGCCTTAAAGGATGGGTAGGATTTTGACAGAGACGAGAAAGGGAAAGGGAGTCTCAGGTCCAGGAAACCCATGGGCAAGAATATGGAGAAAGAAATGAGTGGGATGTGTTTGGGGATATTATTGCTGAAGCATAGGGTATGTTAGGAGTTGAACTGTGTCCCCTCAAAATTCATATGTTGGAGTCCTAACCCCCAACCTTAGAATGTGACCTTGTGTGGAAATGGGGTCATTGCAGATATAATTGGTTAAGATGAGGTCATAGCAGAGTAGGGTGGGCCTCTATTCCAATATGACCGGGGTCTTTATAAAAAGGGGAGATTTGGTCACAAAGACACACGCACAGGGAGAACGCCACGTGAAGATGGGAGTTTCGCCTCCACAAGCCAAGGAACTACCAGACCCTGGAGAGAGGCTGGAACAGATCCTTCCCTCACACCTTCAGAGGGAGCGTGGAGCCACCAACACCTTGATCTTGGACTTCTAGCCTCTAGAACTGGGAGACAATTTCTGTTGTTTAAACCACTCAGCGTGTGGTACTTTGTTACAGCAGCCCTAGCAGACTTATATAGGGTAACGGGTGGGTGCCTGTTACGTATGTGTTGGCAAACAGCCTCAAGAGAGAAAAATGCTCTTTTGTGCCTAAGAACTGCACTTTTAGCCCCAAGACAATCCCTGGTCCCAAGGGGAAATTGGTAAGAGAATGGCTAACTGGTTCAAGAGGAACCTGTTCCCCACTGCCTGGGACTTGGTGAAAGTACATGTAAATGAGACATCTTCCCACCTATAGAGAGCAGCATACACACAAAGCTAAGGCATAAATCGAAGTATTTCCAAGTACTGATTTAAGTCCCTTTCCTTAACTGAGAAGGTCATGGGTGGGATAGGGGGGAAAGAACTACCAGATATCGAGTCCTGCCATGTGTCAAAGATCGTGCCAGGCAATCTCCATGCTTTAATTTCATCCCACTGCACTTTTAAAAGGAAGATCTTGTTATCCTCATTTCATAGAGGATGAGACTGAGGGTCAGAGAGTTTAGTCACTTGCCCAAGGACCCATAGGTAGGAAATAGCACAACAGATGTTGGAACCCAGTGGTCTAACTTCTCCCATTCCTTCCACCATTACAGAATGCATGATGATGGGAAAGGTGACCCACAGCGGGGACACAATTTGAGGAAAGGAACGAGTCCAAGATCAGGAGGTTGGCGAAGATATCTGCCTACAGAATTCTTACCACATGTGATAACAGCCCCCTTATTGTTCAAGCTACTTTTAGTTGGACCGTCTGTTGTTTGCAGCCAAAAGCATCCTAACAGAGTCAGTTGTTTAAAACGAGCCAGGTCTTTAGGTCTGAGATATATTGCAAGTGCCGCATGTCAAGAGGAGCTAACAAACATACCCGTTTCCCCCCCACATTCTGAGCCAATGGAGAAATAAAAGCAAGAGAAATGCAGATGGAGCCCCCAACATCACCTTAACTAAGGATAAAGCTGCTATTGGAGAACGTGGCTCTCTCTGCGGGGAAGTGGGCTGCCTTATGTTGCACCCGGAATAGGCAGACTCGCCCACCAGGTGTAGGCAGCTTTGGGCCACGGCAGGGACTGCAAGGACCAAGCAGGACCTGGCTGCCCGTGGGCAGCTCACTCCCCAGGGAGAGTGGGGAGGATGGCGCTGGGCCGCTGTTGCCAAGTTCCTCATCCCAGACTCACCAATGAGCTAGGTCACTCGTGGGGAGGGCGTGTGAGGGGGTGGAGAGCGCTCAGCAGAGTCTAGATAGCATTGCCTCTGGGGAGGACTCATCGGGAGTGAGGAAGAAATTTTCTTCTAGAAGGTAAAATTGACAGGAAGGAAGTAAGGAAGGAAGGGAGGGAGGAAAGCCAGAAGGAGAGTAATTGTATAGTATGAACTCATTTTTGTTTACAAAATGGGAAAAACCTACATGTGCATATATGTCTGTGTGAGCACAGACAGGCAATGGAAGAGTACACACCAAGCATGCCCCAAGGTGTGAGCGTGGAGGAGGGGGGAAAGACGATAAGTGGTGTTCAAGGGGGTGAAGGGGAACAAGGTACAAGGTTCTTGCCCACTAGGAGCTGCCAGTCCTTTGGGGAAGCTCAGACGACCTTCTAGATCCCATCTGGAAAAGGAGATAGGGTTGTGGGTTCGAATTGGAACTCGATCCTGCAGACTGTTCATGGGAGACTAAGAAGTCAGAGGAGGGTCCACGGGGGAGATGAACACTGACTGAGAGGCCAGGAGTGTGGACCAGTGGCTCTCAAAGAGTGGTCCCCAGACTAGAAGCATCCACATCACCTGGAAAGTTGTTAGAAATACAAATTCTTGGGCCCCACCTTAGATCTACTGAATCAGAAACTTGGGGGATGTTTTACCAACATGTGACCCTGATGCTTGCTAAAATTTGAGAACCACTGATGTAGAAGACACAGCTTTTTCAGATCACCTGGGTTTAAATTCTGCCTCTGGTTCTTAATAACTCTGTGGCCTTGAGCAACTCCCCTTCTGTGAGTCTCAAGTTCCACATTGGGAAAATAGGACTATTGTCCCGTCTTGTACAATGATTATTATGAGGTGTATGCCAGGCACCATCCTTTTTTTTTCCCAATTATTTTATTGAGGTCATATTGGTTTAGAACATTGTGTAATTTCAGGTGTACATCATTATTTACCAGTTTCTGTATAGACAGCATTGTGCTCACCTCCAATAGTCTAATTTTTATCCATCACCATACACATGTGCCCCTTCACCCTTTTCACCCACCCCTCAACTCCCTTCCCCTCTGGTAACCACTTATCTGTTGTCTTTATCCATGTGTTTATCTTCCACATATGAGTGAAAGCATATGGTGTTTGTCTTTGTCTGTTATTTCGCTTAACATCGTACTCTCAAGGTCCATCCATGTTGTTGCAAATAGGATGATTTTTGTCTTGTTTATGGCTGAATAGTATTCCATTGTGTATATAAACCACATCTTCTTTATCCAGTCATCAGTTGATGGGCACTTGGGTTGCTTCCATGTCTTAGCTGTTGTGAATAATACTGCAATGAACATAGGGATGCATAAATCTCTTTGAATTGTTGATTTCAAGTTCTTTGGATAAATGCCCAGTAGTGGGATAGCTGGATAGTATGGTATTTCTATTTTTAATTTTTATTTTTTTTCAGTGAGGAAGACTGGCCCTGAGCTAACATCCCTTGCCAATCCTCCTTTCTTTTTCTTTTTTTTTTTTGTGAGGAAGATTAGCCCTGAGATAACGTCTGTTGCCAATCTTGCTCTTTTTGCTGAGGAAGATCGGCCCTGAGCCAACATCCATGTCCATCTTCCTCTGTTTTATGCGGGATGCCTGCCACAGCATGTCTTGATGAGTGGTGGGTAGGTCCACACCTGGGATCTGAACCCGCGAACCCTGGGCTGCTGAAGCGGAGCACGTGATCCCAACCACTACACCACCGGGCTGGCCCCCCAATCCTCTTCTTTTTGCTGAGGAAGATTAGCCCTAAAGTAACATCCATGCCCATCTTCCTCCATTCAGTATGTGGGATACTGCTACAATATGGCTTGATGAGAGATGCGCAGGTCTGTGCCTGGAATCCGAACCTGTGAACCCCAGCCCACCGAAGCAGAGTATGCAAACTTAACCACTATGCCACAGGGCTGGCCCCTATTTTTAATTTTTTGAGAAATCTCCATACTGTTTTCCATAGTGGTTGCACCAATTTGCATTCCCACCAGCAGTGTATGAGGGTCCCCTTTTCTCCACATCCTCTCCAACATTTATTGTTTTTTGTCTTGTTAATTATAGCCATTCTGACAGGTGTAAGGTGATGGTGATATCTCATCGTAGTTTTGATTTTCATTTCCCTAACAATTAGTGATGTTGAACATCTTTTCATGTGCCTGTTGGCTATCTGTATATCTTCTTTGGAAAAATGTCTGTGCATATCCTCTGCCCATTTTTTGATTGGGTTGTTTGTTTTTTTGTTGTTGAGTTGTATGTTCTTTATATATTTTGGAAATTAACCTATTCTCGGATGTATGATTCTCAAATATTTTCTCCCAGTTGGTGGGTTGTCTTTTTGTTTTGTTCATGGTTTCCTTTGCCTTGCAGAAGCTTTTTAGTTTGATGTAGTCCCATTTGTTTATTTTTTCTTTTGTTTCCCTGGCATGAGTAGACATGGTACTCAAAAAGACCCTTCTAAGACTGATGTCAAAGAGTGTACTGCCTATATTTTCTTCTAAGAGTTTTATGGTTTAGGGTCTTACATGCAAGTTTTTAATCCATTTTGAGTTAATTTTTGTGTATGGTGTAAGATAATGGTCTACTTTCATTCTTTTGCACGTGCCTGTCCAGTTTTCCCAACACCATTTATTGAAGAGACTTTCCTTTCTCCATTCTGTGTTCTTAGCTCCTGTGTCGAAGATTAGCTGTCCACAGATGTGTGGTTTTATTTCTGGGCTTTCAATTCTGTTCCATTGATCTGTGTGTCTGTTTTTGTACCAGTACCGTGCTGTTTTGGTTACTAAAGCTTTGTAGTATATTTTGAAGTCAGGGATTGTGATGCCTCCAGCTTTGTTCTTTTTTCTCAGGATTGCTTTGGTTATTCGGGGTCTTTGTTGTGCCATATAAATTTAGGATTCTTTGTTCTGTTTCTGTGAAGAATGTATTGGGATTCTGATTGGGATTGCATTGAATCTGTAGATTGCTTTAGGTAATATGGACATTTTAACTGTGTTTGTTCTTCCAACCCATGAGCATGGAATATCTTTCCATTTCTTTATGTCATCTTCGATTTCTTTCAATAATGTCTTACAGTTTTCATTGCATAGGTCTTTCATCTGCTTGGTTAACTTTATTCCTAGATATTTTACCCTTTTTGCTACTGACTGTAAATGGCATTGTATTTTTGACTTCTCTTTCTGCTGGTTCATTATTAGCGTATAGAAATGCAACTGATTTTTGTAAGTCGATTTTGTACCCTGCAACTCTGCTGTAGTCGTTGATTATTTCTAATAGTTTTCTGGTGGATTCTCTAGGGTTTTCTGTATATATAGAATCATGACATCTGCAAACAGCGAAAGTTTCACTTCTTCCTTTCCAATTTGGATACATTTTATTTCTTTTTCTTGCCTAATTGCTCTGGCCAGAACCTCCAGTACTATGTTGAAGAGGAGTAGTGAGAGCGGGCACTCTTGTCTTGTTCCTGTTCTCAGAGGAATGGCTTTCAGTTTTTCACCATTAAGTATGATGTTGGCTGTAGGTTTGTCACATGTGACCTTTATTATGTTGAGGTTGCTAGGCACCATTCTTGATACTGAGGTCCAGAGTTGAACAGTCATGACCTCTGACCTCAAGGAGCTAGCAGTCAGTGGGTTGTAATAAGTGCCAATATTTATGGGGCACCTGCTATGTGCCAGACATTATGCTGAGTGATTTATGTGTATTATCTCATTTAGTTCTTACAACACCCCTATGAGGAAGGAACAATTATTATCCCCATTTTCAGATGAGGTTGAGTGACCAGGCAAAATGCACAGGGCCACTGAGTGTGGACAGCCAAGAGCCAAACACAGGGTGACTTGAGAGCCCACAGGAAAGAAACCCCCACATTGCTGAGCAAGCAGGAAGTAAGCCTAGCGTGGAGACCCCCTTTCCCAGAGAAGAGAGATCAGAGCTGTGAGAGGGGCCCCAGGTAAAGGTGAGGGGAGTTTTAGCAGGACCCCCTCCTTGGCTGCTTAGGTGTGGGGGTAAATTTTTCCACGATTCCACACCTACTTCCCATTTCAAAGTATCTACACTTTCCAATCTTTAAAGCTTTTAGCTCAAGATCATTGCCATAAATCTAGAATAAGGAACAGGTACTCTGTTCCTTGCTCCCAGAAAAGTCAAAACATTCAAGAAAGAATTGTGTTGTGGAGAACCTCTGAGAATGCAACAGCAACATTTCAGGGCAAACGGCATGAAAGTGTCATCACGCCAAAGCATCCCGCCATATTGAATTATTGGTCGTGTTTAACTTTGGTTAATCTCTGTTTGCTCCCTCCCCACCTCTACTGCCCCTTGCTGGGTTCATTATCTGCTGTTCTCTGACCTGCTCTGTGTCCCCAGAGGCTGGCCACTGCAAATCCCATCGGTCAGCTGCCCTTGGCCTCTGGCTTCCAGTTGGAGGTACCAAGAGGAGAGTGGAAGGTAAGAAGAAGGAGAGGTGGGCCGCTATTCCCTCCACTCCTCTGCCTGGCTACAGTGGTTCTTGCACAGGCTGCTTCTCTCTGGGACCACAGCCCCTGTGGAGCTCCCTCTTCCATGGACCCAGCTCTCAGCAGTAGCTAGCCCCTTCCCTTGTCCCTCAAGGTCTAGAACGGTAACAGCTTTCTGCTAGTGCTGGCGCCTTGGGCAGTTCACCATCCTTCATACCTTCCCTGAACCCTGCCCACACCTTATAAATAGTCTCTTTATTACATTCTCTTCTTGGTAAACCTTTTGAGCATTCCATTGTTTCTGGAGTGGGGCCCTTGCTGATACAGACACTGACACCAATAATGACTAGCCTTAATGGGGTTCTTACCATCTGTGTGGCCTTATTCTAAGAGCATTACATGCTTTGACTCATTTAACCCTCCCTGTGTAGTAGGTGCTATCTGGCATTATTCTTGAATGAATGCAAGTTACATTTGCCCAAGGAGCTTCAGGCATGGTTCCAGATGAAGGAAACAGGACAGTAAATCATATGGAAGCTCTTATAATGGTATCTAACTTTTATTACCATGTTGTGGAAGCGGATGTTGCAGAGGCCTCGTGCGTCTGTCAGTGACAGCCTCTTTTTGGGGTTTATTTTTCCTCCCCGAGCTCTTTGAATGCTGGAACTGTTTCCTGTGCTGCTGGGTCCCTCCAAGCATCCAGCACAGGCCGAGAGGCTGGCAGCAGATGCTCCATGAGCTCCTGCGGACTGATTGATCGGCTGATACTGTGTGGCTGAATGAGTAGATGCTTTCGGAGCAGCTGCTGCCAGGGGAAAATTCCAAGTGCAAAATATTATTATTAATTATCACGATTGCTCTTTCGGCTGCAGGCACTGTGTCTGCTTAGAAGGAAGAGATAAGGCAACCCTGCCAAAGAAAAAGACTGATTAATGCTGATGGATTTTGTCCTCTGAGAGAAGGCTGCAGAGTGTTATTATTTTCTTTTTAATGACTTCTAGACTGAAGTTAAAACAAAAACAAACCTGGATTTGAGACCTGGCTCGGTCCAAGGCTGTGTGACCTTGGGTACATTACTTAACCTCTCTGTGCCTTAGAGTCTTCACTGATTAAAAGAAAACTTAGGACTAGGTAACATCTAAGATGACATCTGGTAGTTCTCCAAAGATGCTGGGCAGTGCAACACCAAGGCCCCAGCTGATTGGCTATCTGTGTTCATCTGTCCTTTCTCCTACCAATGGGGCACTCTCAAATGCCAATGCCTCCTGCCTCCTGGGTTCTTCAGGACAGGAGAGTTGAATGCATTCTCCTTCTGTTGCTGTGAGTCATGAGGATGTGTGGGGGAAGAGGCAGAGATAAGGGCCTGACACAGAGTCCCTTCTTCTTCCTCCTCCCTCTTCCTCCTCCTCCTCCTCTTCCTGCTTCATGATCACAATAGGACGAAGAACAAGAGTGGCAACAGCAGCCACTGTCGGAGCCTTTACAAGATACCCAATCACTGTTATCAGCACTTTGTAGAAATTCATCCTTTTAATCCTTAAAACACCTTGGTGAGGCATGTGCTGTCACTACCTTTCTTTACTGATGAGCAAGTGGAGGCATGGAGACTTTTAAGTCACTTCTCTGAGGTCACACGGCTGGAAGTAGCATCCAACCCTCAGGCTTGAAGGACCCTTAGGCCAGTCTAGCCCACTGGGTCTCAACCCTGTCTGCACGTTAGAATCACCTGGAGAATGAAAAATGGTGATGCCCAGGTCCCACCCAGAGGCGCTGACTGAGCTGGTTTGGTGTGCAGCTGGGTATCTGGGTTTCTTTTAAATCTCCCCCAGATGAGTCTCGTACTGAATCCTATATATATAATGTTTCTTCCTATACACACACACCTGTGATAAAATTTAATTTATAAATCAGGCACAGTAAGAGATTAACAACAATAACTAATAATAAAATAGAACGATTGTAACAATATACTGTAATAAATTGCCAGCATCACTACTCTCGTGCTTTGGGGTCATTATGAAGTAAAATTAGGGTTACTTGACCACAAGAACTGCAACACCGCAACAGTCTATCGGATAACCCAAACAGCTACTAAGTGACGACTGGGTGGGTATTGGATACAGCTGGATACCATGGACAAAGGGATGATTCACGTCCCTGCAGGCCAGAGCCAGATGGCGAGAGATTTCATCATGTTACTCAGAACGGCGCAGTTTAAAACTTATGAATTGTTTATTTCTGGAATTTTCCATTTAATATTTTCGGACAGTGGGTAACTAAAACTGCGGGAAGCAAAACTGCGGATAAAGGGGGACTACTGTACCTATTTTGCAGATGAGGGATTTGAGGCTCAAAGAAGGGAAGTGGATTTACCTGAGTTTCTCAGTCACGTGTGGCTCTGCCCCAGAGCCCTCCAGGTGAGAGTACACGGGAAGTGATGCGGGAGCTTGAGGAGCTGATGCCGCTCTTCGCGGCCCCCCACAGCCCAGTATCTCTGAATCTCCCCAGGGTATCACAGGGGATGGTCTCCACCATCCCCACCCTCCAGTCCCTCTGTCCAGGTTGCCATCAGTCAATCCATGAGGGAACTGGGGACCCCAAGGAGGGGGCCGAGGCAGAGGAGATCGGAGATGCAGGCCTTGCTGAGTCAACCCTGGGGACTTAATTATCCTTCACCTTGGCCTGAGCCTTTGTTCTCATCCTCCCCTGGCACAGGATTTCCTGAGCTGAGTCCTCACAGGTTTGAACTGGTGGAGATCAGCAGTATCTGATCCGTCCTGAGCACTGGTGCCGAGCACACTGACCCCAGGCAAGAACAGCCTGGAGACTTGGACTTAAACAAAATCATGAGAGTAACCATCTAAGAAGTGCTCCCTATGGGCCAGGCACTGTGAACATTCTTTCACTTAAGCCTCACAAACATAAGTGGGAAATATTGTGAATCCTATGTTTCATGTGGAAACGGAAACCTAGAAGGGTTAAATGATTTGCCCAGGGTACATCAGCTAGTAAGTGCCTGAATGGAGATTTGAATCCAGGTAACTTGCTGATGTTAACCTAAATGCCACCTCCTCCAGGAAGCCTTCCCTGAACACCAAGACAGGCCAGAACAGATCCTTTTATTATGCTCCAGTATTCTCTATGTGTTACTTATCTCCCTTTATAATTAAGTACTGTCAGTGCTGTTATTTGATCAGGCTGTCTCTTCTCTTAGACTGTAACCCCTTGAGGGGGTCTGTTTTTGCTCAATCCCCCCATATTCCCAGTTTTCAGCATAGTGCCTACGACGTGGCAGATCAGCCGCTCAATGAGTTTTGGAAGAAGGCAAAGACAAACGATCCAACTGATCCCAAAGTCAATGTTTATATCCATGCCACAGTCTGACAGATTTCCCAAAAATGTACATTATCTAGTTGGGAATGGTCTCCAAAATTAGCCTCTTCAAAGAAAGGAGTGTGCCCCAGAATGAGAAAGCACTGGGGTCCTTGCCATATTAAGAATATTGGGGGGGCCAGCCCGGTGGTGTAGTGGTTTTGTTCACACGCTCCACTTTGGCGGCCTGGGGTTCGGATCCTGGGCGTGGACCTGCACACCACTTATCAAGCCATGCTGTGGTGGCGTCCCACATACAAAGAGTAGAGGAAGATAGGCATGGATGGTAGCCCAGGGCCAATCTTCCTCAGCAATAAGAGGAGGATTGGCAACAGATGTTAGCTCAGGGCTAATCTTCTCATACACACACACACACACACACACACACACACACACACAAAAGAATATTGGGAATCCACGAGAATTTTTAACCCAAGAAGAAAAATCTTAAGGAGTCCATCACAGTTGTGCATCCCTTATGCATCATTATTGGCCCAGTGGAAGCCAAGGGCCTGAGTTGAGCAGGGAGAGATCTGGCCATTCTGTTGGATCATCCAAATTCGCTGAGCATTGCCTATGTGCCAGGTTGAAGCATTTAGGATTGCATTTGACTGTGTGTGGTAGAAGCCCATCCAGTAGATGAAGCAAATTGGGGTTTGATTTTTATATCTGACAACTAGTCCAAAGAGGGAAGTCCCAGGCTCTCACAGCTGCTCAAGGAGGTCCTTGAGGACTCAGGAGCCTTCCAGATGCCTGCTCAGCTATCCCCAGTGTGATCTTTCATCCTTATGGTCACAAGATGGCTGCTCCACCTTGAGGTATGAAGTCCAAGGTTCCAGGTAGGAAGATGGGGTGAGGGTAGGGGGAAATGAAGGGCCAAAGGCAGAGCTGGGTCTGACTCTTTATCAGGAAAGCAATGGCTCTTCTAGAAGCCCACCCTAAAGAACTTGACTTGCATCTCATTGGTCCAAGCCAGTCACATGGCACCTGAGCTTCAAGGGAGCCTGGGGTGGTGAATATTTTTAATTAAGCATGTTGCCCAATTAGGATTGTGTTAGAAAGGAGGATAGAAGGGATGGATTTGTGGAGGCCACTGGCACTATCTGTTGTATAGGCTCTGTGCTAGGCATGCAGAATATAAAGATGAGCAACATACGGCCCCCGCCCACCATGGGGCATACTGCCTGGTAGAGGAGCCAGACACAGAAACAACCTTTTACAGTACAACATCTATATTGTTAGGAGAGTGATTGGAAGCATAGAAAAGTAAGGAGGGAGTGAATAAATTCCCTGGGGAGCTGGAGTAGGTATCACAAAGAAGATGACATTTTGACATTTGGGATCAATGACTATGGGACAATAGTTTATCACGGAAATAGAGTGAGGGCCTGACCTTTCAAAGTCTGGTCTCAAACCTTCTGTTAGTACCAGCTCTTGCGATTACTCCATTCTGAATGCTTCTGACCCACATCTAACTAACTCTATTTTTCCTTCTTTGAGATGGGTCTTGAAGAATGAGTAGGAGTTAGGCAGATAAACAGTGAGAGCCTGGCTGTTCCAAATCTGGTTCCAATCTATCTTTCAGTCTCAGCTCTTGGGATTACTGCACTCTCTATGCTTTAGAGACCCCCAGAAAACTTGCCATTCCCATATATTCCATAGTCCATTTTTTCTCTATGCCTTTCCCTCTGTGCACAGGCTGTTTTTTCTGCCTGGAATGCCCACCCCCCTTCATTCCCTGGGATATGGCTCTCCTGTGGTGGTGACTCATCCTTGGCCAGCTGTTTAGAGGGCGAGAAAGGACTTCATCAGAGTAAGATGTGTGCAGGAAGATGGACAGCAGTCACACGGCCCAGCTGCAGGACTTGGCTTTGCTGGTCTTAGAGGGGAAAGGGGAAACTAACCATTGGCGAACCCCGATCACATGGGGGAGCACCAGAGGCATCATCTGACCCCTGAAACAACCCTGTGTGGTAGATATTTTTATGTCTCTTTTATAGTCTGGGAAACTGGATCTCTGCGAGGTGAAGTCATTTGTCCCCTGTTGCACAGTAATAAGTGACACACACCTGGATTTGAATCCTGCCTGATAATGCCAAAGCCCGTACCCCTTCCATCAAACTATGACATCTTCTTGGTGGCTTTCCTTGTCCTGGATTCTGCTGCGTTTCTGGAGGTCAACCCTTCCATTTAGAGGTTTTACTTCTGGGTATTCCAGATGAAGATGAATTCCACCTTGAATTTCCCTCCTCCTCTTCGACCCTCATTCTGAGCTGCAGCAGTGGTTCTCAACCAGAGGTGGGAGTGATTTTACTCCCAACATGGCATCCGAAAAGTCTGGAGACATTTTTATTACTTTGTTACATTGTCACAACTGGGCAGGTGGGCATCTAGAGGGAGAGGCCAGGGATGCTGCTCAACATCCTACAGTGTACAGGACATCCCCCAGGACAAAAACTCATCCCATCCAAAACGTCAGCAGTGCTGAGTATGAGCAACCTGAGTTAGAGTTAGTCTCCTTTAGTCTTCCTGCACACCGAGAAAGTGGCTTCCTCCTGGAAGGTTCCCTGAGCAGTTCTTGCTACACTTTCCCCTCCCACTCTTGACTCAGTGCAAAGCAGTGAGATTACTCTGTGCTGGTTGCATTTTCCATGCATGGAGGTGTGGGGGCGTTCTCCCTTCTTCACTCATCTCCTAAATTCTTGTTCATCCTAATTCCCTTCTTTGTAGTTATAATTCTCATGAAGTACTTGCCGCCTGGAGTTCGGACGTGAGCCCAGGACTTATCTGGGACAAGTCATTTAACTCCTTGAAGTCTCAAAGTCCATCTTCAAAATGGAGATAACAACAGCACAACACCTTGTCAGGGTGGTTTTGAGGATTCAGTGGGATAATTCACGTGAGGTGGAGTGTCCAGGTAGATGGTAAATACTCAACATGTGTCTCACATTATTGTTACTCTGAGCTTATTATCCCACATGTTAGCTCTTTTTTTGAGCCATTTCATCTCCTTGGAAAGCACCTGGTGTAGGGGGAAGGGCGTAGACACCACAATGAGCCATCCCGGAGTTCTGATCCCAGCTCTGCTAACTTGCGGCTGTGTGACTTTGGACAAGGTACTTCTCTGAGTCTCATTTCCTCATCTGTAAAGCTGGGATATTAACACTACTTCATAATTCTTGTGAGGATTAAGCTAGTTAACTGTCTGACAGTTCATAAGTGTTCAGTTAATGCTAGCCACCCACTCCTTCTATTTCTGAGTCTTCCTGGGAATTGATAAATGTGCATTTTTGAAGCATCTTACACTGAACTTGAAGAGGATAATTTTTACCTAAGAAAGATTGGGGAAGACAATTTTCACATCAGAGGAACCAAAAAGCCTGTAGAGTAAATATTTAGGGGCTCAACTCCGTGCGATGCAGGGACCGAGACTGTGCCACACTTCTCAGAACATGTTCTCAATAAAGCGTAGGTAGAACTCAATAAGTGGACGCATTTAGGGGTCTGCAGTGGAATTCAATATTGAGAGCATTGTTTAGAAATGAAATTCCTAGCCTGCAGGAGGTGAAAATGAGCGTGGACTTACTTCATTTCTCTGCAGGAGTTAGCAAATAGAAGAGAAATGCTTCCACAACAACAGGGGAAAGAGCCCGTTGTGCTGGAACCTTCCATTTGGCCCTCCAGACCCACTCTCCATCCTGCTCTCTGCCCCAGAATGCTGGATCATATGGACCACGTCTGTGAGTTCTGCCATTGTGGAGCTTGGCTGGCGAGGGAAGGAAGAGAGCAAGGTTGGGTATTATTTCCCTGGTCCCCTCCCTGCAGCTTCGGTGCTGGCTGCCTGGTCTCTGGCCACAGCTTTTAGTCGGGCAACTCTCTCCCCACAGACTGTTCCCTCTCTTCAGGTTCCTGCTAACTGCTCTCTGCCTGCTCCCTGGCAGCCCAGGGGTGGTAATGGCTCCCCACAGTTGCCAGCCCCAGCAAACTGCACTCTCTTATGTTGCTCCACACCCTGCCCACATCTCTACAAATAGTCCTTTTATTAGACTCACCTGGAATTAACCCTGTTTGAGTGTGCTGTGTATTTCCTGCTAGCACCTTAGCTGATAAAGAGGAACTTGTCACAGACACCCCATCTAGGATTTTCTTGTAAGTTTCTGGTTCTCTTTGTGGTAGCATGTATTAGTTTCCTAGGGCAGCCGTAGCTAAGTACCACCGACTAGGCCGCTTAAAAACAGAAATTTATTTTCTCACAATTCTGAAGGCTAGGAGTTTGAGATCGGGGTGTTAGCAGGGCCCTTCTGAGGGCCATGCGGGGAGGATCTGTTCCTGGCCTCTCTCCTTGGCTTGTGATGGCCGTCTTCTCCCTGTGTCCTCCCATGGTCTTCCCTCTGTGCGTGTCTGTGTCCAAATTTCCCCTTCTTATAAGGACATCAGTTATATAAGATTAGGGCCCACCCTAATGACCTCATTTTAATTGAATTACCTCTTTGAGACCCTCTCTCCAAACACAGTTACATTCTGAAGTACTTGGGGGTTAGGACTTCAATGTATGAGTTTTTTGGGGGGAGCACGGTTCAGCCCATAACTTGGTGGTTGAGAAATGAGAATGTGATTATTGGGCAGGAATAAGACTTGTGCAAGGCAGTGAGGACACAGGCAACATTCAAGAGGCACAAGGTCCCTGTTTCGAGGGGCTGACATTTTTGTTGTGTTAGGAGAGGGAGCAAGAGAAAGACAGACCACACACAACCAATGAACAAAATTATTCCAACAGTGACAAGTGCAGGAAGGACAAACACGGTATATGACAGAATGACTGGGCCAGGGACGGCCTCGCTGAGGAGGAGACTTGAAAGCTGATACCTGAAGGAGACATAGGAATCCCCACTTGACTATCCCATGTAGGGCAGAGCATTCCTGGCAGAGGAAATGTGGGCAAAAAATAAGCAATGATGTGTTTTCATCCAGAGAGTAACTTTTGCTGCTGCAGAAAGAGAGAGAATTTGGGGAACATGTCTGTTTCATTGGAGAGAATTATTATTATTATTTTTTTTTTGGTGAGGAAGATTGGCCCTGAGCTAACATCTGTGCCAACCTTCCTCTGTGTTGTATGTGGGATGCCGCCACAGCATGGCTTGAGGAGTGGTGTGTAGGTCTGTGCCTGGGATCTGAATCCACCAAAGTGGAGTGTGAGAACTTAACCATTGCGCCACTGGGCTGGCCTCTTTAGGAGAGAAATTTTAAAAATCAGATTAAACAAGCCTCATTAGGGCGGGCCATTTTCCAGAACATTCTGTCACACAGCCACCATCTCTGTACTTGGACTTTCTCCCCTCCTTCACCAGCCTGCCCAGCAACAAAGTTCAGCCTGTCTCCCTCCTGTTTTAACCACCGCAGGCAGTGAGGACATGGATGTGCCCCCTCTGTGTACAGAGATGCCTGGGCCATTCCCCCCAAGCCAATCACGGTTCCCCCAGGGTCTGCTACATGGAATGGAGGATTACTGCTCTCAGATTAAAATATGAATTTACATTTAAAGTGTTCCCACTGTGTCCACAGGGATCTCCATTCCATATGTTTGCAGGAGCTCCGGGGCCAGGAATGTGTTTGCTTTTGAATGTTTTAAAATGAAGGCTAAAGGTGACTCACAATAAAGCAGTGCAAGTGACAGCACAGCGGCTAAGATGCCCCCTTAGTAAATACCGACTTCCGAGTCTTCCTTCCACAAACAGTGTCGGAGGCTGTTAGACCCTAAAGACCATCTCCTTTAACTGCTTCAACCTCCCTTGGTTTAAACTCTTCTCTTTCCTCCTCCCTTCCTCGCTCCCTTCTTCCCTTTCTTCCAAAAATGTGTTAACCTGACCACCTGTATTAGATTCCAATGGCTGCTGTTACAAATGACCACAAACTCGGTGGCTTAAAGCAACACAAATTTATTATCTTACAGTTTGGAGGTCAGAAGTCCGAAATAGGTCTCACTAGGCTAAAATCAAGGTGTCGGCAGAGCTGTGTTCCTTCTGGAGGATCTAGGGGAGAATCCACTTCTTGGCCTCTTCCAGCTTTTAGAGGCCAGCATTCCTTAACTCCTGGCCCCTTCCTCCATCTTCAAAGCTGGCAAGGGACAGTCAAGTCTTTCCCATGCTGCATCACTCTGACCCTGAGTCTCTTGCCTCCCTCCTTCACTTATAAGGACTCTTGTGATTCCATTGGACCCACCCAGATAATCCAAAATAATCTCTCCATCTCAAGATCCTTAATTTAATCACGCCTGCAAAATCCCTTCCGTGTAAGGTAACCTATTCACAGGTTCTGGGGATTAGGGTGTGGACATCTCTGGGAGCCCATTATTCTGCCTACTACACCACTCCTCATGCAGTTTAACTTCAAGCTGGATGCTTTCCCAGTACCTATACTCCTTATTCACAGTGCCCATCAACATTGTAGCTCACTGCTTCATTGTGAAATTATTTATTTAATGTCTATCCCCCTAACTGGGCAAAAAGTTCTCCAAAAGAGGAGATTATAGGTGTTTTGACTATCCTTTTTATCCGAGCTTCCTAGCAGCCAAGGCAAGAAAGGAAGCACATTGAGAAGGGAGGAAGAATAGAAAACAATGGCTCACATTTAATGATCACTCAGCTCTGTGCCAGCAATGTTCCAAGGGTTTTTAGCCTATTTAATTCACACATTGTGAAGGAGGGGCTGTCATCTACTACAAGCAAGTGGCATAGCTGGGATTTGAAATCCCTGATCTTAACCACTATGTCATATAAGCAAATACTCTCAAACAGTAGTTCACGTGCCATAATAGAAGTCTGAAAGGCAGAAATGAAGGAGGGAGAGACCAGGTTTACAGATGAGTCAGGCAAGACTTTCCAGAAGACATTAACAAATGGAAGGCAGAGAGGGGTGTGCCAGATTGGGGGTAGGAGACGGGGGAAGGAGGGCTGTGGTGGGGAGGGGCACAGGGTGTTCAAGGCAAGGATGCTGTGTGCACAAAGTCTCAGGCAGGAAATGGCTCGGTGTTTTCTAGAAATTGAAGATATACAGTACTGTTGGAGTCTAGGTGGTGAAAGGCAGGGCACAGATCAGGAGATGAGGCAGAAGCGGGAGGCAGAGGTGCCATTCTGAGGATGCTGTCGGCCACGCCTGGGCTTTAGACATTACCCTAAAGAAAATGGGAAGCCATTGGGGGACTTTGGATACTGAGGTTTGAACAAAATCAGTTTGCTCACCACGTGGAAGAAGGATTACAGGGTTGGGATGCTGAAGGCACAGAGGCAAATGGACAGCGTGCGAATGGGAAACCCAGTGCTGGAACCCGGGGGTTTCGCTGCTCTAGTCCTGGGCATTGCCAGCTGTGCATCTGGACCCTCCCAACGGCCTCGCCACCACCCACACAGAGGGAGTGTGGTGGGGAAGCAGCAAGCCCTCTGCCATCTGGAATGAACAAATTTGAAGTCCAGTCTCTGCTTCAAAACCAGTCAGAGGGAGTAGAAGTGAGCCAGAGAGAAATGCATTTAATTCTTAACCCATAGTGAAGACTTCCTCCAAGAACTTTGCCTCGCTCAACTCACTCAGAAATTACTTCTCCTCCCTGTGAACACCTCCCACTCATGTTTCTGCCATGCATTCATTCAAGCAACAAATACTTATTGAGGACCTACTGTGTGCCAAGCACTGTGTTGGGCACCATCTCAGATGCAGAAATGAACAATCCTGACTTGTTCTTTGCCCTTGTGGTGTTTATTGTCTAGTAGGAGAATAAAACATCAGACAAATAAATGCATATATTGTAACATGATTTTAAGAGTGGCAAGCCCCATGAAGAAGTTGGGGGTGCCTGGAGAGGATGTGATGGGGAACCTGATGGCGGCAGATTGCGTCATTGGTTCTAGTTCTTTACCTCTCTTTGTACTTTCAACCTTACCATGTGACTTTGAAGTTTCTTCCATAACTTCAAAGAGTGTATTTCCACACCCCCTTGGCTTTTGGCTTGGCTGTGTGACTTGCCTTCGCCCAGCAGGAAGAAGTGGAGGTGACAGTGAGCCAATCCCAAGAGTAGGTCTTGACGGGTCTTGGTGAGTTCCATTTGCCCTCTCGCGCCTCTGCCATCACCTTGAGACTATGCCTCGGCTAGCCTGCTGGCCCCATGAGGAGGCTGAGAGAGACACGGAGCAGAGATGCCCCAGCTGAGCCACTCTAGCTAAGCAGAGGCTAGATGAGATGACCCCTCAGCCCTAAAGATGAATGAGAGGGCCCAGCTGAGACCAGCAGAGCTGCCCAGACAATCCCAACCCAGATCAGCTGACCTCTAGCTAACCTGCACACTTGTGAGTCCAATAAATGCTTTTTGATATCAGCTGCTAAGATTGTTGTGGCTACTTGTTATGCAGCATCATTATTTATAGTTAAGTGATACACTGACTTAGTCTGAGCAGGCTATGGCAGGATTCCCTAAAGAAATGGCGTCTCAGTGAAAGCTATGTTAAGTGGGTGAAGGAGGAGAAGAGGAGCCATCCAGGCTGAGGGATGAGCAAAGGTTTTGAGGCAGGAAGGACATGAACATTTGAGAAACGGAAAGAAATCAGGATTTTCTAGGGATGCAAAGGTGAGCAGGTGGGGTGTAAGAGCACTGGCAAGGAAACAGATACCTGTATGCTTCCCTGCTCTGGCATGGCACGAAGCCAAATTAATGTGCTGTAGTATTATGCATTTTAATGATGTTTAAAGCTATAATTCCCTTGGGGAAAGTGTCCATGATTTATTTATCTTTGTCTCCTCTCACTCTGCCAGAGCAATATCCCACTCCACGCCCAATATCTAGAGTGAATGAAGGAATTCAGCAAAGGTGCTGAAAGAACAGCTCCCTGGCATCTCCTAAACTTTGGACAATGACTACAATTTTTCTTCCTCAATAATTAGTTCGTTTATAACACTGTTGTTTGAAATGGGAAGACCCTCTCCTTGACCTATCACTCTCTGTTTTCATATTGAGCTTTTTGTTTCCTCATGGCATTTATTACTACCTGCCGTTATATTTACACAGTTAATTGTTTTGGTATCTGCCTCTTCCACTAGAGGGCAGGGACTTCCTCTTGTTCATGACTGTATCCTCAGTGCCTAGGACTGTGCCTGACACAGATGTAGATGTGCAAAATATATTTGTTGAATGAATGCATGAACAGATGCTGAAATAGTTAATGCTGAAGAACCCTTTAAAAAAGTACAACCCAGAAGTTAGGGTATTCATTACCTGTTGGTTCAGTAAGAAAGTGGGACAAAGCTTTCTTATATGGGATGGGGAGAATTCAGGGGCAGAGTAAAAGGAATGTTAAGTAATCTATGATTCTTATGATTCTTACTGGGATAGGTGGGACCTTAGGTTTTTAGCATAAGGCTCTGTAGTTTAAGGGGTTACAGTATTGTATCAGCTATCTGTTGCTGCATAACACACCAAAACTGGGTGGCTTAAAAGAACCACCATGGCATTTGCTCACAATTCTGTAAGACAGAAATGTGGTATAAGTTCAGCTGGGTGACTCTGCTGGTCTCACCTGAATTAATGCACGTGACTGCTATCACCTGGCAACCTGACTAGGGCTGGAAGAGCCAAGTGCTGGTGGTGGTGGATGATGACTGAGCCATTCTCTTCTCAGGATCTCTCATCCTCAATGATGATGGCAGCCTCAGGGCAACAAGTAGGGTGACTAGCCGTACTGCTGTGCCTGGGACTGTCTTGGTTTTAGCAATGAAAGTCCCATATCACAGGAAATTCCTCAGGCCTGGGAAAATCGGGACGGTTGGTCACTCTGGTGGCAAGAAAGAAAGAGAGTGGAAGTTTCAAGGCCTCTGAAGTCTTGGCTCAGAACTCCCACAGTGAGACCTCTACTCTACTTGTCAAAGCATGTCAGAAGGCCAGCCCAGATTCAAGGAGGTAAACAGACTCCATCTCTTGATGGAAACGCAGCGAACACACATTGCAAAGGGGAACCCACACGGGTATGGGAGGATTTTTGCAGTCTATCACAGGTATTATGGAAAGTAAGACTGCAGACTCAGAAGCCAAAGTGAGGCTTTTTTGTTTATTGAAAAATCTGTACAAAGGACGGAAATATTGGGGGAGCCGTCACCAGCCAAATGCTGAGCGACAACTGCACTTCAGTCTTAATACATCAAGATTACAGGCTTTCTTTCACATACAAGCACAACCCAAGACAGCCCTCCTTTGGAACAAAGCCTTGTGGTCAGCAGATTAGGACAAATCTAATGGTGAAAGATGTGAAATATTCAGGTACAGGAGAGAAGACTTCTTGGTAATTAAGAGAGGGGAGGGCAAATTTCATAATCGCATGTTAACGATATCAAAAAGGCTATCAAGGGCAGTATTCATAACCTGTCCAGTAAAATATGTGGGATAATAAAACTTTACACTTATCTAATGCTTAGTTTGTGCCAGACTGTTCTAGTGTAGGTGACTTAAATCCATTAACACCTGTAAAACTCAGATTTACAGAGGAGGAAACTGAGGCCCAAGGTCACCTAGGCAGTAAGTAGTGGAGTCGGGATTTGAACCCAGGCAGTCTGGCTCTCAACCTGCCTTTCCAGGAGCTACCATTTTGCTGGGAGTTTAAGTCGCTTTTTCTAGCTAGCAGTTCCGAAAAGCACCCTAAAGGTCTCTCTGTTATGGAGGTTGCTCTTTCTCATCACGGTTAGAGAGCGAGAGCGAGGCCGGGAGAGTGTGGCCTCGGAACCGAAGTCTAGGGCTTGGGTTCCCCCCGGGCGGGGCTGGAGGCGCCTCTTGCGCAGGCGCAGTGGTCTAGTCTGTACTGGCGCCGGGTCCGCACCGGTCTAGAGTAGTCCACGAGCACCGCAGTCCGGGAGTCAGGCCGCCCTGCCCTCACCTGCGGACGTGGCCTTCGCGGGGGGGGCGAGGGTCCGCAGAGCGGGGGTGGGAAGGAGGGCGGGGGCGGAGGGACCCAGAGCAGGCCCGGAAAACGCGGCACCGGAAAGGGCCACCCGGCGGGGATGGCGGACGCCCGGCCCGCGGACGGCTGTGCAGTAGGGACCCGACCTGGGAGGGGAGCATCTCCGCGCATGCGCACGTCCCGCAGCGGCCGCCTGCGCCCCGCGCGCTCTGCGAGCCTGGAGAGAAGGGGCCTGACTGCTCGTTCTCTCTGACCCGGGGTGCGCCGTGTGTGAAATGGACCGAGCAGGTCCCGCCCGGCTCTGCTCCTTCCGTGAATACTGATGACGCCCTTACCGGGCGCTGAGGGCTACTCATTAACGAGTGTTGTGGGGAGAGCGAATGAGATGACGACAGTGGAAGCCCTTGGCAGGCTTCTAGTACGTTGTAAATGTGAGCTCCTAGGAACTCACATCGATGTAGCTCGTTTTTATTAAGAAAGAGGTCAAGCTTTGTCGTTTCCTGGCCTCCGGTCACCCCGCTCTCCCTGGCCAGCTTTCTTGCTAATGGATCCAGTTAGTCCCTGGGAGAGCTGAGCTAGTAGGATTGGCTCAGGGCGGATAGATGACTGCGATGCGGCCCTCCTATGCAGTGTATCTTGACTGCTCCTTCAAGGGGATTCAAGTGAGTTGGTACTTTGTAACTACTCTGAGCATAGTTCTCTGGCTCGGAATATATTTCAATCTCCTAATTAATTTGGGAGGTTGAAAATTGTTGATGATAAAATGGAACGTTTGGCTCCTGCTTCCCTCCCTTCCCCCTTTGGTTAATAAAAACCCAGTAATAGGAAAAACACCCCTGGCATTCTCATTGCTTCCTCTTCATTCATAAGGCTAGTGTTCCATTTGTGGACATATAGTATAATATTTATTTTCTGGTACTTTAAAACATGTTTATGCAATAACTAACTTGGACAAGGCATTGTGCCAAGCCCTCACGCCATGACAAAATGACTCTGATACGGTCCCTGCTCTCAAGAAGCTGCTGTATTGAGAAAGAATGTAGTGGGAGATCTCAAAGAAGAAGTGTTCAATGAGGACTAAATGGGGATTTCCCAGACAGCCTCCATTATTTTATTAAAGCTATTGGTTGTTTTATTTTACTCATGATTGGCACCATGTCCTTCAGTGAACGCCTTTGGAGCCCAAGTTACATGGTTTCCCAGTCCCTTAGTTGTCGTGAAAAAGAATTTAAGTGCCTTACCTGCTCCTGTCCGGGATCACACATGTGCCCGTGACTCTGGGAACACATTCTAAAAGGACCTGTGTTGGGACTGGCCTGGTGGCATAGTGGTTAAGTTGCCATGATCTGCTTCGGCGGCCTGGGGTTTGCAGGTTAGGATCCCAGGTGAGGACCTACGCACCACTCATCAAGTGGTGCTGTGGTGGTGTCCCATATATAAAAAGACAGAAGAAAATGGGCATAGATGTTAGCTCAGGGCCAATCTTCCTCAGCAAAAAAAAGGAAGACTGGCAAAGGATGTTAGCTCATGGCCAATCTCCCTCAACAAAAAAAAAAAAAAAAAAAAGGACCTGTGTGAGGCACATAAAAGGAGAATTTCTGAGGCTTAATTTTACTTCTCTAGTTACTGTTTTGGGATTTGCTACACTGTCCTGTGAACATGCATTCCTGACTCTTAAGCTCTCTTATCCTTGTTTTAAGGTACAGCTAGTCTACCACAGTTTCCTAACCATCTGTACCATATTGATCTTGCCCTTCTTTAAACTGTAGCATGCATGGTCCACCGCTCTTATCTGGACATTTAATCATAGACCACTTTGCACTGTTAACTTTCATTATAAATTGTGTGTTGTTGAGCAGGGAGTGAGGGACAATGTGCGGTGGATGAGAAAGCACAGGTTTGGGAGATAAACAGGTATGAGTTTGAATTCTGGTCCCACTGCTTATTGGCTATGTGACTGAAACTTTGTGAACTTCAATTTCTTCGGCTATCACATGTAAAAGCTGTCTTCTGTGGGGTTGTTACTCGTAGGCATGTAGTGAGAATTAAATAAGATAATTAAACAAAGTGGGAAGCACCTTTCTTTCCTTCCCTCCTCCCCTTTGTATTTTCTGTTCCCAGCCCTACACAGTGTTTGTGTCTATAGGTTCTATTTAATACTAGTTGAGTGAATGAGGGCCTGTCACATACAGTTAAGTTATGAGTGTGGACTAAAGGTCTTCTCTTTCACCCAGAATCATGAAATTTTAGAATATACATTTTCTGATTCTCAGCCCAGTGTTCTATCCACTATTTGGTGTAATCCACAATGAGTATTTCTTTAAAACATATTAAGTTCAAAGCACTTTGTCTATTTCTCAGAGAATAGATGAGGCAGAGTTCCTGTTCTCAAGAAGTTTCAGTCCATCTGAGAAGCTGGGGATATCTATCTCTTATCTGCATCACCTCTGTCCCAACAACTACACCTCTAAAGATTGGAGTTCCCTGGGTTATGGTCCAGGTCACCTTTTAGCTTTACACTTTCCTTGGATGAACTCATCCACCTTCATGGCTTTACCCACTACATGGTGGAGACTCGCAAATGTATATCTAAAGTCTAGACACTTAAACTTCAAACATGTATATCCAGGTATCTACCAAACAGATGCACCGTTCCACAACTACTTCAAATTAAACTTATCTGAAACAGGCCTCTTTCTCCTCCAAACCTGCTTCACCTCCAGTGTTCCCCATCTTCATGAGCGGCTGAAGCCAGGGACCCAGGAGTCATCCTTGTAGTCTCCTGTCTCTCATATCCCCCTGCCCACATCCAACAAATGACTAAGTTATACAACTTGTACCTTCAGAGTGTAACTGGAATCCATGTGCTTCTCTCCACCTCCATTGATATCAGCAGAGTTCAAGCCACCATCACCTGTCCCCTGAACCACCATAACAGCAGCTGCCTCTCGACTCTCCCCTAATCCATTTCCCACATGGCAACAAGAGTGATCTTTTAAGTACAGAGCTGGTCAGGCCACTTCCTGCTGAAAATCCCCCAGTGTTTTTACTAGCGGATTAAGGTTTAGAGTTATTCCCAAGCCCTGACAGGCCACGTATGTTGCCCCTGCTGACTTCTCTAACTCCGCCTCCTCCCACTCCCACTCAGGTACCTCCTTCCAGCCACACTGACCTTCTCTTTGGGCCTCGATGGTCCCTTTTTCAGGGAAGCCTTCCCTGCCCCCCACTGCTTAGATCAGGTTCCCTTTGTGTGCCTTCTTATGAAACCCTGACCTGTTTTTTTGGTACTACTTATCTTAATTATAATTATATAGTACTCTTTGCATAAATATTTGGTCATTGATTTGCCCGTTAGTCTGCAAGCTCCTTGAGAACAGATAGCATGTCACCTCAGCACCCAGTACTGTGCCTAGCGTACACAGATGCCCATTAAATAAGGGTTGAAAGAATGAGAGCAGTAAGATAGCTGATGTCGAGTACCAAAGAGAAGCTCAAAACATTGAATGTGATGAGAATTCAGAGAAAGGAGAGATCCCCGGGGCCTCACATGAGTGAGATGAGTTATTTCTTAGAGAAAAACAGAAGACTCTTTTCAAAGGTGGCTATGGGCTCCGAATATTCAGGGACGAAGAGTGTACCAGTTTGACAGAAGAACAATTTCATACAAGGTAGCAATTCGAGGTAAAGGTGGGGAGGTGAGTTGAGGCCATCTGTGGATGGCCTTGGGTGCCAGGCTAAGGAATTTAAACTTTATTCTGTAGACAATAGGAAGCCATTGATATTTTTTGAGCATGAGTGGTGACATTTGCAAATCAGTGGCATGAGAAATACATCTTTTGGGACTTTCAGTTGCCAGCAAGAGAAACCCATCCCAAATAGGCTTTAGCAAAAGGGGATTTATTGGCTTACACACCTGGAAAGTCCAAGGATAGACCTTACTTTAGGCATAGCTTGATCCAACAGCTCAAACAATGCAACGGGTTTCTTCCTGAATCTCTCTGCTCTGCATCCTTTGAGTAGGCTCCTTTCTCTGGCGGGCTTCCCCTCGTGGTGATAGAATGGTTGCAGCAGCTCTAGGATCACGTCATTGAAGGCTGAAGTCTAGGAAAAAGATCAACAACTTTCCCAGTGGCTCCAATAACAATCCTGGAATGGAGTCTAGATGGCTGGGACAGCCTAGTTTGGTTCACATACACCTCTCAGGACCAGTTACCAGAGGAATGCAGTGTCCCAAGTGCCTTTGGCCTAGTTCAAATTCACAGCCCCCCTTCCCCAGCTCAGGGTGGGGTCAGCCCTGACCAGACCACATTGAATGAGAACAGAAGAGGAGCGAATTTTCAAAGGAAAAGAGGATTGTGGCTGGAAGCAGGGTACTTGGAGGCTGAGCCCCAAGTCAATAAATGCCCATAACAGGAAGGAGGGTCAGCCTGGCAGTGTATAGTCTAGACTGAAGCAGAGAGAGACCACTGCTGGTGTTGTTCGCTCTCCTGTTTTCTGCAGTGGCCTCACAGCATTGAACTCTGCCACTCAGTTCTTTGAAACCATCAAAGCATGTCTTACAAGGCTCTGCTTGCCAAAGGTGCCTATAGATCTGCTGAATTGTTTCCATAGAGATGAATCAGAAGGGGAAGGAGGAATTATGATGGATAAAAGATGTCTAGGAGACCACACCTATCTCATTGTCCGTAAATCCTCCCCTTCTGCCATTTAAGAAGAAGACCCTAAACTGTTTCATTTTAGTTGCCTTTGTTGCTGTGTGTTGGGAGGAAAACACTGCTAACTTGGCAGGATTGTTAATCTGTCTGGGTTTATGATGATTTAATCCTTTCTGAATTTGTTATTATTAAAAAAATGGGTTAAAAAAAAGACCAGATTCTTTTTTGGTTTTCTCCTGGTTTTTATTTAGTGCACAAATAATATCACAACAATAAAGGAAGGAAAAAAGGAGGAAATAGTAGTCTACTGGGTCTCCTTAAAGAGACAGACAGCCCTTGGCAGATGTGTAAATATTGTCTTCAATTTATCTTATATCCTCTAAATGCGGACTTGTCAAAAAAAAACAAGGCGTATTCTGTCATAGCATCAAGAGGCACATTACAAAGAACAACATAGCTCTGTTGAATTTTTTAAAAAGTATTGGCCAGACAAGAAAGCTATAGTCCTTACTCATCCAATTTCAGGTGGTGGAGCTTAACGGAAGTGAGATTGAAGAAAGGAATCTGTATAATGTTTATTCACCATTTGTCTGTAGTTATTTATTCTACTGCATAGTTTTGTAGGTGAAGGAAATGCAGCTTTTAAACCATTGTCTGTCTTCTAGTGTAATCTCTTGAGAGCTGGCTGGGTCACTGAGTTCCCAACTTTCTGAAAACTCCATCGAACGAAGAGAGCATTAAATACATATTTGTGAACGAGGGTGATGAATCATTTTGTCGTGACCTTGGCTGAGAGAGGGGGTTGGCTGGTGTGGGGCTCTCTAGCGGTAAGATTGTCCTCTGATGGATTGACCTACTTTGATACAGGTTTTTTTCCTCCAGCACTGTTAAGTCTTTTTAACAATTCATGGCCCATCTATTAATTTAATGTGACTGAGACAAACATTGAATGCTGTCATTTTAAGACCGTAATTGAAAAAGCACAGCTTTTCCAAATGTGTGGGGAAGACTAGTATTTGGAAAGCCTCTGGACATCAGAACATCTGACGATATGTAGGTGGTAAATTGAATAAAGAGGATCTATCATGTGTTGGAAAGTGGTTTCTGTAAATAGGAAATTAATGTCACCCACAATGAGTCAGATCTGAAATAATGGTATTCAAAACCATTGACTCCCACTCAGGTATTTTAAGGACTAAGTCAGCCATTTCAAAATGCAAGGTACTAGACTATGATGGTGGTGACCCTGAAGCGTTATGGGTCCCCTTTGGGTTCATTTGCATAATACACACACAAGCCAGTGCAATCAACATTTATCAGCTCATGCCCTTCAAAATTAATGGAGCCATTTCATGAGTGCTTCCGTGGAGCTGTCTTTCTCTGTCTCTCCGAGACAGAGCCTCCAGTCATCCAATTCTCTCTTCTCTCCCGTTCCTATGAAGATGCTCCTATCTTCCCTCCCCAGCTGGTCAGAGAGAAACACGACGCTCGCTGCCCCAATCCTCCCTGCCTTCCCACACCTCCTATTTCAGTGTCCTGTCCACTTCAGTTGGGTGCCCCCTCCAATAGACTATGTATGTTCCTTCTCCCTTTCAGAGCTTAGTTTTCAGGAAAATTGAAAAATCATCACCAGCATATGGAAAGTTTAAGGCACTCTTTTTTATAATGACTTTTTTAAACTTAAGCGTTTAACCTTATAGCAATGATGTCATCAGTGATACAATGCAAACCCCTGACGTGTGGGACCAGCAGTCTGATCCTACCTTGTCATTTAAATCAGGGCAGTTCTCTACTCCAAAGTGGGTGCTTCGATGGGCATAGACAAGAGTGAATAGCGCCACTCTCAGCTCTCCCTCTTAATCGCACCCTGCTTACATTTGCTGTTGCTCTTTGGGGACGTGGGGCTCTGACTGCAGCCCTCTCCTGGCCTCCGCTGTGCCTCTCAGCCTCTTCTAGCCTCCCAGCACCGTGCAGCACTTTGCAAGCCGGTCCCTGCTCTGGGTTGGATGTGGGTAATTCCTCCCCGCAATGCTCTCTTTGTCAGCCCCGAGCATTTAAAGTGAGCACGTGGTCTGCGGGAGCAGATGTGCTTCCGTACACCCACCCTTGCTCATCCTCGTTAGCTGTCTTTCTTCAAGGCAAATTACCAGGGGGGTGCAAGTTCCAGTCCTGCTGCAAATGCTCAAAGCTGGATGTTCACTGACTTCACTCCTCCTAAGCCGCAGCTGGTTCCTCCTTCTTTCCTCCTGTGCGTCTCTTGAACCCAGTTTGAGAAAAGAACGTTCCTTTGGTGCCTTGGCCAGGGATGTTCTAAATGTATTGCGGTACAGCCGTTTATCAAATGCCTGTTATGCAGAAGGCACATCCTCTCTACAGTATCTTTTAATCCTCATATCGACTCTGGGAGGTAGGTATGGCGTCAGAAAGACCTGGGTTTGGCTACCAGTGCTGCCATTCACCAGCTGTGTGACCTGAAGTACCTCAAGTGACCTCTCTGAGTTTTATTTCCCCATCCGTATAATGAAGATAATAATCCCCGATCCATAGGGGTATTGTGAGATTTAAGCAGGATGGATGATGTAAAGCCCTTAACGCAGTGCCTTGGCATGTAGTAAGTGCTTAGTAAGGAGTAGCCATTGTCATGGAGGGGTTGACCTTGGCCAGGTTCCTTGATTCATCCAAGGTTATACACTTTATCAGTGATGGAACTGAGCTGTGAATTCAAATCTTCTGAATCTATTTGCTTTTCTTCCTCTCTTCCTTCATTAAAAAGGAGGCTATGTTAGTGCCAGGGCACTGTGAAAAAGAAGTTGGATCTCCTGGGTATTTTGGCAGTGAGCTATGCAATTACACTCCAAGGCTAATAATAAAAAAATTATAATGTTATAGCTAATATCTATTGAGTTCCCACTATATGGTAGGCGCGTGCTAGGCGATTGGCAGCATTCTCTAATCTTTTAAACAGGGATCTCCAAAATTCAGTCATTTCTGTTTTATCTTCACAATTTTTGCCATTTCTGTATACCACCTTTACCATTATTTTATGTAATTTTCTTTAAAATTGACTCACATTATTACTTAAATAAATGTCTTTTAAAAGAAGAGTCATCACTACTGTAAATAGAAAGCCAGCATCATTTACCTTGAATAGGAGGTGACCAGGAAAGTAAATACAGTTAAAACAAAGCAGTGTTGTCAAGTTCCAGCTAGATAATGCTCTGGGCCTGAGGCCTGTTGGCTGTTAGAAAGGGAGATTCACAAGTATTAGAGAGGCCTTACAGACATCCCAAAGCCAAACGGGTATTTCTTCTGGCCCTAACTGAACAACTGAAAGAGAAGTGGGAAAAGAGTAACATTCTCACTTGTGATTCCCCGTTCTTTAATGTCCTGTCCATATACCACCGAATAATTCCACCTGTCTCTGTTTCCTGCTGAGCGAAACACTGCCCCATGACAAGCTTGCAGGGAGCTGTCCTTACCCCATTTTACAGATGACAACTGAAGCTCAGAGAGGTCACATCACTTACCCAAGGTCAGACATCTCATAAGTCATAGAAGACAGAGTTAGAACCAAGGTCTGTCTCAAGAAACATGAGAAAAACGTGTCCAATGTCAACAGACTTGATGACGGGCCCTGCCCAGGAGCACTAGAGTGTTGCAAGTTCATGGTCATTGAGCTCATTGAGTCACTGAGATCCTCAGCAGCCTGGGAATCCCTGGCACCCCTGTGGAGGGGGTGGTCCAGGGGCTGGGAACCGGGCAGGAGGGGATCCTAGCCGTTGGCAGTCATGTGCCCACGGCAGCTTCCCCCACTGGACGTTGAGCTGGGGCAGCGCACGCAGCCGCCTCCGGGCTGCAAGTGCTACTGGCTGGGCCTGTTGGGGGGGGTGTGGGTGATGGGAAGGTGCCAAGACCTGAGGCTGTCCTAGGTCATTGACTGGAGTAGCACACTGCCCTCCTATAGAACGTTTACAGGCACTGGAGTGGTAGAAAGAGAACTGAGTTCAAATCCCAGTTATTACATTAAATTACTTAGCATGATAAACTTGGGGACACACTTAGCTTTTTGCACCTCAGTTTTCTAATCTGAGAAATGGGGATGATGCCAATACCCTCCCATGGGGTTGTTCTGAAGATGAAATGTGCTAAAGCGTGAGTATCTAGCAACGTACTGACTGCTCGTTAAATGATAGTTTTCTCCTTTCCCTCCTCCTCCCCAATTTGGCACGTATATGCTACCTCAAATCCTCCGTCCCCTCCCAGCCCCACCCTCCCCCACACTGATCTAGTCTGGAGGACCTGGGTTGAGACCAGTGTGCCTTTGGGCTAGGAGGTGGGAATATAATATCTTTCCCGTGATAGGAGCGCCAGAACAAGTTGTGGTTGCTCATATTCTCCAACAAATTGTGATTCATAGCCTGGCGGAGTTTTTCTGTTTTTTCTTTAGGAAGCCTTTGGGCTTTCTGCCTGTTGCCATTCCAACAAGAGAAGACTTCATGGCATCTGACACATGCTGAGGCCACCATTCTGTCCTGCATGGCATTTCTGACTCTTTCTGGCTGTGTTTGTCAGGCCAGCTTTCCTGCGCTTTGGAATGTCAGGGTAGGTTGACTCTAGGAATTGCCAGGGTCACCCCCTGACCCCAATTCTGTCTCCTGCCTGACAGTGCAGGAAGGGATCCCAACAGAGAGGAAGTTGTCTTTGTTTGTGACACAAACCTCAAAAGGATAAGGTTGTACGGCCAAAACCTGGAGTTTCCCTTAATGGCCAATATTGGGTCT
Source organism: Ceratotherium simum simum (assembly GCF_057802395.1). Lineage (NCBI taxonomy): Eukaryota > Metazoa > Chordata > Mammalia > Perissodactyla > Rhinocerotidae > Ceratotherium > Ceratotherium simum. The sequence continues at coordinate 35,688,737 of NC_141921.1, forward strand.
GTCCTGTGTGAATTTACAGCAGCCCCTTCACCTTGTTACTTCTCTGTGGAGTATTAGGTTTCTACAAAACTGGGGAGGAAGCGTTTATTTGGTAGCATGGACTTAGATACACTATCTCACGTACTTATTCAACAATCCTATGAAATAGGCTTTATCATCTTTGTTTTACAGATGAAGACGTGGAGACGCAGAGAATTTCAGCAAGTTACTAAGATTGTACATCCAACAAATGACTGAGCTGGGAGGCAAACCCCGGCCCTTGACCAAGCCCCCATCAAACACCGTGTTAGGAAACCACCCCTTTCTTTTAGATTCTGGGTGAACTGCTCAGGCCCTCCCATGCCCCCCGCCCTGCCTCCCACACCCCTCTGCAGAACTGAAGCACTCCTTCCTCCAGCTGCTGGGAGTGTTGGTGGCTGACAGCTCTCAGCAGAGGCCCCTCTGCTGGCCTGCCTGACTCAGTGCAGCACAACTCTGCGGGGCCACCCCAGCTCCAGGCTCCCAGTGGGACTGGCTGAGGCTTTAGTTGTGACTATGTTGCATTTCTATTTCTCCTGCCCGCACCTCAGCCTTCACTGGTGCAAAGCTGTGATGGGGGGGCACACTCTCCAATAAACTTTCCTGTATAAATCTCTATTTCAGGCTCTGTTCCTCAGGGAATCCAGCTTCAGTGGAAGAATATTCAGTGGCAATGTCCATATTCTAGCACTTCTGCATTTGGTGCATAAGCCTGCGTCCTGCTAACAGGAGATGGAGGATGGCTGTGAGCCATGTGGCCTGGATTAGAACCTTACACTCCACCACTTAGCGGTGTGATTTGCAGATTGATTAACCTGTTCCAAACCTCAGCTTCCTTATTTGTAAGAGGGCATCATAGCAGTCTGTCTCATCAGCTGTGGCGATCGGGGTAGGCTATGCATTTAGAACAGAGCCTGCCACATGGTGACGGGCAGTAAATGTTGGGCATCAGTAGTAGCAGACCCTGCTGAAAACTTCCTCATCTTCCCCGCTTCCTTGGTTTCCTTGAAATCACACACTCTTGGTTCCACCCACTGTTCTCATTGTTTGCCCTGTTTGCTGGCTCCTCTTCCTCCTCCTCTAAATTTGGGTGCCTTCGGGTTCTGCCCCTTTCCTGCTTCTTCCTTTCTGTTCCATGTTCTCTCTCCAGTCTCCTCCACTCTCCTGGAAAGTGGCCCGCAAGCCCTTGAGTGCAGCGGATAGCCCTTGAAGCAGGCTGCAGGCATTTTTCAAGTGGTGCTGTTTATCAGGAGGATGGGCAGACCTGTCATTTGCATGAATAACCAGAGCATTTCCCAGTTTGGCTGCTCCAAAAGTCAGTCTGTCAAAGCTTTTGAATTGTGTTAGAGATTTTGTTTGCAATTTATGCCCTTGAGTGAGGGCACCTGCCTGTCTTGTAATAGGTGCTATTGTCAAGGCTGATAATGCAGAGAAGGCAGGAGGAGGCGGAGAGAAAGGGAACTACCATTTGAAGTTCTATGACAAGAGACAGGGTAAAGGGATTCTGCCATGAGGACAATGAGCCATTATTCTCAGGGCTTCGATTTTAGACTAAATACCTTAAATCTCAATTGTTTACATGTGAATTATAGGACTTCTAGGAAAGCATAAAACCCGTGAAAATTATATACAAGAAATTCTGCTGATGGCCTGTTTTGGATTCAACCGATCTACAGCTAAATCAATGAAAAAATATTTTCTGGCTTCAAAGGTTAGGGTTTAAAAATGTGATTTTAGGAGGAGAAGAGGAAGAGAGGGGCCTGAGAGAGGAGAAGATGCTGCAGAAAAAGGTGAGGAGAGAAGGGGGAGATGGGAACTAACAGTTATTAATCATTACCGTGTGTTCAGCACTTGACAAGTGTTTTCACATTTAATAGCCACAAAACCTCAGTAAGGATAGAGTCTGTTAGCCCCATTTTACAGATAAGGAAACAGGGACTCAGAACAGATAAAAATCCTTCCTAAGACAACCCTCAGGCTGGTCTGACCCCAAAGCCCATGTCCTAAACACCCCACCCTGCTGGAAGGGCTCACTGGTGTAGGAGTAGGGACTGTGATCTTGTAACTTTAAGATCTTTAGTCAGATTTCTGTCCTCACCTTTGTGACATGTAGGGACAGTGCTATAAGGTTACACTAAATAAGATATTCCTAAGTAATGACCTTGATTTGTTTATAATACAAACCAATTGAAGTTTCATGATGAATTCATACCCCCCTCCCTCTAGTCCAACACCCATTCCCTCCACACACACGCACGCATGCACGCACGCACGCACGCCATGCACACATTCCCCTTAATTCAGAAAAGTCTTAGAGAGCTTCAGTTCTGATAATTCTCATTCTATCTATGGTAGCCAAATGGATTGAACCTGCTTTCAATCTACTTTCTGAGCTTAGAAAATTCTGGATCAGGGTAGGGTTTTAATAGCCGAGTGCTAAGATAAGGCCTTGTGTTGGCCAGCCAGTGAAATCTTTCATCACAGTCTGTGAAAAATGCTTGCTCATATATGAGGAGCCCTACCAAATCATTTCTTTTTTGATGCCCTTTTATGATTGCTGCAAAGACATGAAAAGAAGGAGAATTTATTTTGAAGAAGAGGTTTAGGCAAGAAATAAAGATGTTTCCTCTCCTCTGTGCTTGATTTTTTTTTTTTTTTAATAATCTTAGCAGTAGAAATTTGATACTTGTGGTTTTGAAGAATAAAATTCCCAAGACTTGATGTTGGACTTTTGTGCTCTGACCTGGCTGCCGTCCCACAGTCTGTTCAGCTAAGCATGATCGAAACTCTCCATAGTGGCAGTTGAAAGTAACAGATAGCCGATAACAACTGCCATCGCCTCAGAACAAACATCTCAACTTTTAAAGTGGAGTGTGTGCTAGGATCTAGGCTCGCCTCTTTGTGGTATTGCAAGGAATGATACTGGGTTTCATGAATCTTATGTTTGAGAGATCTTTCCAAGATTCTTCTTGGTTGCCTAGAATCCAAGGGTTTCATAAGGTCAAAGAAAGTCATCCTAGGGAACATTCGAGGACAGACTGGGAGCCAAAGGCATCAATTTTGTTTTCTCCCTGTATTCCTGCCTGTGAAATATTTTCCAATTATTTTTCCATGTTGTTCTTAAGCAACCAGTTCTTTGTGCTTTACTGCCTAGACTTTCTAAGTAAGGGGTTGAACCATTCGCTTCAGAAATAAAAGGTTCTCAGGACTCCCTCTATATGGAAATCTACTTGCAAGAATGAAGTTTATGCCACTGCCTCAGGTTAAGAAACCCACTTACATTTCTTGCAAGTGTTCCTGTTCAGCTTGCCTCCACTTTCACTTCCCAGGTCACTTCGCTCTCTGGTTCTGATTTAAAAGCACCTAATTAGGTCGCTAATGAAGTAGTTGCCGGCCCAGATCAATTTAAAAAGGAGGAAGCATCCCTGGTCTTTGCAGCCTCTGCAGGAGATGACATTCGCTTTTGAATTGCTTTGAAACAATTTGCTGAACCAATCAGCCTCTGTCATTGACGCTTGGCTCCTGGTCAGGTTGCCTGTGCCAGCGACAGGGTGCAGTGCAGCAGGAGGGAAGCCTTCCGCCTTTGGAAAGCAAGGGTTCTCCTTTCTCTGTGCTTGATGCTTTATAAATCTTACACTTCTAAGAGGGTTGCTCTGCCCACCTATCCCCGACCACTTATTCTGAGATAATGGCCAAACATCCCGACTAAGCTGAATTATTATTTAACCAGCACATCCCCCAGAGTGTATATATGCATCCACCTGAAAAAGTAGCAGGGAGAATTAAAACCAGATAAATATTTTAAATAATATTTCTTCTTTTGTTTTGTGCTTACCTGGATGCTGGGTTTTAGACACAGAGCTCTGGAGTTTTGATGATTATTTTTGTAGAAATAACAATAGTGGGAGAGTTCTGACATAGTAGGCATTACTCAGTAGAAAATAAAGTTGCTTTCTAGGTTGCAGTCATCTTGCACAATGTGTGAGGGTTATTGTGAAGCCAGGCCCGCGATAGAACAGAAGGGCCTGATGACGGGAAGCAGACGGTGAGATAGGGGAGCTAGGAGAGGGAGGCAGGGACCTGAGGGCAGTGTGTACCAGTACTGCAGAAGAGCCGAGATGTACAAGTAGTTTAACAAAAAAAATTTTTTTTTTTATGAGGAAGATCAGCCTTGAGCTAAAATCCATGCCAATCCTCCTCTTTTTGCTGAGGAAGACCGGCTCTGAGCTAACATCTATTGCCAATCCTCCTCCTTTTTCTCCCCAAGGCCCCAGTAGATAGTTGTATGTCATAGTTGCACATCCTTCTAGTTGCTGTATGTGGGACGCGGCCTCAGCATAGCCGGACAAGCGGTGCGTCGGTGCGCGCCTGGGATCCGAACCTGGGCCGCCAGTAGCAGAGCATGCGTACTTAACCGCCAAGCCGCGGGGCCGGCCCCAACAAAATATTTTTTTAAATACATATTGAGCACCTATGGTGAGCCAGGCACTACGCTGAGTGTGGATTATAGGGCAGTGAACAAAACGTGATGCTTTGGAAGACAGACAATAAACAAATGATTGTAAATAAATTACAGTGTGCCAAGTGCTGCTGAAGGTAAATCCTGAGTGCTATAGGCATGTCCTATATGGACACTGCAGACTTCCCTGAGGAATGAAGTTCAAGCTGAGAAGTGAAGGTCAAGTAAGAGACGGCTGGGCAGAGGGGCCAGAACAGAGTCCCTGTTGCAGGAATAGCACACGAAAGTGGGAGGGAAGGCGAGAGAGAGCAGATTTTGTTCTAGGAGCTAAGAGAAGTCCCAGGTGCTGGAGCGGAGAGCAGGAGGGAAGGATTTCACGAGTTGAGGCTGGAACGGTGCCCAATCGCTCCTAGTGTTTTAAGCCTCACAAAGGATTTTGGACTATAAGGGAATAGGAAAGCATTAAAAGGTTTTAAGCAGGGGATTCTTAGGATCAGATTGTGTTCTTGAAATATCCCAGCAGCTGCGTGAAGAATTGATCAGAAGAAGTCTAGATGGGAAGTGGGGAAACCATTTAGGTTCTTACAGTGGTCCAAGTGAAAGTTGATGGTGGTCTGAACTAGGATGCTGACAGTGGGGATGGGGAGAGGAGGGTAGATTTGAGAGACATGTAGAAGATAGAATGAGCAAGAATTGGTGGTTATGGATGTTGAGAATGAGGGAAAGGGAGTAGTCAAGAATGGTCCCTAAAGGTATGGCTTGAGCAACTGGGTTATAGTGGGACCATTTACTGAGATTAGGAGTGGTGGGGAGAGAGTAGAGCGGGGGGTGGGGATGGGGCAATTATGATTCAAGTCTTGCTCATGTTTACTTTGAGGCTTCAAATGGCGATGTCATGGAGGTCGGTGGGATTGGCAAGTCTGGAGCCTGGAGGAGCTAGAGATGTGGGAGTCCTCGGCCAACAGTGGACTGTAAATCCCTTGCAGGGGAGGAAATTCCCTCCTCCGAGAGGAGGCTCAAATCCAGAGCAGAGCCCTGAGGAATTCCAGCATTTAATGGTCCCTTGGCAGACGAGGAATCGGGAATCAGCCAAGGCAACTAAGAAGGAGCTGCCAGAGACAAGAGAAGAAATCCAGAGGACCTTTTTTGGGAATGGTTTTCATATCCAAGGCTTTCTGAGAGATCACTGTGAACTGATAACCACTTCAGGCCTGAGAGCACGGGTTTTCAAAAATGTTTAAGCAGCAGAACCCGCCTGAAAGTAAAATCTTGTGTAGGTGACGCCAGAACGGTGGAGGCTGGGCTTGAGGTCCTGCTCGCTCAGCCTTCCTCTTGTCGCCCCCACCTCCCATCTCTGAACCCCAAGGCTCTGAGGAAGGACGTTGGAACAGCCCTGCCCTGGAGGAGAGCCACTTGGCCCACAGAGTCTAGGGCTACTCCCGGTAGAATCATCTTGGATTCTCTTCTGAGGCTGCGCACACACTGCCCCATGAACCGTCCAAAGGCCCAGCTCCCTTGCGCTAAGGAGCTTACAGAAATCTGACCTCTGCATTGCTCCAGGTTAGAAAGTATCGGGGAGCCAATTACCAGACACGTCCCCATCTCCCCGCTTTAAGAAATGCCTCATAATCCTTTGAAACCCAGCTTCGACGTCATTCACTTCATGAACCTTCCTAGGCCCGGCCCCCAGTGCAGAAGTGATCGTGCCTCCCTGGGCTGCTCCTTGTTACCCTCATCTCACCGGCTGCTCGGATTATTCATTTATACACCCTTCTCCCCCAGGGACCAAGTCTTTATATCTTAAAGCCAAGATAATACCTGGCACAGTGTGGGTGTTGAATAAATGTTTGCCCAACTAGATTAAATTACGTTGAATTAAACTCAGAAGGGCCCTCAGGTAGTCTACAGTCCTTCTTGGACATAAAGCTAAGGATCAGCTCCGGTTCGTGACTGGTGGAACTAGTTCTGGAATCCAGACTCCTGAATTCCAGTCCAATTTTCTGAAGATCCTTTCTTCAGTGTTGCAGAGTTAACAGCACTGAATAAATATGTAAATGTTGGAGAAAAAACTCCTTAGTCTGCAAGCTGTAGGTGGCTCTAGCTGGTTTAAATGGTGCTATCTCAGCATCACCCACCAGGCCCACGGCGTAAAGTAACTTTCTTCGGAGTTATTTTTCATAAGTAGAAGTGTGACTGTCTCTCCTACTTGTCCCTGCCACCTGTCATGGTTCAGGCTCCTTCACAGATTCCCCGTCACTTTTAATTCTTAGCTTCACAAAAGGGCCGCTTCTCACATTTTCTAGTGCAAATGCTTTGTTTGTTTTTAATCTCCTCTTACAGGATTTGGCCCAAGAGTGGTTCCATTATAAAGGCTCTGGGGCTTTCTCTGTGTGGACAAGGGTTAGGAAATTCCTTGAGGGAATAAGTAAAATTGGCCTCTCTTCCTTGGAGACAGAGTAATGGTTCATTTTTTGAAGACCAGTTGAAGAGGGGTTCTCAAGAGCCATCCTTGAGTAGAAAAGCTGCAAACATTCTCTCTTTCACCATTAGTGGTGGCAATGCCCCATCCCCAATTTAGAAGGAACAGGTCGAAGGTTCTGAGAACCTGGCTGTTCACTTCTCCCTGCCCTTTATCATTTACCTGGGTCAGTTATTTATTTCCATTTAGATCTCCCCTTCTCACACTACTCCGCCTCCCAGCTTTTGGCCAAGAATTATTGTCGCCCTACCCATTTCGTTGAGGAAGTGGAGAAGGCAGTGGGAAGAAAGAGCCAGCTCTGCCACTTCCCAGCATGCAATCCTCTGAGCCTCAGTTTCCTTCTCTATACAATGGGACTACTGACACCTCCCTAGCTGGGTAGTTGTGAGGATTGGCGAAAATGTAGATCAAGCCCCTGGCAGAGTGCTTGGCCCATGTCACCTAATAAACATTTGTTGTTCATAAACCAATTTTTTTCTGTTGAAATCATTAATTTTACTTGCTTTAATCCTGGTTGCACATCCAAAACGGTTATGATTGATCCGTCTGCCCACCGTTTTGTGGGCGTGAATGTCTGGTGCAATAACCGGTTTGCAGCTATAATTACTGTTGTTGTTAACATCACTATTGTGATGCTTATTGATGGAATGTGTCTTTTAAAGACAGATTCTCACATAATAAGTAGTCACTTGTAGCGGAACGCATACAAAGAATGAAACCCAGGTCGCTTTATGTATTTTGCCTGTTTTGTGTTTGAAAAATATGATTTAAGCTATCAAAATAAAAGGAAAAACTGTTTAACCAACGGAGACCCTTGGACCAATTGAGTCTTGATTCCGTAGCTACTCAGGGTAGCCGTGGCAACTGCTTAGGCCAGAGCTGGGCCTCCCAGAGCTCTGCTTTCAGATGGAGGACACACAAAGGTTATGCCGTCCAAGCTCTTTGTGTCTGTCAGCGCGTGACTGTAGGCAGTATGTGGTTTTTAGAGAGGCTGTTGAATTACAAGGAAGATGTGGGTGGCCAGATTCTTTCTCTTGAATAGAAATATTATACTTTTTAAACTAATGTCTGATTTTTATTTAATAGCTCTCTGGTTAAGAGGTGCCATATAGCAGGATCTTAACCCTAGTTTAAGAGCAACCTGTAGGGTTACTCTGCTTTGTATCTTTATACCAGAAGTCATCCTTTTCCTATTCATAGGCCCAGAAGTCATCCTTTTCCTATTCATAGGCCCTTCCTGAAAAAGCTCTCCTACTTGAGCAGGGCTTTTGTAACATCAAACACAATGACTGGATTCTCTTTACTTTTTTCGGTATTGAGTATTTGTTGGAAATTATTTTAGTACGAACTAGTTGTATATGAGAGTATACCTGAAGGAAATAATCAGGAACACCAAAATAGCTTAGAAAATTCACCTCAGCATTACTCACAATAGGAAAACATCGGAAACAGCTGAAATGTCCAGCAATGAGGATATCGTTAGGGAGATTAGAACACATCATAAGAGGGAGTTTTATATACCCATGAAAAGTTGCGTTTATGGAAAGTTCTTAATGGAAGACGTGGGAAAAATGTTTATGATATAATGTTAAACTAGGACATAAAATTGTATGGTGAGCCTGATCTTGACTTAAATTTAAAAAGATATATGGATGAAGCCTGAAAGGCAATGTGCCAAGCAGACAATTGTACCAAAGCTGTTACTTGGCAGTGGGACTGTAAGTAATCTTATTTTATTCTTGATATCTTCCCATATATTCTCATTTTTCACAGTACATGTTAATAACTTCGATTTAGGTAAAAGTGTTATTAACAAAAGTAAAGACAAAATCTTGTAGGTTCAGGGAGGTGATGGTGGTAGAGCCTTTAAATTAAAAAATGGTAGCAAGTGGCAGCTGTTGGATATTAATGCTTAGCACTTATATAACATTTCATGGGAGGCTTTTCAAGTGTTTTATAGCAGCTGAGCTCATTTTCATACCATCCCTGCGTGGTATGCAGCAGGAATTGTAATGATTTTATGGATTAAAAAAAAAAAAAACAGGCACAGAATGAACACTGCATTTTGCTTCTATTGATGTTTTTAGACTGTGAAATTAGGGCCTACATGAGGACATGTTGCCACTGTTCCTCATTCACAGAAGCATAGAGATTTAGGATGGGCAGGGACCTTAGAAACAGTGTGTAGTTCACCGCCTCGCAAAGAGGAAACGCAGGTGAAACAGTGAGTTAGCCTGGTATTTGGAAAGGTAATTCCCATGCCTTGTTGTTTAGCATGGAGGAGGTTCCAGAGGAGCTTTTCAGTTTAATACATAGTAGTATTCCTGCTGAGGGCCTTCAAAAGAAAAAGGAGAGACTCTGAATTATTACAGATTAGATTGGAGGTGGGGTAGGTAGGAAGGCTATCGGCAGCCAGAGAAAGTGCCCCCAACTCCTGCTTGCTAAATTCCCACCGAATCAGCCTATCTGTGTCTCCTCTCATCCTGTTGTAACAGTCAGACCATCTGTGCTCCTCTTCTGTGGAAATCCAGTCTCCTGGAAATCCAGCCCATCTAGGATAACTTTCAAGTTTAGGACCCAGAGTACACTTCCCTTAGAGTGATAAAAGAATTCTAAGCTTCTGTCCTTCCCAGTTTTCTGATGTGGTTTTTAAAGGTAGTCACAGCCCAGATTCAGAGGAGGCAAATACGCATATTCCCCAAGAGTTGCCATCTGTGACATTTTTATCAGTGCTTCACTGAGGATGGACTTTTCTTCATAGCACCAGAGAGTTTGCAGCGATCCAGGAAAAGGCAAATGTTAATGTGAAGATGCAACTTTGGAGTTCCGTAGGTACCTGGGTTTGAATGGAGCTTCCCCTTTTGGCTAGTTGACCCTCAGTTTCTTCAAAGTATAAAAAGAAGGTAATAAGAGTAATAGTATCTGTGTTAGTCAGGATAGGCTGGGCTATGCTGCAGTAATAAGTAAATCTGGAAACATCCTTGGCTTAGTACAGCAAAAATTGATTTTTTGCTCTTGCAGAATTTGATGTGTGTCATGTGGGCACTCCCCCAGCTGGTGACTCTGGGAGGTAGATGTCTTCTATCTAGTGTCGTCACTCTCTCAACATGTGGCTTCTAGGGTCGCTGAGCCAGGGAAGGGAGAGCTGAAAGGTCAGGCACTGGCTCTTAAATGTTGTGTCCAGACATGATACATGTCACTTCCACTCATATTTCATTGACTCAAACTCACTGCGTGGCTTTGCTTAACTGCAAGAGGAGGGATATTTAGAAGAACACTTGGGCTACTGAGTGGGCACTAAGCGTCTCTGCCACCTTGCTAACGTTCATTGAGCCTTTCCTGTGTGCCAGGCACGATTATAAATGCTTTACATGTTCATCCCGTTTAATCCTCAACCTTATGAAGTAATTACTAATATCTCCATTATATGGATGATAAACTGAGCCATACAGAGGTTAGCCAACTTCCCAAAGTCTCCCAGTTAGTAAGTGATGGAACCAGGATTTAAAGCAAAATAGTCTGACTCCAGGGCCTGAGTTCTTAACCTCTGTGCCTATTGCCTCCCTAATAATATCTCTCCTGGAGGGATTTCTGTAAAATTATAGGCAATGTACATAAAAAGCCTGGTGTACAATGTCTGACATGTAATAGTTACTCACAAATGGCAGCCAATTCTCTTATTATCGTCATTACTGGCTACCTCAAATCCTTTCTGAGTCAAGGCAGAGTATAAATAGGTGAGTATGTGATAGAGCTTTATTAGAAGGTATCTCTTTTGTCCCGGCATCTGGGGTTGCATGGAATGCTTTAATACAACCTTGCAGAGAAGTATCAAGTAATTACCATCATATGGAAGTATTTTAGCAAGTCGCGCCCATTCTTACCCTGTAATGGCATGAAAGCAAAGTCTACATTTTAATTGCTGGCCTGCCATGTCTCATTACTGGTATCTGCAAGGCTTCTCTGAGCAAAATTTAAGGACACAACAGTAGTTTATTTTGTATTTGTTGTAACTGAACATTAGCACTGATCTTGACTTGTCCTGGAGGTAGTTAAAGCAAAACTTGTGCTGTAAAGTGATTTCTGAGCCTCTTTGTGAGGCCAGAAATATATTTGGTGTTGAAGTGACTCCCCTGGCCCTTTCCTGCCGCGAGTTAATTGATGTGGCTTCGGCCCTTTCTCTGGAAGCCTTGGCAGCTGGAGGCAGCTCAAGGTGTGGGCAAGTGAGCAGGCAGCACCACTCTGAGAAAAGGAACTGTTTTGGGTTCTCTAGATTTGCATAGACCAGTGAAGGGCATCACTGAGTTTGCAGAAGGACTGGTTTGTGTGCACAAACTTGTGTGACTGTGGTGGTTGGTGCCACTCTTCCTTGCCGGGTGGGAGATGGAAGGCAGAATCTTGGTACTTGAGAATATTTCTCCTTCATTGCTGACACTGGGAGTTGGCGGAGGGCTCCTTTTTATTTCTTACCTTCTTTCGGAAGCCCAGTTTCTGCCACAGACTGCAGCCCACTGTCGCTGACAAAAGAAGAGGCATTCCTAGGACTCTCACTCGTTACACTGTAGAGAGTGGAAGGTGCTGTGCTTAGCAATGGGCCAGGATAGAAAGATAAGGAGACACCGCCCCAGCTCTATCACACACAGATAGGTGAACAATAAAGGAAGTGAGAGAGAACTTCCAGAGTGTGAAATAGACCCAGGGGAGTGCAGAGCAAGGGGCAATTAACTGAGGATGGGGCGGTGGATGGCTGAATCATACATGTGGATGCCTTGTGGTCCTCTCACACTAATCAGAGCTCACAGGTATTACTGTCTCGACGAACTAAAAAGGTCGAGTTAGGTAAGTAATTCCCCAGTATCATTTTAGCTTTAACAGAATATCATGCTGAAGGATCTTTGGATTAGGTATTGACACTTTGGTCATTGGAAACAATGTCAGCCAGACATTGGATAAATTTTGGCAAGTCTTTAAAAAGAAATGTTCTACAAAATAGCATGTATCCTATGATTACAACCTTACAAAAATATTATATATGTTTCCAGCATCCAGAAGGGAATATGCATGATGAAGGTAGTTATTTTATGGTGATGAGATTATGAATTCTTTTTTTTTTTGCTTGAGGAAGATTAGCCCTGAGCTAACATCTGTGCTAATCTTCCTCAATTTTGTATATGGGTGGCCGCCACAGCATGGCTGACAAGTGGTGTAGGTCCGAGCCTGGGATCTGAACCTGCGAACACAGGCTGCTGAAGCAGAGCATGCCGAACTTTAACCACTAGGCCATGGGGCCAGCCTATGAATTCATTTTTTATGAAATATTTTTTCAATATTGTGTTGCTTTCAATTTAAAGAGAGAAGAACAAATAATTATTCTGTTATATCCAAAACATTACATTTTTAAAAATCAATGGGAAAAGCATCAATGGTGAGGTTCAGAAAGGTAATCTTCAACAATAACTCAAGAATAGTCACACTGGATGGAAATTCTGACCTTTGGGCAGAGAACTTGAAAGGGGTTTTAAAACAGAAACCTGTTTTTAGGGAAATACATGAAGCTTTTTAGAAGTCAGGAGATCCTGGTCATTACAGATTTGCTATTTATATTTTTTCAAGTAGCAGGGCAAAACTAAGAACACTCTAAATTTCAGAAAAAAAAATTCTCTATAATCACACCAATGCCACATACCAAACTATCTTTCTATTTTTCCCTTATACTTGAATGTTTGCTCATATATATATACACAAAATTTAACATAACCTAGCCTTAGATATATTTACACCATTTTTTCCCACAAAAGACTATAAGTATTTTTACCCAATACTATACTGTTTCAAATATTCAAAAAAGGGTTTACTGACTACCTTTTATTTATATTTATTCTTGTGAGGAAGATCGGCCCTGAGCTAACATCTGCCAATCCTCCTCTTTTTGCAGAGGAAGACTGGCCCTGAGCTAAGATCCATGCCCATCTTCCTCCACTTTGTATGGGACACCGCCACAACATGGCTTGACAAGCAGTGCGTTGGTGTGTGCTGGGGATCCGAACTGGCAGACCTTGGGCCGCCGCAGCGCAGTGCGCGCACTTAACTGCTTGTGCCACCAGGCCGGCCCCCTGACTCCCTTTTAAAACATGGTTATTCTGGAACATTTGTTGACTTGAACTGTATGACCTCTAAAAAAATAATAATAATATCGAGATTATGGCTGAAAAGAAAGAGATGTCAGTCTTGTCATCTTTGACTTGAACAGAAGAGGAAAGGTGCTGGTCACAGGTGACCTGGACTCCATTCACTGGGGCCTCCATGGCAGGGATGTGCAGCAGAGGGTACTTGTCCTAAGGTTCTTCCCAATGCTTCTGAGCCTTTGATTCTGTGCGGCCGACATTCTAAAAAGCTGAGCTGCAAATGGAGGTCCAGCACCGAGCCTGCACCGGAATCCTCTGGCGCCTCGTCCTGGTGAAAACAGGGTGCACATGGGGCGACACAGGGGATTCAGGCCCTGCCTCCGGGAATCTGCCTGGCCTGCCCAACGGCAACCAGAGCTTGACGCTTTTTCTTCTTTTTTTTTTTTTGTGAGGAAGATCAGCCCTGAGCTAACATCTGATGCCGATCCTCCTCTTTTTTTTGCTGAGGAAGACTGGCTGTGGGCCAACATCCGTGCCCATCTTCCTCCATTTATATGGGACGCTGCCACAGCATGCCCTGACAAGGGGTGCGTCTGTGCGCGCCCGGGATCCGAACCTGCGAACCCAGGGCCGCCGCAGCGGAGCGCGTGCACCCAACCGTTATGCCACCAGGCTGGCCCCCCGAGCTTTACCCTTTTAAAACCAAATTGCTTTTTGAAGTTTAAGCTCCTGACCATTTCCTGATCTGTCCTGATTCAGCCTGCAGAGCCCGATTGCACCATCTCGGCCGGGTCCTGGGAGAGCAGCAGCCACCGGCACCTTCCCGGGGCCTGGGCCAAGCGGAACCGCTGAACCGGCTGAACCGATACCGCGGATCGATTCCAGCAGGCCCTGGCCAGCTGCAGTTAGAGGCACAGTGCCATCTAGTGGATAAAAGAAAAAGGCCCCCATTGCATTTTTTTTAATTAGTGGAGAACCATAGACCAAAGAATCGACTGTCCTCATTTGATAACAAAGGAGCTTGAGAACGAGAGAAGGAAATGGATTTCCCAAATGTCACACAGCCAGCTAGTGGCAGCACTGACACTACAGAACCTCATCATTTGAGCCTTGATTGAGCATTCTTTGCACAATACCACAGTAAAGAAACCAAAAGATAAAAGAGCTTCTAGTTTTGGTTGAGGGGCACTTCAGACGTTTGCTGAGGTGGAGGTGAACACATGCAGGGTCCAGTGTCTAAACCCTGGGGCATCAGTTATTCACTGTCCTATTGAATGCCTTGGCTGGATTCTCGGTGATGGGCGCAAAGCCGGAGCAAATTCAGCTGTCCTCCTTGCCCTCCCTTCCCCGCAAATCTCCCGTGAAGCTCAGCACAAGATAAGACCAGGTACATGGCACTGGGTTAGGGAGCAGGAGGTGCCACAGGTGTCCTGTGCCCTGGGGGGAGAGAAGAGAAAAGCTTGTGTGCTGCCAGCCCCGTCTTCCCCATCCCCATTCCCTTCCCACTTTTTTTAGAGCTAAGGAAAATTTTGTGCCTCTGATGTCGGTCCTACTTCCTTCTCCCACTTTTTAGAAACTCTCTAGAACTCTAAGTTCCTGGTCCCCAGGTGCACAGGCTAGGTCCCCAGATCCCAGAAGGGGGGGGTGGGGGAGGGGGCAGCACCATTGTTTTCTGCCCTAGGGACTGCCTTGACCTTGATTAAAGTGAACTGCCATGATGAAGCGCACGACATGTGGGCTTCTCAGCCAGGCTGCAGCTAAAAGGCATCTACACTGAGTCGACTGTTACCCACGATCGTGGGGGGGACGCACGCTGCATTATTCAGTGTCAGTTTGGGGGAGGGGGTGAAAGCCAATGCCTCACTTCATTCCCTCAAAATAAAATCCTAAATGTTGACTGAAAACATATGGCGATGCTTTGGGATCAATCTAGTTTCTCGTGGATATCCTAAAGCAGCAAAAGGATTTCTTGGCTGTGTTCCCTTCCTTCGGAGTCTGGCCTTTCCTTGACCCCTGGACCATCATTCCGCCCACCCTGCCTTAAACCGAAGATCGCTGGCAGAGTCCTGAGCTGTAAACGTGAGTATGAAGGGTGCGCTCGTAAATTTTAAACTTACTCCTTTCATTTAATTTCTTTAAAACTGATGAGAGTAAGGGGAACTTTTAATGCCATTTGTTTTTCTAACCCAGGGAATCTGACTCAGGGACTTCTGTGGACTGGAATGTCCTGAACTGGCCAAGATTTGACAAAGCCTTCGGTGCCCAGGGCGCTGGCTGAGTCACGGTGCAGCGTCGCACGGCCTGGTTCACCCCAAGCAGAAAGGTTCTGAGTTCTCTGGATGAACAGCCTACCGGTGCCGATCACTGATGGCCTGTGCCTGGCAGCCCCCAAACAGAAAACCCACCCCCAAGTGGGGTCCTGCTCGAACATCTCCCCACTGTCACCATCCTGCTCTCCAAAATCCACTCTCCTCCAAAGCGCATGGTTAAAAGTGGGCTTCGTTGTGATGGCAGGAGCCTGTTGAGATGTAGAAGCACAGACAGTCCTGCTTTTCAGCCCAACACGTCCCTGGAAAAGGGGCTCTAAAGAGCACCTTCAGGATGTGGATCGTATTTTCTTACAGGAACACTGTTCTAATTGGCAGGCATTTCTAACCAGAGACCTGGCTTCAAATGATTTACAGTGATTTCCAGCAGCATGTCATAAAAGCCAATATGTCCCCAAACCTCTGTAATCATCTATCAGAAGAAAATCTCTGACAAGCCTTTTTCTCTTGAGGCCGGCAGGGCCCTCAGCTCATTACTCAGTGTTCCTGAACCGAGCCGTCCCTCCCCAGCTGCACAGGGGAAGGGACCATCTCTTTCCTCTCCCGGCCTTGATCTTGACGCTGTTAGCCCCCTAGTTGTTCCGCTCGGGCTGGCTCTTCTCCTCTCTTCACTGAATTCCTTTAACTAAAAGACCTTTGAACAATTCACAGTTTCAATGCCCTCCTTTCCCTCCAAGCCCCACATTGGCATAATCCACACTGTGATGAGCAGACCCCAGACCATCATAACAGATCCCCCCCACATGACTGAATCTGGACTGTGATTAGCATATAAAGGAAACCCCTGTATAGTGTGCTTACAGGTCAGAGCCCTCAAACAGCCTGAATGAACCCCCAATCCACTATGCCTTAAGTGGACAGGGTAGCTAAATAGGGCATTCATTCATTCCAAAGGTATTTATTGATTTCTTTCTATGTGCCAGGTACTTTCCAAGGCACTTGGGATACGGCTGTGAGTAAAACAGGAAAAAACCCACATGGAGCTCTAGAAGGGAAGGCACAAGCAGCATTTGTCTAATGAGTAGAAAGACAATTGACTTGGAAGTCTGGGGAGCTAGTCTAGACGCTTCCACTAACTGGCTAAGCCACATCTCTCTCTCTGATCCAGTCTCCTCATCTGGAGAATGAAAAGATTGGACTTGGTGCCAGGAAAGGACTCACACCTGTGACCATCTAAGGGCTCTTTGATTTGTGACCCTCCTTGTACTATAGAATCTTTGCTTCCCAGCCAAGAGAGTAGAGCTCCCCTGCCTCTCCTCAAGTGGGGCATTCATGTCAACTCCACTCTACCCTCACAATTCTTTTCTGCTTTGATTCTTCTTTGGTCCTAAGAAAGAAAGAAAGAAGAGAGAGCACCTCTCCATCGCGTTAATCTGCCTGCCTTCCCCTCTTATTCCCCCTGCATCCTCCCCTCTCCGCTTCCATGTGGTCACAAACATTTTCCAAGAACAAATGAGCCCTTCTTCAAAGATGGTTGCTGTGGGTGGAATGCCTCTTTGGGGTCACTGTGATGCCTTTGGGGGCATCCGTTCCCCCGGGCATGCTCAAGGAAGCCAGCGCACAGATCACAGGGAGGATTCAGTACAGTTGGTCCAACAGAACCACTGGAAACCAATTAACGGGCTGAAAACCAGAGAAAGGATAGTGGCCAAAGAACAGGCCCCCCGTGGTAAACAATTACCAGTGTGGGCAGGGACGGCAATGTAGGTCAGCTCTCAGCCGGGAAAGAGTGTTACAAGTGCGAAATGTGAGTCCCTTCTGGAAGCAGAATCTAGGTAGAGGTTTTCTTTCTATATTTGGGCAGATGACCACCTGGTTGTGCTGCAACTCCCCAACTCCAGTTGAGCAGAAACTTGGCTTCCACCTCCCTCCAAGAGAAAATGGCTCAGGGGCCTTCTAACCTTGACCTTGACCTTGATGGTCATGAGAGAGGGGGCTAGATCCTGCTTTATAAACTAGGTCCAGACAGGGTGCCCCTATTGTACTCGCACAATCTGAGGACACTGGATGTTTTCTGGCACCTGTGTGGCAGATTCTTTTCTGTTTGTTTTTGAGAGCACACCTCTCAGCATCTATGGTGCTTATAAAGATTTACCAGTTTTAGACGACTGTCCGGGGAACCCTGAAATTAAAATCAACATCCAAGCTTTAAGGACGATTCTGGCAGGGATTTGGTCAAGCAGAAACAGGAGACTCGGGTTCAGATCCAGTTGGGCATGAAATCGAGTCCTACGAGCCCTTGGCTGCTCACACCCAGAGGCTCAGGTCGGTAAGAGCCACTGTGACGTCTAACCTCCTAACTTGGTGTGGGCCCAGGCTTCTACAGCATACAAAGTGCTTCCACACTTATTCTCTCTCTCTGATTCCTCAGAACAGATTTGGAAAGTGAGGAGGGCAGGTGTTAGCATCTCCGCTTTGCAGAGAATGAAACTGAGGCTGAAAAGGCTCCGGACATGACAGAGCAACCTGGAGGGAGGTCTCCCAGTGCCGAGGCTGGGAGTCTTTCCACCACACCACAGTGTGTTGAGGTGTCTTCTGAGAGCCCTGGGTCAGACCAGGCAGTTGTGCTCATGAAAACATATTTCTGGTATCTCTTGTTAAGTTTATTCTAGGAGATACTTCAGGTTTCCTAGTAACTCATGGGAGGCTGATCCTGACATATTGCTTGGTAGAGGTGTTTAGTCCACTGGATACCACTTTCCCTGAGGCCAGAGCCACAGAACCCTGATGGGCATTCTTCTAGGCAGTTCCTGACTCTGCTTCAACAAGACCAGAGAGGAAGCTACACCTCCTAAATATCCATGGCTCCCCAGGGAAACAACAGTTGTGTTTACCAAGGGCTTCAGGGTCTCCACTCTCTGGTCTCCACTCTGGTGCAGCTTTGCCCTGAGGCTGTTTTCCTCCCTGACACCGTTTGGCCTCTGGATTATGCGGAAGTGTTGACCAAACCCTAAGATCCTCTCCTTCTCAGGCACTGCGAGGGGCAGCTTTTTGGCATCCGACCCTAGTGACGGTCGGACTTTCTGCTGGTCTTTTCACGGAAGAACAAAGAACTGTCATCCTCAACTTAGCAACATAAACCTCCACCCATGAAAGACACCTGCTCACAGCTAGTCATGGGGCATTTCTTAAAATGGTACATGAGAAAGTTTGCAAAAGCAGTTGTCTGGACTCCTTCTGGTCTTAGTTACCTTTGCCAGCTGAGTTGTCTTCCTAGGTGAGTGACAGCAGAATCCTGCTTTGACTCATCTCTAACCAGTTAGATGAGCTGTAGCTCACAATGGCCCCCAAATATTGTTCCATGCAGTAAATGCTTGGCATGAAACAGTTCGCTTCCAAGCCTCTCTGGGGCCTCATTATAGAGGGATAAATGTTAGGGGTGAAGGAGTTCACTGGGCGCCTGTAGGAGTTTAATGTCTTTTTTTAAACCAGGAATTGAGAAGTGTAGCTAATGAGCATGCTGTAAAAGCCACAGACCACCTCATTAAATGTTGGAGTCATTTCCCAGGCTGAGGAGAAATGAAAATCCCCAAAGAAAGGCCACCCCCTCAATTAATGAAGAGCTTTTTTTTCAGTGTGATGAATATTTAGCAGACATTTTGATAGACAAAGAGCATCTACCAGAGGCCTTCAAAAAAACCCTCTGATTTCTGATGGGGTGTGGAGGGATGAGAGAGGGGGGGAGGAAGAGATTTCTCTACATGATGTACGTACGTTATCAAAGAGCAGCTGGTTTGGGATTTCAGGGCTCAGATGATTCTGAACTGTTTCTCCCTTCTCTGCAAGGACCCTTCTGTCGTTATGCGTTTTGCTTAACGCATAGAGCCTGCCCCTAGGGTTGTTGCAGGTTACAAGAGAGAATCCACAAAAAGCTTGTATTCAGGGCCTGGCGCACAGCAAATGTTTAGGGTATTTGTTGCCTTAGGGGAGGAGATGTGAATGAGGAAATAGAGGCAGAAGTCAGGGAGGATTGTTGCCCTGGCCACTGCAGAAGGTCTCACCTGTACTCGGCTGATCTTTCCAGGCCAGTCCGGGTGGAGGGACAGTGAAGGAGAGAGCCCAGGCTGCACGTGGGCGGGCCGCTGCTCAGTCTTGTTCCACTGTAGTCCCAGCCCTCCCGTGCATATTGACAATCTGGGTTGTGCTAAGGCAGCAAAGCTGACCCACCAGCATGGCTCTAAATACAAAAGCTCCATACTGCCCTTTATAAAGAACCTTGTTAATTGGCTAGTGGCTTGGAGGGAGGCCAAACTTTATGTTGTAGCAGCCTCAGCTCGGGCCCTCCAAACCCATCTCCCGGCTTCCAGTCTATCTCACCATCATCTACCCTTCACACAGCCACCAAGAGGCCTTTCTAGAACCAACTGCTGATTTTGGTCATGATACACTCCTGTTTTAAGGTCTCTGCTGGCTCCCCATTGCCTACAGGGTCAAGTCCACACTCCTTAGCGTGGCCTTCAGAGCCCTTGACCATCACCCCACCTAACACTCCCCGAGAAGGACATGCCCCAGTCACTCCGTGCTCATCCTTCATGGCAGGGCAGGCCTTTTCCTGACTCCAGACTTCTGCCCGTGCTCTTCCCACCGCCTGGAAGGTCATCCCCTACCCACTTCTCTGCCTGGCAAACCCCTGTTTCATCATTCAAGACTCAGCTGTAGGACCCCCTCCGTGGCCTTCCTGACTTTCTCAAGCAGAGGTTCACACACTCCTTTGCAAGCAGGAACCTCCTGAAGGGTGAAAGCCAAGGTGTTTCCTGTTGTTCAAGAGCTGCCCCTGCCCCCCACTGCCCCTACTTCTGCGTGGGGCTTGCGTACCACTGAACGGTGTAGCCTGGCCTTGGAAAACCTTCTTCCAAACTTGTCACATGCCCTCCATTTCAGCCTCCTTAGGAAACACAGTGTGGACATTTACACCAGAAATTGTCCTAGACGTGGAAATTGTGTAATTGATTACGAGATAATACATGCCGCTAAACCGTCTCATCATTTTAGTGATAACAAAATGGAGAAGCACTGGGATTTAGAATTGAAATGTTCTCTCTAGCAGGGATTCTTAACAGGGGTGGGAGAGAAGGTATTTCAGAGTCACCCATGGGGAAACCATGGGTGACTTACACAGATTAGATACAGATGCCCAGCCCACCTGCAGTCTGCCCACCCCTCTGCCACCTCTGTTCTGTCCCAGTCACTGAGCAGGGCTTCATCATCAGAGACACCAGAATGCTTGGCAAGGCTAATCTTCCTTTCTGAATCTCCACTGCCTCGTCTGTAAAATGGAGGTAATAACATTTGCCTCAGAGGAATCTTCTAAAGATCAAATGAGATTCTACCTATGAAGTTCTTTTTTCTTTTCTTTTTAATTGCGGTAACATTGGTTTATAACATTATATAAATTTCAGGTGTACATCATTATACTTCTATTTCTGCATAGCTTACATCATGTTCACCACCCAAAGACTAATTACAATCCATCACCACACACATGTGCCGAATCATCCCTTTCGCCCTCCTCCCTCCCCACTTCCCCTCTGGTAACCACCAATCCAATCTCTGTCTCTATGTGTTTGTTTGTTGTTGTTTTTATCTTCTACTTATGAGTGAGATCATATGGTATTTGACCTTCTCCCTGTGACTTATTTCGCTTAGAATAATACCCTCAGGTTCCTTCCATATTGTTACGAATGGCTGGATTTCATCGTTTCTTATGGCTGAGTAGTATTCCATTGTGTATATATACCACATCTTTTTTATCTATTCATCCCTTGATGGGCACTTAGGTTGCTTCCAAGTCTCGGCTATTGTGAATAATGCTACAATGAACACAGGGGTGCATGTATCTTTTACGCATGCACGTTTTCATGTTCTTTGGATAAACACCCAGCAGTGGAATAGCTGGATTGTATGGTATTTCTATTCTTAATTTTTTGAAGAATCTCCATACTGTTTTCCATAGTTGCTGCACCAGTTTGCACTCCCACCAGGATTGTATGAGAGTTCCCTTTTCTCCACATCCTCTCCAATACTTGTTGTTTCCTGTATTGTTAATTATAGCCACTCTGATGGGCAGGAGGTGATATATCATTGTAGTTTTGATTTGTATTTCCCTGATAATTAGTGATGTTGAACATCTTTTCATGTGTCTGTTAGCCATCTGTATATCTTCTTTGGAGAAATGTCTGTTCAGGTCTTTTGCCCATTTTTTAATTTGGTTGTTGTTTTTTTTGTTGTTGAGACGTATGTGTTCTTTATATATTTTGGATATTAACCCCTTATCAGATATACAGTTTGCAAATATCTTTTCCCAATTGTTAGGTTGTCTTTTTGTTTTGTTGATGGTTTGCTTCGCTGTGCAGAAACTTTTTAGTTTGATGTAGTCACATTGGTTTATTTTTTCTATTGTTTCCCTTGCCCAGTCAGACACGGTACTTGAAAACATGTTGCTAAGACTCATGTCGAAGAGTGTACTGCCTATGTTTTCTTCTAGAAGTTTCATGGTTTCAGGTCTTACATTCAAGCCTTTAATCCATTTTGAGTTAATTTTTGTATGCTGTGTAAGATAATGGTCTACTTTCATTCTTTTGCATATGGCTGTCCAGTTTTCCCAACACCATTTTTTGAAGAGACTTTCCCTTCTCCGTTGTATGTTCTTGGCTCCCTTGTCGAAAATTAGCTGTCCATAGATGTGTGGGTTATCTATGAAGTTCTTAGTAGACACTAAAAACAATTTAGTTCCGTTCTCCTTGTCTCTTCCTCACTTCTGCTAGAAATTCACCCCAGGTTCCACGGGCAGCCACAGAATAAGGAAGTTCTCCAAGCGTGGCAGTCGTGGCACAGAGACCAGTCAGGCCAGAGGGTCAGAGGCCTTGGTGAAACACTGCCCCTTCTCTTTTTTCTACCACTTAGGAAAAGCTCTACCCACAGACACTTGATAGTGAGGGTTCCATAGGTTTTAACTCACGTCTGTGTTCACATATTATGCAAAGAGTTGGGGCCTTAGCCACCATTTCCGGACAGTGCCCGACGTGTCCACTCAATTTAATCACTGGGGTGTTGATTGGCCTGTGAATGGCTGCAGAGCTCTTCCAGACAGTACACCAGGTGGCGCTGTGGAGCGACCAAAGGGCCTGCAGGGAGGGACTCGAGCGGCAGCACTTTGGGAGGGAGGGAGAAGCAGGCCGCTGACCAGGGCAGTGCTGGCGGTGGACAGAGAGCCCTCGGTGGCCCGCCAGCCGTCAGGCGCAGGCGCCCTGCTCAGGAGCACGCCTCTGACTCTAAGATTGCCTTTGAGCACATGCAAGAGCACCTCCGTCCGTTTTCCCTGAGGATTGTTGACAGGAGTGGGGACCATGAGGCACCTCATGTGTGTTAACCTGTTTAATTCTCACAACCCTGAGAGCGCTCTAAAAGCACCTGGAAACTGAGGCCCAGAGAGGCTAAAGAACGTGCCTGGGTGACTCAGCTGTAGGTGGGAGGCCCGGGATGGAGCCCAGGTGGTCTGGCCCCAGGGGGCTTGTGCTTCAACACTCCCCACCCTACACAAAGAGCTTGCTTTGCCCCGGCAGCTTCAATAACATCACGTGGCTCAACTTACCCTCTAGTTCTTTGAGGTTACATCAGCAGCACCAGCTTCCAGAAGATACTTCCGGGAAGCTGGGCATTCTACTTCCTCTTAGATAACGTACCTTTAGGTTGCCATTTTCAAGAGGCCAACAACCACTGTACTGGGGGTGGGCTCTTGGGCCGTGGGGCACTCATTCATTTATTCATTACCTGTTCACCAGCCCGGGTCCAGACAGGCAAGGGCCCAGCTCTCGTGGAACTTACTGGGGCTGGGAAAACAGCTAATAAGTGAGTCCATAAATGCGAAAATTTCAGGTAATAACAAAAACGAAGGAAAGTAGAGGCAGGTTGATGGGGGTAGAGATTGATGGTAGGTGGAGGAGGGGAAGGGGAGAGAGGGATGAACAAGCTGGTGCAGAAGGCAGACCCTTCTGTGTGAATTTTGAACTAAACATTTCCTAATGCCGTGACCTCCTTCAGGCGGAGAAAATGTCATCTGACTTGCACAGCGACCTCTCCCCACACCCATCGTAGAACCACCCTCTCCTGTCACGGCATGGGTTCAGGCACAGGCTAGGCATTAAATGAGGGAAGACTTGTTCCCCAAGCGCCAGAGGGTCTGGAGCTTGGTCAGGCTGCCTGTGCACCTCGCCTGCTTGCCTGGCCCCAGGTGTAGATGGTGCAGAAACGCAGCCCCATGCAGGCTGGGGAGCTGGCCCAGTCAGAGGGCTCCGTGCAATTGTTGAACTTGAATCTCAGATTTGAGTGTTTTGCAGAAAGGAGCCTGTTCATGCTACAGCTTGGCAGTAGTGCTTGCTTTTAGCAAAGTCTCCAGTTATGAGCAATAAAGACCCAGCCCCTGGTGGGCTATAGAGACACAGAACCAAAAGGGGCCTGAGAGATTGCCCAGTATCTGTCTTCAGACAGGGAATGGGTAAACCATCCTGGTCACCAGCTCCATGTCTCTTCTTGGATATCTCCAAAGGCAGAGATCACAGAGGGATCCCCAAAATGTATTCACCCAATGTCCTCAGCTCTGCCTCATATAGAGTCTCGGAGCCCAGGTCACAGCGTTTTCATTCAGGAACGTGATCCTGGAAAGGGACATGAACAAAGGCCATTACGGTATTTGATTGTGTACTTGTATGGTGGCTGTCTCACCTGCAGACTGGGCTTCTGTTCTTGTGAAAATATAAAACATTTAGAGAACAGGAACCTACCTGTCCCATGGTCCCTCGCTGCTGAGAATATATTATCTTGATTAAGATAATGAGAGACGTGCTCTGAAATAGGTGGACGAGGACCAAAGCAGATGGACTGAATTAATTTGTGTTGCCAGCTCCATGCAGAGCACTGCAAGGACTTTGACAACCGTGCCAAGCTCGCTGGGGATGGCATCATTGTGAGACATGTCACTGTGAACTGGCTGAAGGGCTTGGGTGACCGAAACGACCTCAGTTAGTTTTATGCCTTTGATGCTGAGTGGTGGTTTTGTTTTGAGAGCAGGATCTTTAATGGTCTCATTTTGGGGAGGTTGCCACCTGCCGTGTGCAGGGCCTAATGCTAGGTACCCGGAGGAGCACAAAGACAAATGAGTCGCAGGCCGGTGTTGAAGGGCCTCAAAGCCTTGTAGAATAGACCAGCTGTGCGCTGGTTCTGAGATATCGCTCCTCCCTTGGCTGGCTCTCTCCTACCCGGCCCTCTGAGCCTCAGCTCCCACATTACTTTCCAGAAGCTTCCCCCATCCTCAGTCTGTGATTCTATGATATCCTTTAATGTATTCATTAATTCCACAAACACTTACTGAGCGCCCATCTGTGCCAGGCCCTGTTTAGAGAATTGTGCTGATCTCGTGATATCACGATTTTCTGTGTACCAATCTGCCTCCCCGCACTGGACGGGGAGCTCCATGAGGGCAGTGAGCACATCTTCATTCTTGCATCCCCAGTACCTGGCACAGAGCAGCCTCTCAATGCATGTCTGTGGAACAAATGAAGAGAGAAATGACAACAATATAAGATGGGTAGTTACTAAAATAAAAATTAGCATTTATACATATTTTTATAGGTGTCAAACATTCTCAGTAAACATTACTTCATCTGATTCTTCACAACAACCCCTTGTGAAGCAATCGTTTCCATTTGTGGTTGGGAAGACTGAGGCTTGGGCAAAGTGTGACCCACCCAGTAGAACATGAGACCTTCGAGGCCAAATCCTGTGGTCTTTCCACTCCACACAGGAGTCTTCATTCTGTGAGAATTTGAGGGGAATAATGAGTTGGGGGAACCCAGGGAAGGGACAGGTCACTTTCAGCAGAGAGCATCAGAGAAGGCTGGGCCTGAAGCTGGAACTGAGAGGTGGCTCCTGACCAGAGAGTGAGGGGTTGGGGAGGAGGACGGCCAAGTGGAGGTTGGAGAGCAGGACGGGGGCAGGTTCGAGGGCGTCTGGCCTGTTGAGATGGAGAGAAGAGGATCATAGACCACAGGTGTTAGAAGGGACCTTGAAAGGACCTAGCCCAGCCCAGCAGTTCTCAGCCCGGCTGACCCTTAGCATTCCTGTGTGTGGAGAGGGAGTTCTAGAAGGGTGGTTCCCAGGCTTCAACCCTGGAGACTTTAAATCAGAAGATCTGGGGAAGATCTTTTTAAAAAGCTCCAGAGCCAGTTGCATGCTGTGGTCTCCCTTTAAAATCCATTATTCAATTTTTGCCTATTGGACAGTCTTAGAGTTCAAACGCCATTTGGGAGGCCTTTGTGGCTGAGTCAAAGGTTTGTTGGTGATGGTCTGCATTGTCCCCGGTGCTTGCAGCCTAGCTCTTGTCTGCCAGCTGCACACCCCTCTTTACACACTGGTCTTCCCACTCCTCTGCCTGAAAATGGAGGGACAGCCTCCGGGGTTGACTGTGAGTGTGTATACTGATTTGTTCTCCCTTGAGCAGGTGGCTCACACCTTGGGCTTCCTGGAGGATGGGACTGAGGAATCTAGACTGGTTGGTACCAGATGCCTCAGCCTGGTGGGGAATGATTTGAGCAGGATAGCACAGCGTGAGCAGCCAGGACCAAGGTCAAGAGCATTTTCAGGAAGTCCCAGGAGTGTCTCCTCAATGGCCCCTTTCCAGTATAAATGGCAGTGGGGGCAAATGCTCCCTGTAGAGGGGACTGACTTCCCGTGCTCCCAGACTGACCTTTGCATCAATCTGCCTCTCACACCTCCTCCACCCTCTTTTTAAACCCCAATTAAAAGGCATTAGAAGACAGTGGCATGGTAGCCCAGGTCCTCAGACTGAATGCCCATGGCTTTGACCAGGCTCCTGTGAAGTTGAGCATTCAGACATCCTTCTGAGACTGTTTGTTGCAGATCAATGGG
This sequence comes from Ceratotherium simum simum, assembly GCF_057802395.1. NCBI lineage: Eukaryota > Metazoa > Chordata > Mammalia > Perissodactyla > Rhinocerotidae > Ceratotherium > Ceratotherium simum. The sequence continues at coordinate 35,715,068 of NC_141921.1, forward strand.
AACATTTTCTGCCACTATTCTGCTTAGTTGGTTTCAGATCATCAAATGAGATAAAAGCCTAGTATAGTACATACCACGTACAGTATTTTTTAATTCACATGCCTCTTCCCACTAGACTGGAAATTCCTTGACAGCAAAGACCCGTCTGATTCATCTCTATGCCCCATGTCTGGTGCATGTACACATTCAGTTTGTTGGCTCAATGAAAAGAGAGGTATTTAAATAAGATCTGATTCATAAAAATCCAACATGCATACTGTTCAGTTCATGACTATATGTATTTTGAAAAGTGTATGCTTATATCAAGTGTAATGCATATATCAACAAATATGGATATTAAGAACAGAGAAATTTATCTCTCAGTCTCCCATCAGTCCCCACTTTCCTTGGCTTTAATTGGGATAGAGTGTCCAATATGATAACAAATTAACTGCACCTTGAGTTTTTAATTTTAATACTAAAAATATGTTGAAAGATATGTAAAAGTGTTAATATTTAATAGCAATCAAAGTCATGCAAAATTTAAATAAAAACTTGTAGTTTCTAGTTTCAACTAACAAAAGTAAGGGAAATTATAAAAAGCAGCAACCTCAAAACTGAAGATGCTGCAATGAAACTGTTAGGTGCTTGCAAAATAATCCTTTGAAAAGCAAAGCAAAATCCGTAAAGTTTTTTATGTAATTTGACTGACCTATCCTATTCCTGGAAATTTGTCCTAAAGAAATAATTCAAAAGATGCAAAAAGCTACATAAATGAAGATTTCAGCATTGACTTCTATAGCAAAAAACCTGGAAACATGTAAATGTTCCATAAAAGGGAAATAGTTTAATAAATTACAATAATCAACATGTTGAACTATTAGTCTTAAAATAATTACGCACACTGTAGAATTTGGGAAAAAGAACATAAAACTGCTGTGTTTGTTAGGATTACAAATGTTAAAAATATGCCTGTGTGCCTACTGGCAAGGAAATAATGTGAAAATGAATTTAATCTTTAAGAATGAAATAATATATGCCAAATATTAACAACAGTTATCTTTGATGGAAAGGATTATGGACGTTTTTTATTTTCCTCTTCAATCTTCTTTATATTTTCCAAGTTTTCCATTAAAAAAAAATGTGTTTTGTTTTGGGGCAGAGCGTAATGGATTCTGTAAGAGTGAGTCTCTTCTGCCTGGAAAAATAATTGATGATGATGATGCATATTATGAGTATTTTCTATAATACTATTTTTGCAGTAAAATTAAACATTACTTTTGTAAAAAGTAAATGGATTATATACTCAGAAGCTGCCCACTTTCCATGACATCTGTAGCTACTACTCTGGGCTTCCTCTCTCGCTTGGATGATAGAAGTACCAGCTTTGCTTGGTCTCTCGTCTTCCACCCTGGCCTGTTCTCAGAACCAGAATGCTGATCTGAACATATATGTCAGAATTGCAATTCAGGACATGCATCCTGTGGCAAACCATAGGCAAATCCAGAAGATAAAGGTGGAGAGCTGCCTTTACAGGGAAAAAGGGGGACTAGGGTGGGGCTGTTCTAAAAGAAAGTACATTGGAGGAAGGTAACCGTTCAGGGCAGCAATGGCCTCTCATTGGCTGAGCTGAGGCTTTTCTCATTGGCTGGGCTGTTGCCGGGTGGCGAAAGAAATCTTCCTTCTGTAGTCAAGTACCTTTACTTCCTGTCCAAGATGTAAGCTGTTGGTCTCTTCCTATTTGGTGTAATTTACTGTGGGTGATAGGGCATGAGAGCTCCTCCTACAGGCCTTCCTGACTCCAATTTAGTTAAAGTTTTTTAAATTAATTTCCACACTTTCTATCATACTATATCACTTATAATGTATATTGTTTCTTTTCTGTCTCTTCGCAATAGAACATAACCCCCATAAAGGCAGGGATTTGGGGCCTGCTCAGTTCACTGATAGGCCTGATATGTGCCTGGCATTTAGGAACCTAATATATATTTGTTGAATGAATTTGTTACAGAAGATTTGAATAAGATGAGGGCCTGCTGGGAACTCCATTAAGAAGGAAAAGAGCAGCCTGGGTTAGGGAAACTAACAAACCTTCTACAGAGTCTGGATCCAGAGTCTTCAGGGCCTGGGACATTTGTCTGTTCTGGGTTGACAATGCAGTATCCCAAGGCTGGATGCAGGGCTGGGGTGGGGGCAGCAGGTGATTTCCAGACTGTACTTCCCAGTTGGGAGGATGAGAGTTGCTGTCATTCTCCTATGGTTTGTCTGCAGATGGCTGGCCACTCTTGTTCACAGTGGACTGGGGCTGGAGCTGACCCAGGATGTCTGCAGGGGGTACTCATCAACCAGAGTGGACCTGTGATCCCTACCTCTCCATCAGAGGGTAGATGTCAGAGAGGTGCCGTCCTCAGCTGGTCACAAAAAGGACTGAGACCTTACTGCACAGATCTCCTCATTGTAAAGAATAGGTGAAAATGTTGTAAAGAACACGTGAAAAGAACAGCATGAAAATTATGAAACTAAAGCTTTGTTAACTAGTCCGAAGGACAGTGGTTTTATTTGCCCTCCTGAGAGAAAGGCATCCCAAGCCAGCAGCTGTATTTGAATGAATGGAATGAAGGGAGGCAGGAGAAGGGCGGAAGGAGGAGGGTGATATAGATAAATAATGTGTTATTTTACTGCAACAAGGATTTCTTATTAAGTAACCTTGGTCAGCAATCATACCCCTAGAGTTAGATGGTAATTGATTTTGTTTAACCTGCACATTAAGTGAAATAGCCACCTTTTTAGTAGCATCTCTTCTTAATTAAAGCAATTAAGAGCTCTGGGATTCTCTATACACTCTGTCCAAAAACATTCATGCATTTCCTTCCTATGAACATTGCTGCTGGGCAGTGTTTTTCCCCTGCCTGCCATGTGTTTGTATTGTTGCTGTCATGTTTGTTTGTTTTTGCAGAAACAGTCCACATTAGTGATATGGTCAAGCTAAGTCCACTCGGGTAAATCCCAACTTGTCAAACTATCTTGCCTTTTTTTTTTTCCCCTTAAGAAAATGGATTATGTGTCCAGAATCTGACCGCTTTTCGTGACATCTATGGCTAACCCCCCGGCTCAAGCCACTGTCATCTCTCCCCTGGTTACTGTCAATGGCTAGTGGTTGGTCTTCCATCCTCCATCCTGACCCCTACAGTCTACTCAACACAACAGCCAGAGTGCTCCTTTAAGCAGGACCGTGGGAATGAGGCTGCTTAATTGTACCCATTGGCAGTTGTCACATCTGTTGTTCAACCTCTTGGGATAGGATTTGTGTCCGAAAATACCTCCAGAGATTCGTTCTTCCGCATCGACTGTTCAGGAGCACTGCTGCTTCCTAAGCTGTTTGAAGACAGAGGAGCACAGAGGGACGTCAGAAAGGGCTGGTAGAAACCGCCCTAATCAGGAAAGGAAAATGTCACATCACCAGTGTAGACAAAATAAAGCACCCAATTTTCTTTTTATAACGTGAGTTACTGTCTTGTGTGTTAGTGAGTCACCGGAAGTCTTCTCCACTTGGATTGCTGGCTCCTCCGCAGTGACCTCTGACCTTTTCTGCTTATGTGGTGGCATTTGGGTTGGTTCTGGTTTCAGGGCAAAGCTCAACAGGCTCGCGAACTTTTAACTTGATTGTAGCGTGTTGCCTTAGTGGACTGAGAAAACAGATGTTCCCACTTAATTCTCAGAATGATTTCTGAACTAAGGCTAAAGTAAGACAATCTAGTTTTCTTTGCAATTCTGTTTAAAAGGTAGAAAAGTAGATCCTCTTACCAAATAAAAGGCTCATCTAAAATATACCCCAAACTACAGGAAACTGTGCCCCTTTTTATCTCAACTTATCAGGAAGACCTCAATAAAAAATGGTGTAAAGAGAAACTTTTTTGCCTCTTGGGGCAGGAAGGCTTTAGCCGACATCAGAAACCCATTTAAAATGGCGGTAAGAGCATGAAGGAAAGAAAAGTTTAGTTCCTGGAACACCTACTTTTGTGATGCATGACAGTGATAGTGATCTGTCACTAACCTTTAAGGTTTTTAATTGGAATGGAAGCTCAAGGCTTGGTTTCTCTGTCCGTGAAGCATATTATGTGGGAGCTCTGGGGTGACTGCTGACCCATGGTCACGGTCACCTGCATCTCTTCAGCAGGGCTGCCCTGGCTTGACTGCTGTTGGCTGGGGCTCCAGGTACTTTCAGGGCAAGGGCTGCTGTGTTAAAACCACTTGCCATCTGTTGGTGAAAACTTTTTGGATTCTGAATTACTTATTTCTCCTGCTGTTCCTTTTGCTGCCAGGACTCATTTACCTATGCAACTTTATCAGGGGAAGTACCAGAATAACTTGTCATGAAGCTTTGTCCTAGGCAAAGGTCACGTCCCTAATGAGCAATCTTCCTGTGCCAGCACTAAGAAAGGGGGGGGAAAGAGTTCCCTTTACACTTGACGAGGTGGGGAGGAGACACAGCAGCCATCTAGCCTGATCCTCACTCTCGGGTCCTTCCGGGCAAAGCTCCAGCCGCTAGCTTCAGTCGGTTTGAGTTGAGAGTCCAGAGTGTTTCCAGAATCTCTTGCCCATGCTCCCTCGCTAGGGCACCAATGCCTGACACCAAGTGTGGCACAGGGTAGGTCCTCAATGACTGTTGGTTAAATGAATGACTGAGGTCTATGACCACAAAATGGGCAAACTGACCTACCCACCAGGAGTAGTGTGCTGGGCCCCGTTTATCCCAGTAGGCCAGGGCGCCTAGTTGGTGCAGAGCCACCAAGAACTCTGAAATTCTGATATAGTCTGTTCTTGCCAACCTCAAAAGGAGAGTACATGGAATAATTCTGGGGAGAAATTCAGGAGTCTCTTCCCACACAGACAAGCTTGGTGCTATGATATAAGCTGAAAGCAAGCGCTATGGGAAAGGCGGGCGTCTGCAGTCCTGGGGAAGAAGACTTGGATCTAAAGCAGAGCCAAGGGCCGGCCCCGTGGCTTAGCGGTTAAGTGCGTGCTCTCCGCTGCCGGCGGCCCGGGTTCGGATCCCGGGTGCGCACCGAGGCACCACTCCTCCAGCCATGCTGAGGCCGCATCCCACATACAGCAACTAGAAGGATGTGCAGCTATGACACACAACTATGTACTGGGGCTTTGGGGGAAAAATAAATAAATAAAATCTTAAAAAAAAAAAAAAAAAATCTTAAAGCAGAGCCAAGTGCTTTGCCAAGGAGAAACCTGAGGATCCGACTCACGAGCCCCTCGTCCACTAGAGTGTGGCAGCCAAAATCCTGGGCCAAAATATGAGATACGCTTCTCCACTGACTCAGTTTCACACAAATCGGTTTTTATTGTTAGTATCATCATCTTTTGTCCCCCCCACCAAAACGTTTACTAAAGTGGTTCAAATCTAGCTTTATTCACATATCCTAAAATATTTCTATGCTTTATGCCTTCCATTTTTTCACCACCCCCAAATTCTAAGCTAAATAGCAGCCACAAAACCCTAAGTGCAGAAGATTCTAACTCCTTCAAACCTGCTCCATTTCACGGGAGTTTCTAAAGATCTCCTGCCTGGAGAAACTACCACGTCCCAGTGGGTGGGATTTTATTCTTACGACAGAGTAGGTGTGATCCTGTGGGAGGCTCTTCCCCCGGCTCCTAGATCAGAGGCAGAGTTACGTGCGTGGGTCCTGGGTGGGAGGCAGAACTCCTGTACTGGGAGTACCAGGCTCGGGCCCCCAGTCCCTCCTTCCATGGTCACTAACTCAAAGAGGCGGCCAGTTGCGTGGGCCTGCCCCAGGCACTGCAAGCCCCGGCTGACCTTGGGGGTCAAAGGAGCAGCTGAACAAATGGTCTTAAGAAATGGTATTAGGAAATTTTGCCAAACATTTGAAAATAACCTATTCTAGAGTGATCTGGCTGGTGTGGGATGCGGTTAGGACAAGGTGAGCCTCCTTCAGAAGAAACAATGGTGGTGCTAATCTCCAGGGCTAAGTATCGCTTTGCTGGAAGTAACATTTCCAACCACATGCCTTATCTAAGCACAAGATACACTTGTTGCTGAGGTAGCGACACTGATATGCTTCTAGAACTCCTGTCTTCTCTGTGTACCCAGGAGGTGCGGTACAGATCGGTACTCGGGGCTTCGTGATGGCCAAGGTCTGGGGAGGGACAAGTGTTCCCTACTCTGAATGGTGATTTGGCCACAAAGGGATCAAGATGAGACGCGGGAGTCTTGCTGAACTAACAATACAAGAGAACTTTGGCAACTGTCCACGTCACCACTTCAAAGTTGGAAAAACAAGACTCTGTGGTCTTCAGCACAGCTACAGGCTAAGGCAGGCAGAGGCACTTCATGCTGATCGACCCGACGCTTGGGCACACGGTCTCCCAGCACAGGCACAGCAAAGTGACAACAAACTGAGGCACCGTCCTCATCTGGAGGATCCTAAATCAGAGAAAGGGGCACTGTTGTCGCTTCAAGGGAGGCTCTGTGTTTGAAGTAGGCGAGACACTGAAACCGGGAGATAAAACAGCGTGTCCACACCCAGATGAGCCAAGGAGGCCTTTAGTACAAACTGGTGCAGATTTGTAGGCTTGTGCAAGTTAAAAGCAAAAGATTCCATTACTGACTAAAGCAAAGGAAATCAGATTACACCGGCTTTTCTGAGTTTTGGAAAAATTTTGCACACAACGTATATCTACCAAAAATTGTAAAATCCGGTCAATCTCTATTAAAAAGTAGCTACTGGCTAATCCATGGTTGTGGAAGCAATTTACTTTCCAGCTCTTGGACTATTTTAGAAATGTTGATGTACTAGGGGATTTGTATTAGCAAAAGACCTGTCCTTTCCTCTGAAGCCACCTCACACAAACAGTAATCCCCAAAAAACTCTATAACTTGAGCCCAGCAAAGGAGCTCCTTCCACGATAGGGTCAACTGCCTATTTCTTAAAGATGCTTGCAAGAAACACAAATGCCAGTTTGACATTTCCTGATCTCTGGTTATTTACCAGATTAGAATCCTCTCTGGGAAGTGTTTAATCCTGCATCAAATACAGAAAGGCAAACCATTGGCTTCATGAGAGTGAGAATTCATTGTAAAGGCAAGCAGGGGCTCCAGAAGGGACCCAGACCTCTGGAAAGGAGAGGCCTGGTCGCAGCTGTTTCAGGAAGAGCCCTGGTAACCTGCCAGTTCACTCTAGTGGTGGAGAGAATTTAACAACTGGAAGAGAATCCTCTTCACGCACTCAGTGCGTGTGCAAATTTCACTGCTTCAAAGGAGATGCTGTGAAGAAGAGAGTCCCGAGAATCACAGCTGCACCAGGTTCACGTGACACTTGGAACCAAGCTGCCCGGGAGGCCATGGCACCAGAACATGCTCCTTGCTCAGAGACCCAGGACCCCAGCTGGTGGCTGCGGACTCAGGGGCACCCCTCCCCATCTTCCTGGGAGATGCCCAGCACCGACCTGTGGGGGATCCTACACTCTTGCAGAGATTTGGTGAGGTCAGAGAAGCGTCTCCTGGGCACCTCCATCGTTTCAATGCTGCAGCGTCGGTAGGCCGCCTTGTTCTTGTGTTCCGCCACAGCAACAACAGTTTGTAAGTCATCAGTTGGTCGGAAATGGTGTACAAACCTTCGGCCTGAAGGTGATCGGACAGCAAGCAGCAGCCTTGGCTCCTGATCTGATGGTTCCTCCAGGTCTCCAGCCCTGGAGGAGTTCTGTCTCTTGGTTTGGACCACAAATTTCCTCTCCCAGGAACAAGTGCGAGCTCTGGAATCTTCTTCTCTTGTCTTCCTCGTGCAGGTCTCCTCTTGGTCCAGAGCCTGGATGCTGCCCAGTTGTAATGAACCGGCCTTTTCAGCTACTGTTTCCACAGCCCCCTCCTCCAGGGTCTTCCTGTTGATGGAGGGAAGGACCGGGTATTTATTGAGGGAAGAGGAAGCCCCGAAGGGCACCTGCTGCAGCAGCTCGGGGATCTCCTCAGGAGCTCCCTGATTTGGAGATTTGGGTGTGCAGGCTCCTGGTTTCTGGCTGCTTGGCAACTCGCAGGGAATGGCTGAAGGCAGGGAAGACAGTGTGCGGCGAGAGTCCACCTCTGCGCCCTGGGGTTTGTGCAGACTGGGCCGCGTGCGTCCCTTGGCAGACTTGGGCCTTATGACGTGCATGTTTAGCGAGTCTGGCTGCCAAACGAGGCTGTCAGCTGCCGTGCTGACCACAGTGCTGCATTCAGGGGGGGCTATGTTCACAGGGGCTTCTGTGGCCATTGCTTCTCAAGACCCCTAAGGAAGCAGGAGAAAAGAGAGGAGGCCATGGATTAAACTTCCTGGGACTCCTGGATCCGAGCCATTCACTCTCCAGGTGCCAGAATAACCACCAACCGACCAGCTACCGTTGGGGGCCAGAGGCTTCCCTGGATTTCTAGCATCTGGAGAGGAGCATCAGCTGCAATTCATTCATTCATTCATTCATTCATTCATTCATTCATTCATTGCAGGCACTTGGAATTTATCAGTCAACCAAAGTCCTTGCAACTTAAATTGTTACAGTGAGGAAAGACAAGAGTTAAACCCACAAGTAAATCGATATTTTCAAAGAGTAATAAGTGTGATGAGGAAAATGAACAAAGCATTGGACCAGAAGGTGACTAAGGTGGGAGACTAATTCTTATTTTTACTGGGGGGGGGGTGGTTCTTTAAGCTGAGAGACCAGAATAATGAAAAGGAACAAGCCATGGTACAGTCTACAGCAGGGGTCAGCTAACTTTTTCTGTAAACAGTTTCGGATTTGGGAGCCACATGGTCTCTGTTCCAACTACTCAACCCTGCCACTATAGCACAAGAACAGCCAGAGATGATACGTAAACCAGCCATTGCAGCTGTGTTCCGATAAAACTTTATTTATAAAGACAAAAGTAAGCCAGACTTGGCTCACAGGCCACAGTTGCCCACTCTTGATCTAGGACCAAGTGTCCAGGCAAGAGAAGAGCGTGGACAAATCCTGAGGCAAGGCCGGGTTTGGTGTGCTCCGGGGAATCTGCTGGCTCCCGGGGTGGGCTCTGGTCCAGGATTCACCACAGAAGAGCCACCCTCAGTGACCCCCATTTTCCCTTTCTCCCTCAATCCTTTACTTACTCTTTTCCCACCTACCCAGAGCTTGCCCTTACTTCATGTTCCTTCCTACTGTCTTTCCATTCAGCCTTGCTCAGTGGATCTGCACAAATCACTTAATGCAGGATCCCTCCACTGCCCTAACTTGGTCATTAGCGGTTGCAGGGAGAGGAGCAGGAGGCCCCACTGCTGACCTGCCCACTGGCCAGAACTCACAGAGAGGTACTCAGGTTCTAGACCAGGGGTCAGCAAACCTTTTCTGTAAATGACCAGATAGTAAATATTTTCAGCTTTGTGGGCCATACAGTCTGTCACAACTACTCAACTCTGCCCTTGTCATGTGAAAGCTGCCATAGACGGTATGTAAATGAACGGGGGTGGCTGTATTCCAATAAAACTTCATTTATGGACACTGAAATTTGAATTTCATGTGGCACAAAATATTTTTCTTCTTTTGATTTTTTTCAACCATTTAAAAGTGTAAAAGCTATTCTTAGCTCACGAGCCACACAAAAATGGCTGGTGGGCTGGATGTGGCCCGTTAGCCATCACTTACCAAACTCCGTCCTAGACCAACTCCAAAGGGGACTCTGGGCACATAATTCTATAGATGTGTGAGCCAGAAAGGCAGAGCAATCGCCCTATGGTCACAAAGCCAGCTAGCAACAGAGCCTGAAATAGAACCCAGGTCCTGTGACACCCGGTCCTGTTCTTGAGGATGGGGCTTGGCGTCTCCCCAGCACTTACCACAGTCTGTCTCTTCCTTAGCTGTTTACATTTCTGTCTTCCCAAATACCTTGTAAACACTTTGGGGGCCTCTGGATTTGGCTTTTCCACCAGGGGTGCTCATGAGCGCTGGCAAAATCACACGGAAGCAGTGTTCTGAAGCGTGGTGGGAGGTGTGAGCATTTCTCTGTGCAGGCCCAGAATTGCCAAATCAGGTCTCCCCCTCTTTCCTCGCCATCTTGGTGGCCCCTTCGCTAACACGGTTACCACCACCTCCTCCTCCCAGTCCCAGGCTGCATATTTCCCTGGACACCACAATGTCTTGGGCTCCCTGCCTCCCTCTGAATCGTGACCACCACTGTGACCACTGCTCTCTCTGCCCACAGGCTGACCAGGTCTCTCCCAGCCCTCTAAAGACCTTCTGGTAACTTCCCAGTGCCTCATCGTCCCCAAGAAGCAGCATGTTTGGGTGCAAAGGACACAGGAGCCGGTGTCATAAGACCTGGGTTCTATTTCAGGCTCTGCCGAGAGCTAGCCATGTGACCATGGGACAACTGTTTGACCTTTCTGCTATGTCACTTTCCTCATCTATAGGATTGGCTATATGACCTTGAAGACATTATTTAAACACCTCTGAACATCAGTCTCTTTATCTGCAACATGAGGACAGTAATATGAAATAATGTAGGTAAGGCCGTAAGCAGCGGGTTTTGCACACAGTAAAGGCTTAATTAAGTGGTAAGGTTTCTTTTGCTTTTGTTCTTGCTTTTCTGCTTGTTGAATGCTTTGTATTATTTTTGGTCCAAAAGCCTTACCTGTGGCTTCAGAGCCTTTCCCCAGAGCATCCTTGGTGGTTCTACTTCTTGTCACCTCTCACCAGCTGGGTGAATCCGGGGACTCATCCTGCCCTGCCCACTGCACAGAAATGCTGGAAGGTTGATTTCAGTGAGCTACAGCCTATGAAATTGCCTCAAAAATGCGAAATAAATGCTTCCTAATAAATTTCTTCTAACTCCACACTTTAATTGTATACTTACCTCAAATTCACTTACTGCAAGCTACCTTCATCACACAATCCTGAACAAGGTAGTTCAAGCCTCTCAGATTTGCACTCTGACATTACCATTCTGTGTGCCTTACCATTATTGCCTAATTTTAGGGAGTATCTTCTTCCTCTCCACTAAAACCACAACCAAACAAAACACAATATCCCTATACATTCCTGAAGTCCTACTCAGTTCAAATCTCCCCTCTCTTTCTTGACTTAAAGGCCTGTATGTGTGCTCCATTCTACTCACAGACTGAGTCTGTCCGCACTTTCCACTTCTCACCAGTCTTTCACACCCAATCTGGCTGCTGGGAGTTCAAGAGCCTTCTCGTTAGCATCAAAAAAGACTACCCATCTCCTCGTTAATTTAATCTATTTTCTGATCCACTGTGGAGAATGCGTTTTTTTTATAAACATATTTTAGTTTTACTTTAGTTCTAAAGTCTTTCACTTGTAATTAAGCAGCTCTGCACTTGAACTCAGGATGGCATGAGAAGGTTCTAATTGGCCAACGGTTCTGCCAAAGATAAGCTGGACTGGGAAACCAGCTCCCCTCTCTGCCCACCTTCCCCCCCTCCGGGAACGGCTATTAATTTGCCACAGCTTCTACAGAATTATCACAGACTTGGCTTCTAACTCCCACACAAGCCTCGGGAAGGTTTAACTGTCAGTGAGTTTGGTAACTTAGAAACCTCTTCCTTAACAACTTTGACGAGCAAAGTCATGTGTTCTCACAGCTCTCTGCTGGATTATTTTTAACAGGAAAACTTGAGTATGTGCATGTACTTTCTATACCTTTTGGTACTATATAATTATCCACGTACAGGGGGTGTCATATTCAAGACACCCTGGTCATAAGATAACATGACTGTGAGCTATCTCAGAGAAAAAAAAAAAAAAAACCTCAATTATGACTAATTCCTATAAGCCCACTCATGGTTATTTAGAGACTAACACCTCCTTCAGGTAAAACCATTCCATCGAACCTGCTTCCATAACCCACTGCCTCCTCCCGGGTGCAGGGACCATCTGTTACATGGAGGAAACACCAACTCTCCCCAGCCTCTATCACATGGAGAGGAGAAGGGAGGGAAACAGGTGTTGGGGACCTGGACCAACTGTGCCTGTATATTCACACCTTGGGTCCCGAACTCCACCCACCCCCTCAGTCCAGGAAGGCTTCTGCAGCACCTGTCATTGTCCCTGTTCAGCTCATTTCACCACCTCTTAGGCCTGGCAGGCTCTCAACCACAAAGAGATTTGAGAAGATCTGAGCGTAGGCATCCATTAAGCTGCCAGCTGAATGGGCAAGTGGCCTGTTTACTTAAACATCATAGCTGCACCCCAGAGGCCTGCTAGGATCAGGAAACAAACACTGATAACTGTTTCCAAGGAACTGCCAAAACAGCAGGTGCCCATTCCTTAAGATGAATTGCCAAATCAACTAGAAAAAAGGAAAATTTGATAGGAAAAGCGAAAGCCACATTCTTGCTTTCCAAAGGCACCCACCTCCCACCACAGGGTCAGACCACCCTATTCCACTCACAACCCAAATCTAAATTGACAGTAATGCAATAAAAAATAACCACCCACAGCCCATCTGCTGGTATATACCAAGAATGCATACATTTGAATTGATCTTTTAAAACTGTTTATCAGTTAATACTATCCCCTGCCAATGCCCCCTCCTCCTTTGGAGGCTTCAGGATGAAAACAATCAGAAGAACCGACAGAAGATGGTAGTTGACCTGAGAATGAGAAAACTGTGGTACCATTCTACCCCAGACTAATGATTAGAATACACTGTCCTATGCAGAGTGCCACGTTTAGCAGGGGGAGTGGAGAAATTGGACCATAAGCCACCAAGTGATCAAAGGTTTGGAAAAGGAATTGGAGATGAGTCCAACAGCGGAGGGGTGGGGGGTAGCTCAATTATTTCCAAGAACTGGCAACTCAGGAAGGAAGCAAGCTTAAGCAGCAGAGGAGGGATTTGGGGGAGGGCAAGAAAGCGAGGCTAGAAAGTGAGAGTTGACTTGGGTGAAAGAGCACTGGTCTGGGGGAGGCTCAGATCTGCTTCCGGTCTCTCCGTGTGACAGGCTGTCCTGCTGTCCCTCTGGGTCTGTGTCCCGGTCTGTCCTGCCCAGCCAGGAGGGCATGGCCCAGCGGTTTCCTAGGCCCCTCGGCTTCTGCAGAGCCCGGCAGGTGTCCTAGTCCAGCAAGGGTGAGCTCTGGCCAGGCTGGCTTTGCCCCTGGGGAGTGGCCACTTCTCTCACGGCCCCTGCCCTGTCTCCCCGGGGCTCGCCCCAGGGCCGGCTCTGGGGAGGCCCGCCGGGTCCATGTACCGGGGCTCGGATCAGCCTCCCTGCGCCCCTTCCAGGCCACGGGAGGGAGGCCGGGCCGCGCTCACCTCGCAGCTGGCCTCCATCCGCCGCCGCCGTCGCCCAGCTCCGTCCCGCTGGTAAACAGCCCGGGTCTCCCGGGCAACCGCGCTGGTGGGGGGCCACGTGCTTCCGGTGTGGGGTGTGGCCGGATTGGCCTGGCCGGGTGGGGTGTGGGGCCGGGCACTGGGGCGGAGGCCCGGGGAGGCGACCTGGACGTGGCCCGCCCTCACCTGCCTCCTGCTCTTCCTCACCTCGCCTGTCCCTCGTGCTCGCCCCTAGGGGAGAGGCCATCATGGGGAGGGGAGCCCCGGCCTGGGGGCTGAGGGTGGGGTGCAGACTCAACTGCCTCAAACCCGTTTTGTGACCTTGGGTCAGGCCCTGACCCTGTCAGTGTCCCCGGCTTTCAGAGGAAGCTGCTGGACTGACTGATTTCTGGGAACCCTAGAATCTGAGTGGCTGCTTTTAGGGCATCTGTTAGAGTTCAGGACCACTTGTCTGCCTCATGTGTCCCCAGTGCAACCCTCTCCACACCAGTTCCTGGACCTCCTCATTTCCACGTCAGCCTCCCGCTCCCGGGCCATACCCGGAACCTGGTTGTCAGCCACCCCTGCACCTGCTTTGTCCCTCCTGCCCACGACCTCTAGTAATTCCAGCAGTTCCAGTCACTTCTACCTCGTTTGTCTTTCAACATCTTCCAGACTCCCGTCCGTGGCCCTCTCTGCTTTCTCTCTGCCTATCAACCTGCTTCTTCCCCATCCTGTGGAGTCCATGGTCCGTTACCTCAGCCAGTCTCTTGCAAGAATCCTCCATGCCCTTGTCGGCCTGTCTCTCCACCTGATGAAACCCCAGTCAGTCCTCCTACAACCAGGTACGGAGGAAATCATGACCAGCCACAGTTGTTGAGGTAGTGGAAGCTGGTCTCCAACCTCAACTGGACCCTCAATCCTACACAGACATCCTTCCACCTTCCCCAGCTCAGTTCTGTCTCCTTTCTCCTCAGTGGCTATTTCAAACCTTGTCCTCTCTCCTGAAATTGCCCACCTCTGCCCCCCTCCTCCCACTCAAAAGGTATCCTTACTTCCCTCTTCAGAGAGAAAATAGAAGCCATCATATGGAAAGGTTCTCAGCTTTCTGCCATCAAATCTACAGACTTGCCTACTTCTGTCTCCTTGCTTTCCTCCTTCCCTCCTGTTCTAACGCGAGGGAACCCATCCTCTGATTCTGTCCAAGACTGCCTGCTCTCCACGACTGTGCTGAAGCCTGTTCCCTGCCACAGGGCCTGACATATGCACACCCTTACCATACTCCAGGCATTTGCTCCTGCTCTCCCCCCAGCCTAGAAGATTCTTCTCCACCTTCCCAACCCCCTCCCCTTCCTTTGCCTAATGCTCGTTTACCCTTCAGATCCCAAGTTAATGGTTGAAGATTTTCTTTCAAGATGGAAGTAAGATTGCTTCATAAGATGTCCTAACTGGACTCATGTCTGCCAGGCGCTGTTCTAGACTCTTGCAATATGCAAATGAATAATTTAGTGACTATATTATTAGAAGGTAATCTTAGTAGATATTCAAGAACCGTATCATCAGAAAAAAAGAATTAGGATTCATTACCTAGTATTGTGGCAAAATATTTGCTCTCTTGTCTATCTTGGACACATGGACACAGGATTGCAACAGAGCACAATTCCGACCCTCCTACAAGTTCACAATTTGGTTGAGAAGACACATCGCATATCCATAACTAGTTACAAATCAGATGATTTTCAATACAGCTTGAGCCAAGGGTGGAAAAGCAGGCACAGGCTGGACATGATTATGTCCAAGTGATTGGCAACGACAGGAAGTTCTTTGGGGCGTGGGAAGGAGGGGATCCTTTCAGTGGCGGTGTTTCTGCCCATCTCAGAAAAGAAGCGCCTGGTCTGTGGCTGCTGCTGCTGAGGACATGCAGGGAGGCATCTGAGGTCCCAGGGGGGTGGCGGTTGTAGGAGCTGATGCTTCTGCAGCTCTGTGCTGGTGGCTTATTTCTTGTAAATGATTCTGTCAGAAATATCTAAGCAATGCTCTTCAGCCTTTCAACGCCCACCCAAAAAAGATGAAAGTGGATGCTTCATCAGCTATTTTGATATCACCTAAGAATTATGCAATCTTTTGGAAAATCAAATTGGCTTCTCACCCCCTTTGTGTGTGTGTGTGTGTCGCCATGTGGGCATGCAGGGAAATGGTACTTATGCCCAGGGTGTTTAGTATTTGGCAGTGTGTCCCTCTTGCTCCCTGATGCCAAGTAACGCACAGCCCCAGGGGGAGGCTGGCGGGAAGGAAAGGAGCCGACCAGTCAACTGCTATGCCTGCCTGCTCTTTAAAGAGAGAGCTGATTCTGCTGCCTTTGTCCCTCCTTCTTTAAAGAGGGTGTCTTCAGGGGACAAACTCTGTAATGCCTGGTTCCTGGCACACGTGCACAGTGGATTCTCAGTAAACGTGGCCAGAGGTCACTGCTCTGCCAGCTTAAGTGTGGACTCACCCTCCTTCCTGGCCATGGTCCCCTCTGCTCCCCAGCTCTCTCCCTGGGCTCCAGCCAGCTTGTTCCCCAAATGGGCCCTCAGCTTTTTCATCTCCAGGGTCTTTGCGCATGCCTGCCCCACCCTGCTCCCTTCCTTGAAGTTAATCCAAACTTACTGATCCTTTAAGGTCCATCTTAAAAGTCACCTCTTTCATGAAGTCCTTTCCTGACCATCCCCTCCCTACCCCCCAAACCTCATGTGCTTTTTCTGGTCCCTTTTGGTCCAGTGGAACATGCCCAAGATGGCACCACGCACCCTTACTAGGTCAGCTCCTCTAATCTTCACGACTCTCCTCCATGGAGCCAGCATTGGTCTCCTTTGCCATGGAAAATAACTGAACCTCCTGGCCCCCTCAGGTTAATGAGTGGCAAAGCAGTTGTAGAACCCCATCCAGCAGATTCCAAAGCCCACTATGTACCCCAGAGCCCTGCCCCCACCCCGGCATTCCCACACGGCACTTCATCTGTACCTGCCTATTGCTCAGGTCATAGCAGTTGCAGGCATGGCCTCTGGAGTAAGGCTTGAGTTTGAATCCCGGCTCCCTGATAGCTGAGGACCTTGGATAACTGATTTACCTTCTCTGGACCTCTGTTTCCATGTCTGTAGAATGGAGATGCTAAGAATAGGATTGTTGTGAGGGTGAAATGAGATAACACATGTCAAGGTCTTAGCACAATGCCTGGTACATGGTAAGTGCTTGGTGAGGGTTAACAGTCATTATCATCTTGTTTTCAGCTTACAGTGCACATCTCCTTCCGTAGGTTATGAGCTCCTTGTGGGCAGGACTTTGCCTGTGTCTCAGTCTCCTGCTTTGCCCACACAGTGTCTGCTTCGTGGTAGGTGCTCAGCGAATGAGAATTAAATTAATGATGATGGTGATGCTGATTCCACAGCTGGCTTTTCTACTGAGAGATCCAGCAGGCTGCCGATTGGTATCCCCCCAGGGATATCTGGCTTGAAGTCTAAATGACCTCCCCCAGGGCTGGGCGGAAGGCGGGAGCTTCAATTTCTTAGCTTGTCCCCAAAGAGTATTTGGCCTCTTTTTGAACTAGAGACTTCTAGATATTGGAGTCTATGCCTAATCCTACCCTGTCTGTCCTCGATCCCATTAGACATGTTGATTGAGGTCATGGATAACCTTCAAGCAGAAGGTGAACTGGGTGGATATTCTGGTAGAGAGGCCGAGAGGCTGACACATTTAGTCCTGCCTCCCAGTGGATCAGCTTCCCGAGGGGACCTGCAAGAGGGAAGTTTCTGGATAATGAAACTTACACCTTGAAGTATTGCCTGTCTTATTTTTATTATTATTATTTCCCCCACATGACTGGAAAACATTCAAAACTCTATAGCCTACTTCCCAGTCTTCTTAAGCAGAACATATCAAACACCGTAACTCACCTTGGCTACTGTTGACCAAGAGCTTTCCCCTTCAGGAGCTGGTTGAATCTTGCCTGCAATCCGTGCGGGCCAGAGTCACTGTCTCCACCTCATGGATGAAGAAGCTAAGGCTTGGGGAGCTTCAATGGCTCTGCCAAGAAGTGGCAACCCTCTTCTCAAACATAAAATCCAGAGTTATTTGCTCTCCATCTTTGCAGTCTCTTGCACAATGCAACACTTTCTTGGTGACTGGAAGTCGACAGCTGTGCTCCAGGAGCAACACTGTTGATGTGGCTTGAGCCATCTGCTCCTACACTCAGTGGCCCCGGGTTTGTAGGCTTGGACAGTTATTGTTTAATCATTCCTCCCTCTCCTTTGCCTTCCTACTAAGAGCAGCCACTCTGGCTTCACTCCTGTTCATCCTCTGGGTCCGGGAAAAAGAGGCTGATATCTTACTAGAGTAGCATCTAAAATAAGAGCTTTATGGCATCTGCTTGGATGCTCGGCTGGCTTTTGGTTGTGTTTTCTCGGCTGTGTTTTGGGTAGGTGCAGTGCTTGGCTCATGCCCACAGGTAAGCGGAAGACCTGCTAAGGGGTTAGTGGAGATGCCCTTGCATGTAGGCACTCCTGGGGTAAGTCCTGGCTCTGTCAGTTTGCAGAGCAAAGTACCTAACCTCTGCCAGTCTCTATTCCCCCCTCCATCAACTGGGATTGATCATCTGTGCGTCATCGGGAGTGAAAGAAGATTCAAGCATATAACCCATGTCCTTGCATTAGCCCCATTCTGGTTCTCAATAGGTTGTAGTTTTGTTTTGATTTCTGTAACTCGAAGCATGATAGGACTCTGACCATTCATTCATTCCTGAAATGTTTATTTACTGCCCATTTCTCTGTGCCTAGTTTCCTTATGTGCAAAACGAGCATAATAACAGTACTTATCCAGCTGGGGGATGTGAGAACTTAGTGAGTAAATATATATGAAGTGCTCAGAAACCATGCAAGATATAAAGTAAGTGTGACACAAGTGTTACCCGCCATCATCATTAGTACTGGTTTGTGCCAGGCACTGTGCTAGTTACACTCTAGGTGGACAAAATAGAATGACCTTTGGCCTATGGATCTTGAAGGCTCCTTCCTCCTTATTTTCTCCATGGGGAAAAAAGCCAACCAATGATTCCTCACTGTCTATGAAAGATGGACTGATAAGTCTGAGAGGGTAGCTCTTGGGGACCTGCCAATTTGCTGGCTGCTGCCCGAGACGCTGGCATGGGAGTTCATGCCCCCTTCTCTACCATGTTCTCGCCTGTTATCACGTCTCTGTGCTCTTGGTTTTGGTTCAGCACAATCCAAAGCACCCGCAGACGATTAGTCAAATGGAGAGAACCGTGTTCATCTCACCTAACTCGTAGCCGTGAAGATCAGTGTCTGTGAAAATACTCTATAACCTTCAAAATGCCGCACAGACAAGAGGTGGAGGCAGGGAGCCGGGTGAGGTGGAAAGAGCACTGGATTTGGAGTCATGGACCAGAGGTTAAGTTGTGGCCCTGCCACTTGGTAGCTGTGTGGATCTTTTTCGGTTACTTCTCCTCTCTGAGACTTGGTTTCTCAACTCTCAAATGGGAAAGTGATAGCCCCACCTGGTGGGGTCTTGATGTGCTGGGGTGGTAGTGAGGAGTAAATAGGAGCAGAATGCAGATTTACAGCAATTCAAGGCCCCCTCAAACACCCCCTCCTTCTGGAGGTGAGTTCGCTGCCTGTTCCTCTGAGCTCAAAGGCATTTATTTACACAACCACTAGAGAAATGCTCGTCACTCTACACGGGCTTAGACTGGCCTCCCTGGACACAGACTTGGAGACAAAGAAGTGCATTGCCAGGAGGCTCCCAGGAGAGAGACCTGTCGGGAAGTAAGAGAGGCGAGATTGAGGAGGGGGAGAAGCTGACCCACAGAGAGAGCTTCTGACCAACACTCAGAGAAACTGACACACAGAGGGAGAAGCTGACACTCAGAGGGAGAAGCTGACACATAGAGAAGCTGACACATAGAGGGAGAAGCTGACACTCAGAGGGAGAAGCTGACACATAGAGAAGCTGACACATAGAGGGAGAAGCTGACACTCAGAGGGAGAAGCTGACACTCAGAGGGAGAAGCTGACAGAGGGAGAAGCTGACACATAGAGGGAGAAGCTGACACTCAGAGGGAGAAGCTGACACATAGAGGCAGTTGCTGAGGCCTCAGCTAGTCCTCCAGAGAGCTCTGGGGCTCGGATGGCCTTTTCAGAACTGTCCTGAAGGAGGCAAGGGACCGCCCCTTAAATTGTCACCTCAGCCAGGCATTGGCTACTCTTCCCCTTCTCACTGGGAGGGGTCATAACCTTTGACCAGACAGTTCCCTGCAGCAGAGGCAACTCCCAGTGAGAGAGCAGAGCAGGAGCATCTGATATCCCTCCCTGGAGAGGGGACCGGCCAGACACTGTGCTAAGCATTCCAGAAACAGTGGAGAACCAGACGTAGAATTTCTGCATGGGGCTTTTCGTCTATATATGATCTATGTTTACCCATTTCGTCTCTCCAGCAGCTTGGAAGCCCCCCCTTGGGCCAGAATCTTGTCTCAGTAGAAGAGTGCATAGTTGGTGCTTAATAAGAGTCCGTGCAATTTTGTTACCGGTAATGCACCCGGGTCCCTTTCTTTGTCTCCAAAGTAACATCACCTGCTAGTTTGAAAGATGTGAGTCCTTTCGTCATGGACTAAACCGTCACACAATTATTTTTTCAGACTCGAAAGAGAAAAAGGAAGCCAGCCTGTAGAGATGGAACCTAATTTAGAAACATCTCGCGCAGTATTTGAAATGAAGGCTGGCTGGGACCAGGCGTGGTCAGGGCCCAGAATCTCAGCATCTGCCAGAATTTTGCCGCAGAGGGGAAAAAAAGCGAAGGTGTCTGATGAACTCTCCCGGGGCTCTGCAGCAGGACACCCATTTTGTAGTTTTCCTGGGGAACTTGGCCACAGAGAGTAAATCTAGCCGAAGCTCCGCACCTGCCAAATCCTCTAGGCTCAAACGAGCTGTTGTGCATACTCCAAGTCCTGATGTTATCAGATTTCAGCCCGAAGTATGAGGGGTGCAGAGAGACCACTTGTATTTAAAGAGAGCTGTTGACTGGTCCGTGGGCCTCCATCTGACAACATGGGACTCGGAGCCTACATTCTCGCCTGTCATCCTGTGGGAAGTGTGCTGAATACGGCTACCATTGCCACTGCTGACAGGAATCAGAAGGGCGTGTTTACCTGTGACAGCATTTATAGTGCAAAGCTGCTGACTTGAGTGATTTCAGTCAGTCCCCCACAAGTCTGTGCAGTAGGGTGCTCTGTGAGCTCGAGGAAGTTGTTCAAACTCTCCGGGCCTCATTTTCTCCACCTCTAAAGTGGTAATAGAACCTCTCAAGTTATTGTGAGGATTAACTAATGTAATACCCATGAAGCTCTTAAAGAAAACAGCACCCAGAATGTAGTAATTTCTTATTAAATGTTTGCAATTGCTGATAGGTAATTTTAGTCTCACTTTATAGGAGAGGAAACGGAGGTCCACAGGGGCTAAGTTTATGAATAAGACACCTGGGTATCAAGGAAGGAAAACATGGGGACCAACGTGCAAATGGGGCCAGACTTTCCTGTGCTGCATTTCCATCATGAACCCATTACAGTCATGCGCTGCGTGACGACGTTTCAGTCAATGACGGAAGCATAGACGACGGTGGTCCCATAAGATTGGTACCGTACTGCCTAGGTGTGTAGTAGGCTATACCGTCTAGGTGTGTGTAAGGACACTCTATGATGTTTGCACAATGACGAAATTGCCTTATGATGCATTTCTCGGAACGTATCCCTGTCGTTAAGCAACTCTTGACTGTATATGCCTTAAACTTGGGAACAGAGGAAATACAGACTCCTCAAAAGAAAAAAAAGTTGAAGGGATAAGGTTGCCAAGGAAGGAAATTAAAAAAAAAAAAACGCTCGCACTTTTCAAACTATTGAATCCTTCTTATCTTTATATTTAGATCTAAATACCAGAAGGGGTATCATATTCAGAGGTAATTAGGTTTGAAAAAGCTCTCATTGCTCTGAGCCCTCCACGAGGGCTTTTGAAGGCCTGTGCTGTGGTGGGGGTTTTGCACCCACCTGGCCTCGCCTCATTTTGGTGGTTTCCTCCCCCGACAGGAGTTCAACTGGCAGACCCCTCAGGAGCAGAGGAAGGTGTGATCGTGGTGCCTTGGCCCCCTGGTCTCCTCGGGAATGAAGGTCATCGGGGTTCTTGTGGTCTTCGCCTCCTGCCGTGAGTAGCAGCAGCTGGGAGAGCTCTAAGGTGCTGCCCTCCTGTCTGGGTGTCTGTGTCTCCGGTGGCCCCTCCTGAGGCGGCATCTGGTGAGGGAAAATCACGAGCCACTAAACAGAGAATCAGGAGTGGAGCGGGCCCCCACCGGAGTCCTGTTGCTTCTGTTTCTTCTGCAAAACGGGCTGATCCCCAGTTTTGGAATCTCACAAAATTTCTGGGAAACCAAAGTTTGCTCACTATTTGCTATGAAAGAGGGCATTTGACTACTGTTTTACCGCACACACCCCCTTCAGGAGTCTTTTTTTTTCCTTTAGATGCTAGTTGCCTTTATTTAAAGTCACGTGGGTTCCAGAACAAAACCGCAGACATGTATCTGGCTAATTTAGCAACTACTAATTCTTAACAGGAAGGCAGTCTTATGGTGACTTATGGAATAATTGGTAATTGTAAGTCACTGCTACCAGGAGATCAGATTACGTACCTCTGCTAAGTGAAAGAGAACTTACTAGGAACAGTGCTGGGTCTGTTGGAAAACTCTTCAACTCTTTGGTTTTATTAGTTGAGTAGAGATTTGTCTAAATCCATTTTTCTATGTTTCGGCTACATAGCAATAACTTTTATGTCCCTAAGTCAAAATGTCAAAAATGGGGTTCCTATTTTCGCTTAGTCAGTTGTGGAATTTACAGTTTTCAAGATCATGGTGTGGGGGCACCCGTATGCAGGAGGGCCACTTCTGCAGCCCCCACAATGTGTGCCCAAGATCAGCGCCTGAGTGTGGTCCCCCCTCTCTCCAGGGCCTGCTGGGCAGCGGTGACCATCTCTGGGCTTTGGCCCCCTCTGTGGTGCTTTGTGACAATAAGGCATCCAAAACCACAAAGTGAGACGGGAAGGCTCCTAGGAAAATGTCCCCAAACCCTCTGTCTCTGTGTTTCTTCTTCAAGTTCATGTTTTTATTTTATTTTTACTGCAAAATTAATATATGCTTGTAATTAAAATGTAAAATAAGTGAGTACAGAGTGACAAGATAAAACTTCTTTTCATCCTTCCCAGACCCCAATCTTTTTCCTACACCCAGATATGACCACTCTTAAGAGTTCGATATACATTCTCCTAGGCCTTCACACACACACGTATTTCAAACATTTAATAGAAAAGTAATAAATGCTCAGTATAAAAAATATCAAGTTGCATAAACATATATAAAATAAATGTTGCCTGTTCTTTTCTCCACCTACTTCCTCAAGCCCATTGCCTAGAGATAGTGCTATTAAAAGTAATATGTTTTTAAGACATCATTTACTTATTATCCCCCTGTCAGTGGATATGTGGGTAGTTTCCAATTTTTTGATATCACAAATAATGCTGCAACAAACATCCTCATATATATTTTTTCCTCACACTTTTATAAGCATTTTGCAGAAGTAAAAATTGCTGGATCATTTGCCATTTAAAAAAAGGGATCAAGGGCATCTTTTCTGCCCCTAAAGTATTTTGTTTCTCCTATAAGACTGTAAATGCCCCAGGATATTTGTAGGGACCGGCATTTCTGGCTTTGAACTTTCCCATTTCTCATTAGACCCAAGGTGTTTCTGCCCAGGACGGTGGGTTTTTACTTTTGGAGGGAAGACTGGAGTTGATAGTAGACTGTTGTCCTGAACGTCATGGAAACTGGGTTCTCATTCTGGGCTAGCAAGAAACTAGCTGTGACACGTGGTAGATCTGATCCTATCTTCTTTCCCTTAAAGGGGCCCATGATCACAGCCATGCCCATGCACCATACAGGGGTCTCCTGATGTCCCGAATGCAGAGCATCTAGTCAGCGGACGCCAAGGGGCATGGCACTCATTGCGTCTTTTCATCTTCCTTATTTCTCATTGGCAGTGATGGCCCTCACCCACAGCAGCTTCTGGCAGTTTCAAAGGATGGTCAAACACATCACTGGGCGGAGTGCCTTCTTCTCATATTACGGATATGGCTGCTACTGTGGGCTTGGGGGCAAAGGGACTCCTGTGGATGACACTGACAGGTGCGTGCAGAGGCTCCGAGGCCTCCTGTCATTTGATTTGCCTTGAAATCCATGCTTAAAGCGACAGGGAATGGGACTCTTGCATTGCAAGTAACAGAAACCAGTTCATGTGCACAGAAGAAAAAATCTGAATGGAAGTGAAAGGAAGGTCTTGAGGAACCCGGGGCCAGGGCTGGCTTCCTGAATGTGTGGCCCATGCAGTTCACAGGGCTGGTGTTCCTAAGGGCTGGCACGTGGTTTACTGCTCTGCTGTCACCATCTTGAAATTCTCAATGATGTTTGAACAAGGACCCCTGCGTTTTCATTTTGCACCAGGCCTCACAAATTACGTAGTCGGTCCTGCTCAGAGCTCTAGAAATGTTTTCAGTCCTCAGTCCTCGTGATCAAACAGGGTCTTCTCTCAGCTCCCCAGTTTTTAGGATTATAGGTGCAGCAAGGCTGACTCTCTGTCTCTCGGTCCTAATTCCATATTCTGGGAGAAAGAATCCTAGGGGCCCAGTTTGGAAAAGTTGTCCTTCCGGGTAAGGTCACCTGGCACAAACTTGGCTGCCAGGCCTGCTCCTGAGGACTGGGAGGGAGTGTGAGTTCCTAGAAAAAGTGCAGCTTGGTGTAATCTGGCGAGGAGATGGGAGGTAGCAAACAGGAGAGTTTGCATGTTGTTTCATTTGAAGAAATAAGAAGCAAAATGTTCCTCGCCACTTTCAATCTAGCGTCGATAAATATGCCCCCACTCCTGGGGCTTCATTCCTCTGGGTTGGGCTCATGAGACCATGGAATGTTCCGGCTGGAAGGACCCCAGAGCCCTGGAGGGGAACTGACGCTGATGAAGTGCCCATCATGTGCTGAGCACCAGGATTGATGATTTGCACCCAGGGCCTAATTTAACCCTCTCGGTGAATGGCCGAGGCAGTGTTACCATCCCCATTTCACAGGTGACAATGATGAGGACCCACTAAGCCAAGTGGCAAAGCCCAAAGACACGCAGCCTGTGAGTGGCAGAGTCAGGATTTGAACAAGAATTTGCCTGTTCAAAGTCTGGGCCCTTTGATGCTCTGTGCCCGCCCTTCCAAGTTCAAAGGCTGCTGTGAATTTTAACACTATAAGCCAAAGACGACAGACAGCAAAGAGCCAACTTGCAGGTGGGGATGGTGAGAGAGGAAGACAGAAGCGTCTGGCCCAGGGCATCAGCAGAAGCATTTTCTTTTTCATGGCTTAGAATCCAGTCCCAGGTCTCTGCCTTCCTGCCCCTTGTGCGCTGGTTGAGGAAATGAGCTGAGGCCGTTGCCTGCCCAGCTGTTTTCTCTCCTCCAGTGTTCTCCCTTCCTGCCCCTGGCCGACTCTGAACACCATGAGAGCAAGGACTGAAGGGTCATGTATGTTTTAGCTTCTCAGTCGTCTCCTCAGAAGCTATCACAGAGCTTGGCACACAGTAGGTACTCAGTAAAAAGTCATTAAGTGAAGGAATGAGTCACACGGACCTAGATTTGAGTACCGCATCTATCATTTTCCTGCTGTGTGTATAATTTTGGTAAATTCACCTCTCTGAATCTCATTTCCTCCCCTATAAAATGGGGACAATGATCACACTTCATAGGGTTACTGTGAGGAGCTGTGACGGCAGGAGGTACTAGAAAGGGCTCACTCACTGTTAGTGGTTGTTTTTATTATTTTTAATATGATGAAGAATTTACCTCCCTACCTTCAGCGCCTCCTCGCTCAGGGGAGGAGGCAGGTGAGTCCTCACCCATCCTCTGCCTGGTCCTCCAGGGCCTCACCCACAGGGAAGGCCCCCACCTCCCTCTGGTCTGGCCCCCAGATGCTGCCTGGCGCACGACTGCTGCTACGAGAAGTTGAAGCATCTCGGCTGCCAGCCCGTGCTGAACAGCTATCAGTTCCACATCGCCAACGGGACCGTGGTCTGTGAGTAGCCTTCTCTGTAGAGAAACGTCTTAACCTGAGCCTTTCCTTAATGTCTGCCTCCTCGCAGACCCAGAGAACTTTTAGGAAAGGAGATTTTTCCAAGTGCTTTGGGATGGAAAGCAGCAATTCTGAGAATCAGAGCATTCGAGTCCTTGCTTGGTCTCCCTCTGGTCTCTCCTGTCCACAGCTGTATCTCCAGCACCCTCCAGGAGCACGGAGCCTGGTGCCTGGTGAATAGTATGTGCTCAATAAATAGTTGTCAACTTGAGAGTACGTTGAATTTCGCAGCTTCGCGTGGCAACTGTTGCTGTTGAGAACATTGCTCCTTGTGCCTGTCGTGTGTTAACAAAGGAGTTCGGCCGTCTTTCAGATGAACAAATATTTGTGAGGGCGACTGCATGCCAAGCACTGTGATAGGTGCCACGGGGGACACAGGAGTAAATAGGTGGGGCCAGGGAAGGGAAGTCACATGCCATCGAGGCCATGCAAGGAGGAGGGCAAAGGACAGGCTGGGCAAGGACTGAGTGTCCAGCACGTGGGGAGCGGCCCCAAATATCCCGCAGCCTGTTCTGGACTCTGGGTGTGTGGGGGGCAAGTTCAGTCTAAAGAGCAAG
Source organism: Ceratotherium simum simum (assembly GCF_057802395.1). Classification (NCBI taxonomy): domain Eukaryota; kingdom Metazoa; phylum Chordata; class Mammalia; order Perissodactyla; family Rhinocerotidae; genus Ceratotherium; species Ceratotherium simum. The sequence continues at coordinate 35,741,147 of NC_141921.1, forward strand.
CATGTTGGAAAGCGCTGGGCTGGAGCCGTCTTGCAAATGCCATTCATTCCGGTGGAGCCAGTGGTTTGAATGCCCCTTAGAGCGTGCATCTCGCCTCCTGCCTGGCCTTGTGGAGTTGCGTGGACCACTTTCCTCCCCGAGTGTATTTATTCACAGCTGGAGTGTATCTTGGAGTTCATCTGTCTCCTCCCGAGGTCAGGGAACCACCTCCCTTCCCCTCATCTCCCCACTTTTAGTGGGTGCTCAGTGCTCAGACCCCAGGTCTCCCCAGTGCCCCCACCCAGGGCTCCGGCTCAGGACACACCAAGACCCACCAAGAGTTAGGACTGTGCAGTCTCCCTGGTCCCAGTGGTGAGACCTAAAATGTAGTGGGCTGGAGACTCAGTCCCCTGCAACAGGAGGGCGAGCTCCAGCTCTGCTTCTCTGCCTCCACAGCCCCGTGCCCCTGGGCACACTGTCAATGGGGAGAGAACCCCTTTTCTTCTATGTGAGCTCTAGGAGACTTCCTGTGTTGGAGCTCTCTGGCCATGACCATCTTCAGGCCTAAAGCAAAGTGTCTCTTCTGTGAGGCCCCCAAAGCCACGTCCAGGAGATGGGAAGGGATCAGGGCCAAGTGGAGGGGCCGGCGACGGAGACAAGAGGAGTTTGCCCCCAAAGCATTGTTTGCTTTGGCGTATGATGCCCTCCGGGGGCCCGGGACCAAGGTTCTGACCACCTCCTCCCACCCCTCTGGGCCCCACACTGGGGGCGGGGAGGAGAGGAGCCGGGAAGTGTGGCTGTTGGTTGGTGAGGGAGGGGGCACACAACAGAGGTACCCCCTGACTCTTCTCAGCCTGGCTCATGCTCTCGCTTTCTCGGTTTCGTCTTACCTCTTTTCATCCTGATCTTAACATCTGTCACGTCAAGTGTTACCTTAACATCGTTGAAAAGGCATCACTTTTAGAAAATATAAACTCAAGGAGGAAAGAACTCCCCCAAAAGTGCAGGGACCGAGGAAGAAGGGAAGAGTGCCCTGAGGAATTTCAGCAGGTACAAAGGGCCTTCCTGCACCGTGGTCCCAGGCCCAGACCAAGCCTCTGCCCTCGGCTCCTGCGGGCTGGCTGCACTCATGAGGCCGGCCTGGGCACTCTGCACCTGGAGTAGTTTCCCTATCAACACTCTTCACCCTCCCATGTGGGGACCAGAGCCACAGCTCGGGACCCCAGAAGATGGAGGAGATGGAGGAGAGTGACCTGGGGCAGAGGCTGGAGCCCTGGGAGTTACCACACGGAAACATCCTCGCCTTAGCACGTGCAAGAGGTGCAGGCAGGGGCTGGGAGCTGGACCGGAAAGGTGGCCTGGCCTGTGCTTTCTGCAGGTGCCACTCCCTGCCAGGCAGCAGCAGCCAGCTGCTCCTGAAGCTTGACCAGGGCTCCTGGAGTCCAGAGCCCTTCTTAGGAAGTTAGCATGGGGGACACTTCCCCGTCACCACCGGGTCATCAGCATCCCCTCCTCAGCTGACCCCGCCAGTGAGTACACACCCCCACCTTGCTGAGCCCCTGCTCCTGGGAGCTGGGTGACTGGGTTCTAATCCTAGGTCTGCTCTTGATATGTGCTGAGACCTCAAGGGAGACCCAGGCACGTCCATTCACTTGCCCAGTGTTGACTGTGTCCCTTGGGTGCCCATCCAGAGCCAGCACTGGGCCAGGGGCCAGGGGTACAGAAGAAGGCAGCCTCCGGCCCTGCTCCCTTGGTGTTCTCCAGAGCTGAAAACGCCCTTAGGGACCATCCAGACCCACCCCTCATTGTAGTGATGGGCAGACTGAAGCCCAGAGAGAAGAAGGGTTTGATCCAAGTAACAGGCAAGATTAAAACACATGTGTCTTGAGCCTTTCCAGTGCTCTGGAACACACTTCCTGGCCTGAGTGTTTGGGGCCTCAGTTTCTTTATCCATAAAATAGGTTCAGTAACAGCAGCTGCTGTTGATGAGCATCTGTGACAGACGCTTCACACATTGCACCTTGAACCCCCGCAGTAAACCTTGGAGGTGGGCATTGTTCTCCCCGTTATTGAGGAGGACCCTAAGGCTCAGAGAGGTTAAGAGAGAAGGCCAAGGTTACACAGCAAGGGAAAGAAGAGTCAGGATTTGGACCCAGGTCTTCTGACTCCAGAGCTGGTGCTCCCATGCACACTGCCCTCCCTCCCCAGTGGCAGGGGCGGTCGGGAGGGTGATGGAGATGCGCTTAATTGGAGGGTTCACACAAATGCAAGTCTTATTGTTTGCAGGACTCCGGTTAGAACGCTCAGCCCTGGCCCAGGAGAGGCAAAGAAAAGCAGATGGAGTTTGCTCCTCTGTAATGCCCCAGATCTTTCTGTTCTAGCTCTGTGTACCCTGCTAAGAGGCCCAGAGAGAGCGCATGCTTTGGAGTCAGGCAGAGCTGGATCTGCGTCCCAGCGTCTGCCCTTCTAGCTGGATAATTACACAACCACCCTGGGCCTTAGTCTCCTCATCTGTAAAATGGAGACAATAATCTGCACCTCATATGGTCGCTGTAAGGGTCGACGAAAGGGTCTGGCCCATAGCAGGTGCTTAGTTAATTTAGAAATTGAGATTTCTTTTTTCATCTAAGTTTTCTTTTCCCCTTTATTTTATGGAAAAGCCCTGGGAATTTTTCTTATTACTGTTGAGAGATTTCTTTGAAGCATCTGCTCTGCACTTGCATCCCCTCAACCTAATGCCATTAACCTGTGATAGAATAAAACCTCTCCCCCCACCCCAGTCACCCTGCAATTCAAAGAGCTGCCCTGCAAGGGTTAACTGCCTCCCCAGCCTCCGAGTTCTGAAATCCCACACCCAAGCCTGGTCCCCAGTTGCCTAGCAACCAGTGGCTGCTGGGGATGCAGGGGAGGGAAAAGAGAAAAACAACGGGTCTGTCCACCTCTCTAAATGTCGCTGGGAGATCAGGGCAGAGAAAGGCCTGTGACCTGAGCCCTGGGGCTGGTGGGGAAGGCTGCTCTTGGGCAACCAGGATGGTTGTTATCCCTCCTTTGAGTGGGCTTACATAAGGGCTTGGCATTTGCAAGGGACTTTAAGATCAGCCAGCGGTGACACCCCCTCCACCCACACATGCGTGCATATGTTGTGCAGGGAGGAGCCTGGCTGTGGGAGGCAGAGACTGGGTTCCAGCCAACGGTACCACTGTTACCTCCATCTCTGAGCCTCTGACGTCTCCCTCTGCCAACGGGGGAAGGTGAACATGGTAACCACTGGAGTTTGCAGTTTGCAAAGATCTTTCTCCTTTAGTACAGAATGTATTGCTCACTGACACATCACCCTTTTTCTCTCTTAGCATTTGTCTCTACCTGACATTATCTTGTTTACTTATTTGTTTACTTCTGCATTGACTTTCTCCCCAACTAGAAGGTGAGCTCCGTGAGACCAGGGAGCAAGCTTGCCTTGTTGGGGGGCACTCATGCTCATAGAGCCCCCAGAGAAGGATGCCCCCAGATATGCAATGTGGGGTCCTTGCTCAGACCTATAACCCTAGTCCCTAGCCAAAGGCCAGGCACATGTTAGGAACCCAATAGCTGTTTATTTAATGAGTGAATGAATGGAAAAACTCTTGAAATAGTTGATGCAATTATCTTTATCCCCGTTTGAAAGCTGAGGAAACAGGCTTGGAGCAAAAAACTTGCCTGAGATCCTAAAGCACGCGGGTGGAAGATCTGGAGCTGGAGCTGGGCTTCCTGTTTCCTGGGATGGGGCTCCTTTCACTGCCTCTCAGGTCATGCAAGTCCAGCCAGGGAGGCGGTACCAATAGTGAGGGAGCGTTCACTGTGTGTTCGAGGCTGAAGATCTGCAATGAAAAGATAAGCCGCCTGCCTGGAAGGAGCTGGCGTTCAGGCTGGGAGACAGACCATAAAATATTCAGAAATAAAGATACATTTGGGTAGTGACAAGTGCTATGAAGCATCTAAGACAAGGTGACAAGCTAAACAGTGACAACAGCAGGGGGAGGGAAGGATGGGCACTTTGGGTGGCCGAGGAAAGCCTCTCTAAGGAGGTGGCATTTAGCCAGCCTGGTAGAAGCAGAGAAGACAGGAAGTGAGGGGAGATGAGGTTGGGTCCTGCAGGGCTGGGTGGACAGGGGTAAGGAGCTCGCCTTCTACTTCAATCACAGAGGGAAGCCATCAGAGCGTTTGAAACAGGGAGTGATATGCACTAATTTGGCTTTAGAAAGATTACTCTGGCCACTGTGCAGAGAAGTTGGGGGGCAGGGAAGGAAAGAGGGGGAGCCATTAGTGGGCACTGGGGAGAAGTTAGCACAGCTTGGGGCAGGGTAGTGAAGTGGAGATAGAAGTGTCAGATGTGTGTGTGTTGGAGGTAAATTGACAGGACCTGTGGATGGATTAGATGCGGGGTATGAAGGAAAGAGAGGCTGAATCCAAGATTCTCGGCCTGAGCAGCCATAGACAATGGTGTCATCCGCTGAGCTTGTGCAGATGGGGGAAGAGCAGACTGTGAAGACACAGCAAGAGCTTGGCATGAGCCTGGGTGAATTTGAGATGCATATCGGACACCCAAGGGGAAGTCAAGTGAATGTGAGCACGTTGGAGCCTAGAGCTCAAGGGACATGTCTGGGCTGGGATGAGAATTGGAGAGTCAACAGTGCTCAGATGGTATTTAAAGCCCTGAGACTGAACAAGAGCACCCAAGGAGAGAACTTAGAGACCAGGACAGAGGCCTGGGGCGTAGATGGTTAGAGGCCTGGCAGGTGGTCTGAGTTGGCCGTAGGCAGGAGTGGAGACCTTCTTGCTTTGTCTCATTTGAGGAATTATGTTTCATGGAATGAGAAGGAATATCCTGAGGCCATCAGTTCCATTCTTCATGCCTCAGTTTCCCCATTAGCAAATTGGAAGATGCAGAATCTGGATCTAGGCTTGTTTTGAAAAGATGGCTTCCATAGATGGCATTTCTTGGGCTAGGGCTGCCTCTTCTTCCAGGCTGTGACAGGCCTGATCCTACCACAGCTTCAGATGCCTGCAGAAATGACAGTCCACAGCCATAGACCACTGCTCAAGATAGGTTCCAGAAGGTCTGGGGACTGGGCAAACCATGAGAGGTAGAGCTGATGTCAGGAGCAAATTTTACTCCACGCATTGGAGAGGATCTGAAGACAAAGCAACGAAGGGAGAGAGCTGTGAAAGAAAGGAAGAAAGAGGTTCGGAGAACTGAGATGGAAAAGAAAAAGAGAGGAACAGCAGGCAAAGAGATAGAAAGAGGAAGGACAAGGAAGAGGAAAGGGAGAGGAGGTGGCTGAGGCAGGGCGAGAAGAGTGTCTCCTCTCAGGTTTCCAGGGAGACAGCACCTGGTGAGTGACAGCATAGGGCGCCTGGCCTTTTTGGGAAGAGAGCGAGGTTGAATGGGCCGGGGCGCTGCACCCAAGTAGCCCTGTCCCCTGAGAGGACCAGCCATACGACCAAGTGGGCCCCTGCAGACCGCGGCAGCTGCCCTGGGCGGGGAAGCAAGGGGCGTGCTGGGTACAGACGAGGGGAGAGGCCTGGATGAGGACGGGGACAGGGGCTTTCGTGGGGCTCTCTGGGGGGCTGGGGCTTGGTGGATCCTGAAGGATTTCCACAGACGGGGAAGAGGGAGTGCCAGGGCAAAGGTGATCCAGGCGTCGGGAACAGTGGGAGCAGCAGAAGCCGAGAAGCGAGGCGTGAACATCGCTGGCACATTTCCTGAGGGTGAACGGAGAGGTGCCGCTGAAGCGTAGGGCGGCTGTCAACGTGTCCTGAGAAACCAAGTCTCCAGGGAGCTGTGGGAGGACAGCTTCCCGCAGGAACTGTGGACTTTGGAGAGGGACGAAGACAAACAAACAGACCACAGCCAGCGCTGGGTCCGACTTCTTTTTCCTACGTGTGAGGCTAAGGTGCCCCATCCTAATGCTAACAAGCGTTTCCAGAGCACTCTGTGTGCTGGGGACATACCACCACTCCATCTGTAAAGAACAACGACGAAAATCCTCACAGCCATCCTGTGAAGTAGACACCGTTGTTTATTTTTGACACTATTATCTTTATCACCATTTTCTATGAGGATACTGAAGCTGACTTGCCCAAGGTCGGCCAACCAGGGAGTCTGGCTGCCTCCCTTCTTGTCTGCCAACCCTCGAAAGAGAGTGGAACCGGGCTGGAGTTATCTAGAAAGAGGAAACTGTGCCTTAGGCACCCCCTACACACACACACACACACACACACACACACACACACACACACACACACGGAGTACTACAGCTCTGACTACTAAATAAAAGATCGCCTTCTAGTGGTGACTCAGACAAAGGGCAGACACCTGATCCCAAAGGCCCATAGAGGTTTCATTCATTTATTCACCACTGTTTGTTGAGCACTCACTATGGGCCAGCGTTGGTTCTGCATGCTGGGGATACTGTGATGGACAAGACAGACAAGGTCCCAGCCTCACAGAGCTTAGTATCCACTGGGGACAGACAGACACAAGCAAGTAAACAAATAAGAGAAGTACGGGTTGTGAAACGTACCAGGAATGAAATAAATGGGGATGTGAGGGAGAATGATTGGACAGAGCTTTAGATCAGGTGGCTGGGGAGATCCTCTCTGAGGAGGGGAAATCTGACCAAGACCCAAAGGGTGGGGTAGATCCAGCCACATGAAGATCCTGGAGAGGTGTTTTAGACAAAGAACAGCGAGTGCAAAGGCCCTGGACAAGATGGAGCAAGACATGTGACATAGAGGCCAGTGTGCCTGGCCAGGGCAAAGGTGGGAGAGTGCAGAATGAGGATGGAGAGGTTGGCGAGGGCCAGGTCATGGCACGCCTGCTCTGGAGTCCATGGCGAGGATTTGGAATGTCTTCCCCAAATGGTAGGAAACCACAGTGAGGCTTTAAGGAGGAGAGGGAAGCTAATTCAGGTTACATTTTAAGAAGGTCCCGCTGCTGGCGGCCCGGGTTCGGATCCCGGGCGCGCACCGACGCACCGCTTCTCCGGCCATGCTGGGGCCACGTCCCACATATAGCAACTGGAGGGTTGTGCAGCTGTGACATACAACTATCTGCTGGGGCTTTGGGGGGAAAAATAAATAAATAAAATCTTTAAAAAAAAAAAAAAAAAAGAAGGTCCCTGTTTATTTCCTTCCATTAGGGAGGAAGAAGCCAGCCCTGGTGGTCAAGTGGTTAAGATTCAGCACTTTCACCACCATGGCCCGGGCTTGTTTCCCGGTCAGCAAACCACACCACCCGTTTGAGGGTTGTCATGCTGTGGCGGCTGCACGTTGCTGTGATGCCGAAAGCTGTGCCACCTGTATTTCAAATACCAGCAGGGTCACCCATGGTGGACAGGTTTCAGCGGAGCTTCCAGACTAAGACAGACTAGAAAGAAGGGCCTGGCCACTCACTTTCAAAAAAATTGGGCATGAAAACCCTGTGAATAACAGTGGAGCATTGTCTGATACAGCACCAGAAGGTGAGAGAATGGGACAAAAAGACCGGGCAGGGTTCCGCTCTGCTGTCCACAGAGTCACTAGGAGTCGGAATCCTCTCAACGGTGCTAACAGCAACAGGGAGGAAGAGTTGGTGGTGACAGGGGTTGGGGTAGTGGCCAGGAAGATGCAGAGAGGAAGGCAGAGCATGAAATATTTTAAACGTAGAGAAATCAGTGGAACTAGCTGGTGGACTGGATGTGAAAAGTGAAAAGGGGGGAGGAATCGAGGTTGGCTGCTAGTTTTCTGGCTCGAGTAGGAGGCGGTGCCATTTATGGAGCAGAGAGTGTGGGTGAAGGACAGGCTAGGTGGGCGGAGGGAGCATTTACATCAAGTGTTCCCTTTCGGGCGTCTTAAGTTGGAGACAGCTGAGACGTCCAAGTGAGATGTCAAGCAAGCCGTTGGAAATATGAGATGAGTGCTGAGAAAATGCGTCCCGTTACCTTGTTCTGTGTGCTGCCCAGGTGCACTGACTCGGGGCGCCCTCCCTGCAGCCCACACTCCTCCCTTCTCTTGCTTCCTTGTAGGCTTCTCCTTACTCCAGTGCTGTGGCATGTCCACGTGTGATCAGGGAAGAGCTTGGGGATGAAAAAAAAGGACTCTCAGTCTCTTTCCTTTCTGTTTTCAACCCTTGACCCCTTGCAGGGAGCTCCCTGTTCTCCCAACCTTAGCACCAAACCCTGGGGGTGGGCTGGGAGCCCCCGGTGACCCTCTGTCTCTCTGCAGGTGAATGTGCCCTCGGTCCTGGTGCTGCCTGCCTCTGTGGGCTGAGGGCCTGCGAGTGTGACAAGCAATCTGCATACTGCTTCAAAGAGAGCCTGCCCACCTACGAGAAAAACTTCAAGCAGTTCTCCAGCCGGCCCCGGTGCGGCAGGCGTAAACTCCAGTGCTGTGGGGCCCCGGGGTCCACTTGTTGGTCAGCACCTGCTCCAGAATCTTCCAGGAAGCCCCTCACATCTTCCCCACGGGCTCCGGTTCTTGCAGCTCACGCTTCAGCATCCGGCCTAGGGCACTCCTCTGTCCCTCGGCATCAGGGGACTGGAGATCAGCCATGGAAGAGACAAAGCCCTGGCCTTCTATGGAGGGAGACAGACCGTAAATATACACACAAATAAATGATACCCTCCAATAGCAGTCAATGCTAGCAAGCAATAAAACAAGGTGTCGAGGTAGATGTACCGAACCCCCATCCCAGGAAGCTTCCAGGAGGAGAGAGACCCCAGGATCTACCCTAAACTCTGCCTCCACCCCTACCCCATAATCAGGATGCAGGGTGGACTTGGGAACCAAGCCCACAACCCAGATCGAGCTGGGAGCCAAGCAGACATTTTGGAAAACAAGGTCGTGGCACCCACGCCGAGGACCTGAGAGGCTCACTTGGAGTTTGTTTCTCATTTTCTCAAGTTCTGCCTTCTGAAACCCTCAGGTAGGGAGAAGTTGATGCCATTGTCACCTCTCAGGAGACGGAGCACCATGGAACCTCAGCACCCACTGCTGCTGTGCGGATGTCCTGGTCCAGGCGGATGGCAAAGAAATGGAGAAAGAGGGCATGGGAGAGGGGATCAGAGGTATCCAATGTTTCCATCCAAATTTAGAAGCTCCTGGTTATATCAGACTTAAATTCTAATAAATATTGAAGTGATCTAACTGGGGTGGATTCTGATCTTTATAATGCCCAACTGGTGTGGCAGGTTGCAAAAACGACCACAATTATTCTTACCTCTCTGTATCCTCACCTCTCACGATACAATGCTCAGCTTCTCAGCTAGAGTCTGTTTTCCCCACTCCTTAAGGCTGAGCCGGCCTTGTGACCTACTTTGGTAAGTAGAATGTAGTGGAAGGGATGGTCGAGCAGTCCCCAAGCCTGGGGAGGTCTAGTGCACTTCCACTCTCTCAGAAGAGTGGTCCACCATGAGAAAAACCCTGGGCCAGCCTGCTGGAGGATGGGAGCCCACCCTGATCAGAGTCAGTCATCCCAGTTGTCTCAGCTGAGACCTCAGACATGGGAAGGTGCTCAGCAAAGATCAGCAAAGCCAACTCGTAGCTGACCAGAGACATATGAGAGAGCCTCACTGAGACCAAAACAGCTGCCCAGCTGAGCCCAGGCTAGATTGCCCACTTGCAGAATCATGAGCTAAATAAAGGCTGCTGTTTTAAGTCTCTAAGTTTTGGTGTGGTTTTTACATAGTGTAACTCACTGACATAATTGGTCTTATTCATTGAGACTCCTGGGTTCTCAGCACTGTACTGCACTTGGAGGCCATAGAAACACTGTGGACGTGGCCCCGCCCCTTAACCTTATCGATGTAAAAGGAGAAAGGCCATACTCATGTAATAACGGAGAACACACAGACGGCTGTAATCACTGAGCCACCCAACAAACATTTATTGAGCCCCCGCTATGCATCAGGCCCAGTGCTGAGCATTAGGGAGTCAGATTTAAAGAAAACAAACAAACAAAATCAAATCTAACTGTCCTGGGAGAACATTGAGAGCCATAACAGCTGTTACAAGTTCAAGTGCAGACACTTAAAGTCTGGATGGAGTGACGCTGTCACTGGTGTGAAGACAGAAGGGGAAGCAGAGGGTCTGGGAACCAGGGTCCTGGGCTCTGCCTGGCTCGGCTCGCATGGTCATGCGGTGAACTGGTTTAGTCTTCCCACATGCCCCGCCCGCGCCTGCTGTAGTAATCACAAGTGCTGAAGGGAAGCTTGAGGTTCGTGGGCATCAGCGGGGGTCTTAAAGGTCTGTGAGAGGAGTGGCTGCAGAAAGGCAGACATGGAACCAGGGGGCTGTACCCAAGCCAGGCACCTCCCCTCCTGGGGGGTTCCTGACCACAGCAGAGACCAGCTCCGGACTGAGGAGGTATCTGGGCGACCGGCAGAGAGGCGGAAGAGAGGCTGGGGCCAGGCTCAGCATGGGGGATAGGGGTTCAGTGTGAGATCCAGGCCGTCTCCCACTGCCTGGGCCTCGGCTCCTAAGCTGTAAGATAGAGGAAATGGGCCCGGGATGATACCCAAGCCCCGCTCACGTCCATGCCGATTCTGCGAGGAACGAGGTGGGACTATGGGGGATGTCATCGCCTTTCCCTGGGAAAGCCGGCTCTCCTGGGAGGCAGTCATTCATCCCTCAAATACACGTTGAGGGCCTTCTCCAAGCCAGGGCTGTGCGAAGGGCGGAGAAACAAAGATGCATCTGACTCCACGTTGCTCTCAGACTGGGGCAACACAAGTCAACAGGTGATGTTTGTAAAGGCAGCTGAGAAATGCTGGAATTAGGCTTGAGGAGCAATGACCACCATCCAGGAGGGTCCGATAAGGCTTCCCAGAGGAAGGCGGGGCTCTGACAGCTCCTCTGAAAGATGAGGAGGAGTTGGGAAGGCCAAGTGGGGTGTGCAGAGCCTCCCAGTAGAGGATGGAAAGTAATTCCACACACACAAACACAAGCGCCTCTGCCACCCGCCTCTCCCCATCTCAGCTGCGGGGCCCTCCACCATCTGTGGCTCCCCCAGGCCAAAAACCTGCGTGTCCAATTCTTTTTCTCATATCCCACATCCCACATTCAATCTGTTGGCACCAACTTCAAAATACATCTAGATTCTGTATTTATAAAATACTTCATCTATCAACTGACGAATGAATAAATAAAATGTGGTATATCATTTGGCAATAAAAACAAAACAAAAAATCCCAAATTGATGGAAAAAGCATTACCTTCAAGAATCATAACTTCTTAAAAATCAAGAAGATGGAATTAAAACACGTTCTAATTGTATTATAAAATGATCTCCTTTATATATTTCTGGTTTCCATAACATAAAGCTTTTGTCATTAAAAAATATATATATAATCAAATTGATGAATGATGAAGTATGACACATCATTATTTATGGTGGAGGATATTTGTAAACATTCTAAATGTCCAAAAAGAGAATAATTCTTAAAAGGGTCGTAGTGCATCTGTACCTGGAAAGTTATGCATTAAGTTTCTTAATGATTTTAATGACACGTGGAAATGTTTACCATGTACTGTTAAATGACAGGGATAGGTTTTTTTAAAAAAACTACAGTATAACTCTAATTTAATTGTCTATCTGTACTATTTATATGAAAAGTCAAAATAAAATATTTATATGAAAAGTCAAAATAAAATATTAACATGTTTAAAAAAATTTTTAAGTAAAATGTACACAAAAAATTAAAATGAGAAGGGAAAGATCTAGAATCTGACCACTTCTCATCACCCTCACGGCTGCAGTCTCCGTCTGCGCCACCAGGTCCTCGTGCCTGGGTTCCTGCAGCTGCCCCTCAGCGTTCTCTCTGCTTCCGCCCTGGACTCTGCAATCTCTTCTCTACGCAGCATCCGACCTTGTCATGCCTCAGCTCACACTCCCCGACTTCCCTCTCAGTAAGAGGCAACGTCCTTCCAGTGCCCTACAGGCCATCCAGCACCTGGACCTCCCTTCCTGTACTCTCCTTGGCACTCACTCCACCCCAGCCTCCCTGGCCTCCACGCTGTTCCTTGAACACGCCAGGCACATACCCTCCTGAGGACTCTGCCTCGGCTGTTCCCTCTGCCTGGAAGGTGCTGCCCACATGGCTCACTCCCCATCTCCTTCAAGTCTTCGCTGAAATCTCACCTTAATAAAGTTGATGCTGACTACCCTATTCAATGCCGCCCACTCTCCACTGGCATTTCCCTCTCCCTCGTCCTGTCCTTCCAGTTCTTTCCTCTGTCACCCAATGCACTATGCAGTCACTTGTATCCATTGTCCATTGTCCATCTACCCCTCTAGATAATAAGCTCCTGAGGGCAAGGACTGCATCCTTTTTCGTCACTGATGTGTGTGTTGAATGACGTGAGGTCAAGAGAGAATGTGGAATGTGAAGGAATTGCAAGTAGCTCAGAGTGGGGAGCACGGAATGTGGGGGGTGGTCTTTAGGGCGAGCGGAAGAGATGAGCTGGCCAAGGAGGGCCTTGTGGCCACTCTGGGAAGTCTGGGCTTGATCCCGGGAGCAGTGGGGGTCCAATGTTCTGAGCAGCCCGCCACTTTCCACCTGCGTGAACTTGCGCAGCTCAACCTTCTTGAGCCCCAGTGTCCTCGTGGGCAAAACGGACAGCTGAGACCACAGCACGTGATAACTAACATGCGTGGCGATCACAGGGACTCAAGAGTGTTCATTCCCTTCGTCACTTGGCACTGTGGTTGGCACAAGCGCCCTGTCTCAAAGGGACAGACTTTGAATGAGATGTGTTTTTACAACAGCTCTCGGGAGATTTTCATCAGCCGTGTTTCCTGCTGTCTGGTTGCAGCCGTCAGACATTCGGAGAGGAGGAGCGGGGGGCACGCCCTCCACCACGGGCGGGCGTTGGGCTCAGGGCTGACTGTGTGCGTGTGAGCTGAGGCAGGCGGAGTCGCTGTCCCCTGTTCCCACTCCTGGGGTGTCTGCGAAGCCTTGAAAGGCATGGGGATGAGCAGACATGGGGAGTGTGGCAGAAGGCAGCATGGGCATGGCTGCGGGCCCTGGAGGAGGGGTGCAGCCAGTTGGGGTGCGGTGGGGAGTGAGGCGACTGGGTTTCTAGGTCAGCGAGTGCTCTGGCTGGTGGCTCCTGGGATGGGCCAGGCAATATCATGTCCAGATGGGAGAACAAAGAGAGCCATGGCGGAGGGCGGGTGCCAGGCCCTGGGACCCTGAGTGGGGAGAAGGGGAGTCCAGACACGACCCCAAGCCTTGGTTGCTGGAATGAGCAGCCCCCAGGTTCTGAGCACTCACCCTGTCCAGGCACAGGGCTACCTTCATAGATAGTCCACCTGAGCCATCTTCAGACAGGTGCTGTTGAAATCCCCAGTTTACTGAGGCTCGAGGCCACACAGCTAGCACACGGCAGAGCAGGGACTTGAGTCCAGTGCTGTCTGACTCCCCTCACCCTAAGACTCCCCTCCACAGGCTTGTCCCAGAAGGAATCCAATACTGGAGAGACTTGGGGGAGGCAGTAACTGAGGAGGCTGCTCCAAGGGCTTAAATACTTGCCTGGAGGGAGGCCTAGGTTCTGGTTCTGGCTAAGCTGCTAAATTGTTGTGTGGTGTCATTTACTCATTCATCCACCCATTGCACAAATATCCGGTGTGCTGAGACTGGGCTGGGCTCTGGGGATTCCGGGGCAGTAGCAGAGGTTCCCCCGCCTGAAGCTCACAGCCCAGGTGGAGACAGACAGGTAAATAGGGGATAATGGTGAGGAGTGGGGAGCCGGGGCAGGCACACCTGGGGGCACCCCATCCAGACCTGCTGGTCAGCGAAGGTCCAGACCTGCAGGTTAACTGGAGTTGGCCAGGCGGGCAGAGAGGAGAGGAGAGTGCTCCGGGCAGAGGGAATGGCCTGGGCAAAGGCCAGGAAGGAGTCGGGGGAGACAGGCTGGAGAGAAGGCCCGGGTCTCCGGGAAGGAAGCTGGAGTAAGGACCACTTCACACGAGCCCCCTCCTCATTCTGGGCCCCGGTTTCCTCATCATAAAGAAAACCCTTCCTGAGGTTCTTTCTCATTCACTGTCTTGTTGATCATCAGAGGGATCCCAGGAATTATTCATCCCCATTTCACAGATGACAATGGAGGGTCCGAGAGGGCAGGTGGGGCTGGAATGGGAATCCGTGTCTTCTGATTCTAAATCTCTGTTTCCCATCCCCATTCTCAAAATGAGGGGGTTGACTGGACGCTCCCTGAGGCTGAGGCTCTGAAGTCGGGGTCAAACCCTGCTTTCGTTGCGACCTTGAATAATTTACTTGGCTTCTCTGGGCCTCAGTTTCCTCCTTTTATAAACGAAGCTGTTAATAGTCCCACTTCCCAGGGTTGCTTAGAGGGTTAAACGAGATGGCACACACAAAGCTCTGAGCCCGGTGCTGGTCATACAGTAAGTGCTTAATAAATCCCGCTCTTCTTACCGGGCCCTGACGTCCTGAGATCCTGACTGCCTGCCTAGCGGAGGGTGTTGGGGCAGGGTTGCTGTTGTTAGGGCCACATGCCTGTGCCTTTGTACTGTATGCCCCTGCCTCCCGATGCCCACCTTGGCTGGTTGTCACAGTTGGTGGCGTCAGCTGCTTGTTAGAAAGCTACCACTGGGGAAGCTGACAGCCAGCTTTGCTGTGCCAGCCTCTGGGGAGGAAAGGGCCACCTCTCTGCATTCATAGTCAGTGCTGAGCGTGAAGGAGTGGTGGCTCCCAGGCCCAGCCAAGACCAGGGCCGGGCAAGGCACTGGCTGCCCGGCTGTGGGTTTGGGGCAATAAGTGCCCCCAGAGCCTTCCTACTGCCTCCTTCCCCTCCTCCTCCTTCTGCCCCCTCCCCCTCCCCCTCACACCCACATGCAGGGAGCCAGATTTTCTTGCTAAAACACAGCTTAGCTTCTGTCAGGTTTCCATTTTGGAGAGACTGTCACAGGACATACAGTTCCATCAGCTGCTCCTTCCTTTTACCTACTACTGGTTGCTTATCTGGCCCTGAGGACCTCTGGCCCAACACGCATCCAAAGGCCCCAGTCACCAGCACTGACAGTTTCCATTCTCCACACCAGGCCCTGTGCCAGGGGCATGCTCCTCTGTGGCCTCATTTAATCCTCAGACCCCACGATGTGCTCTTCACTATTACCCACACTTTACAGAAGGGGCCAATCAAGACTGGGGGGGTGAAGTGGGTGCCCGAGGCCACGTGGCCCATGAGTGGCAGAGCCCAGGTTGCACCCAGTCTGCTCTTTGTGAGAGGCAATGTTGGTGGCAATGATAAGATGGTGGAGGAGACGCCGATCATCTGGGCATTGCCAGCCTGGGGCAGGGTCTCTCGTTTGGCGTCCAGAAGCAGAGGGACCGGAGGTGTGGAGCACAGCATTGGTGGTGACCTATCGTGACCACCAGGTGTCGCCCAAGTCCTAGAAAAGAGTTGGCAGCCACTCCCTGGAGGGGTCTGAAGAATGGCAGGGAGGGGTGGTGATCCTCCGAATGGAGAAGGCTGACTTAGGTCTGGGCAGAGGTGGTGGTGTAGATAATCAGAGCCAGACAGAGGTTAAAATGCTAAAAACAGATTTTATTCAAGAACTATTATGATGGGAGAAAAGACACCTCAGTATAGAACTGGGCTCAGTTCTGAATTGAACAAAGAAAAGTGGAGATTTATAGCTAAGGAGCAGTGTGGGGGGTCAATGGATGGAAAATTGCTAAGAGGGTAGGGGATTCTTGACCCAACAGGATTCTTGCTGAAGGCAGGTCATGGTGATCACGTATGGTGGAGAATGAGGAATTTGATCAGTATTGACGGTGGAGGGGGATTCCAGCTAACCTGACATACATAGCAGGGGTCTTGCTACAACCAGGCAATGCGAAGATGGACACGGAAGGCCAAAGGTCAAGGCCTAGTTGAGAAAGGTCTCAGAGGAGCCTGACTAAAGTCCGGTCGAGGAGAGACTCTCTGTCAGTCCCTCCTCTTTGCTCAATTCAGAGATGTTCTTCTGAAAAATACGAGTCTATTTCTCAGTCGGTCACTTTTAGTTCACTGGTGACCAGCAGAACCATCTGTTGCGACTTGCTAGTAGAGGATATTTGCTGGATGGTGCAAAGTGTCAGGCATTTAAATGAGGGAAAGTTCTGTGAAAGCAAAAGGAAAACAAAGATTAACAACGGTTGGAGCAGACTAAACCCAGGTTCTGAGTCCAGAGGGCAGCCAGTCGAGATTTCTAGATGTTGAGCCTGAAGCATCTTTAGATGGTGAAGTGAGGATGGTAGGGGCAGTCCAAAAGACTTCCTGGCTTGTAGTTTGAGTGTCTTTGGTGATGGCACAGTCGTCAGTGTCACAGTCGTGTTTGTTTCTCGGAGAAGAGCATGGAAGCATCCAGCGTCAGCTTGTAGGGTTTCTTTAGATGGGCCCAGTAAGGATCTGGGCAGTCGGGTTTTAGTTCTCAGTGACTTCAAGTCAGGAGGGTGGGAGGAAAATTGGAAACGTTAATTTGGAGAGTTGTAGCCAGATCTTGGAGGAAACTAGAAGAACGGACAAAATGTGTAGAGGGCAGAATCCGGTCCCATTTACAGGCAGATAACAAAGTAGAAAGGAAAATGGAGTTAACCAAGAAGCAAACAATAACTCAAAGACAGTGAACAGGACTATAATTTAATAACCCACGAGGGTGCGTTATAGTTTCCCATTGAAACATGGAAAATTTCGCTCTCTAATCACCCCCCGTTTAGACTCCTGTTTACAAAATAAGCCTGATCTCATTAGATTTGGCGGGATTATTTACATAGGGCAGCATAGGGTAATTGACCACGTAGACCCTTTTGAGTTTGCTTTGCTGGAACCTTTCATAAAGAATCTCAGACTAGACTTTTTAAAGCCTCCCAAGGCTAGGAAGACAAGCCATGATCTCACCACCACATTTTTCTTGCGATACCCATAGATTGCGTGAATTCCTCTGCCCTCAAGGACCCCTAGATATCCTAAGCTTCCTGGGTCCTCCAGGAAATGACCTGCCTTACCTGTGATGCTGGGAACTCTGTAAGCCAAGTACCAGGCTGGTTTTTGCAAGAGGGCTGTGTAAGTGTTGACTCCATAAAGTCAACCCTGGTTCCTTAAATCATGTTCTATGCACGTCGTTCTCAAATACGACATTCTAGTCAAAGCTTTGGTAATATAATCGTTTCCAATTATGTTCTGTTATAAGGAAACAGATTCTTATTGAACTTATGCAAATAACTATATTGCCATGAAAACAAGAATACTTAATAAGAGTCTCCAAATTCTGGAGGGATCAGGCAGGGAGAAATGATAAATGTTTCATTTCTGTTTACAAAAGTATAATCTACTAAACTGTCACGAGTTGTAGACAGTTTAAGACAAAAGGGAAAGGAGTGTCTTAAATCCAGAAAACAGAACATTAAAGAATGATCAATGTTCCAGACAAAAACCACAGTCAACCTTTGTCAGTTCATTCAGTCCCATCTAATTAATTCTTGTTCTGTTTAATCTTAGGTTAGCAGTTTTATAAACCCATCAACTTCTCTACTAGTTCTGGAAATCCTTACTCAGTCATGGTATGAGCTCAGAGTTCTTCAGTGTCATCAAAAGCCTGTTCCCCAGAATACCTGTCCTAGTCCTATCCATGGGTCTCTGAAATAGTCCATTCTGATGAAGACAAGCATTTTAGTAACTAGCTGATTGCATGAGCTTTCAGAAAAGCATCAGAGGAAAACAATAAGTATCTGTGAATAACAAAAGACTTAAAATGGCTGTGGTTAAAGATCTGTTGAGGGCCGGCCCCGTGGCTTGGTGGTTAAGTGCGCGCGCTCCGATGCTGGTGGCCCGGGTTCGGATCCCGGGCGCGCACCGAGGCACCACTTCTCCGTCCATCCTGAGGCCGAGTCCCACATACAGCAACTAGAAGGATGTGCAGCTATGACACACAACTATCTACTGGGGCTTTGGGGGGAAAAAATAAATAAATAAAATCTTTTAAAAAAAAAAAAAAAAAAAGATCTGTTGAGAGTTCATTGTAATACAATTGACAAGGAAATTTTGTTGTCTCTGTGACATAAACCATATTAAGATAACTGGAATTATGGCTGATAACATTATACTAGGACATTTTGTGGACAGCAAGGGCATCAACAAGTTTCTATGAATGTCATATAATTTCTAAAATATTTATATTAACTAAAAATATTTATAAATATAGTTTAGAAAAAGTTAAAGCATCTGCTCTTATTTGACAGCACCTGTCATGCAATTCAACAGGTCAAATAAACCAAATTGTTTTTAACATCTCTCTTTGTACAAGGTGAGGAAACAAATCCTTTGAGATTGTCTGAGGGCCCTCTGGAAACGACCAGTTCAAGGTCACTTTGAGATCAAGATTTCATTTAGGATTTGATTTTTGGAAGGCAGAATTGTCAAAAATGTAGAAACAACAAAAAAAGAAAACCTTAGATTTTTTAAAAGTGAGAGGTCTAGTTTCTCTTAATCAATGACACGATTAATATAAGCGCAAGAAATTAATCTGATAAAACACAAAATCTTTATTTCCTAGGCAGTTTACTCAAAAGGTAGAGAAAAACATTGTACAATGTCTTATTAAGAGCAGACCAATAATCCAAGAAAACTTTGTTGTTTTGACAGAGCAAAAACCAAATTCTGGTTTTGTATTAGTACGCTATTGGGCTCATTTTCAAAAACTTAAAAATAATTCAATCTTAGCCAGCTTGGCTTCACATAAAATTTCTGTCCCATAAACCCTCTATAACTTTCTATACCCACTCAAATTTTTTTTTTGTCCTGTATTTTCTTCTTTCTCATTCTGGAACAACTTTTAAACAACCTCTAAACAACTACTTTAAGACAAGATTACCCTCTTTTTCCTTAACAAAAATATATTCTACGTTCTTGCGTATTTTACTTATCATTTTTTTCTTCATCCTTATTATTCCTAGCAGTTTTATTTACATATATTGATTAGAATTCTTAACCCTTAGTAACCTTAATTTTCAGTGAAAATAAGGAAGTAGACAATTTTAACTCTTTGCTACATATCAACATTCTATAGTAAATTAGCAAATTTTATGAATATACCACCTCACAATTTCTAGAAACATATGCTGCTTCTAGCACAACTTTACATGTCTATTACAGACCCAAATATATTTCTCTATAGTGTATAAAAATAAGAAGCCAGAAGTATATCAGGTTAAACTTGTGCTTAGTAATTAATGTTTCAGTAGTTTATCTTACTTAGAAATGATCTAGATAGTTAATGAATATTTATTACTTAATTTAACTTAGCATAACTCTAAGGTTGTGAGTTACTAAAAATATTTTGGAAACTGTTCTTAGGCAAACATATTATAACATTAAACAAAGCTGGCCATCATCTCAAGTCATTTCCCTGTTAACTATTTTTACAGCCCATGCATGTTAGGCAAGTTTCATAAAAGTAAAAGCTAAAAGAAGTTAAAGACATAGATTTCCTGTTTTACTGCTTTCCTTGATCTATGTGATATGATAGATGTTAAGCACTTCATTTTTACTGCCTTAATACATCTCTACATTTGTTCCTAGGTTGAATTTATCATTTGTATAATTGTAAACTTCTAATAGATGGGACACTACCCTATGTAGTGTAAAATGTGGACTAAAGTAGAATAGAATGTATGTAGAATAGATGTATGCTTGTATTATGCTTTAATGCTGATAACTCAGAAGACATAGCTGTTTTTATTAAACCAATGATGTTAAACTGGTCTTTTTTATCAAAGATTTGCTCAAATCACATGAACTTGAAAAATATTTGGATTAGTTTCATTTCTGGGTGTTTTAGGAAGACTTAATTTATTTAAGTGCTTATTTATCTCTAAGCCATTTTGAATAGAACTCCTTTAAGGGATTTCATAAATTAATTTAGTAATACAATCTTGAGTAGAAAAATATCACATATATGTTACATACATACATACGTATACATGCTGACAGATGCAAATAGAGATCTAATAGGTTTGTTTCTAAAATTTTAGCCATGGATCAATAAAACATAGTGATATAAATTTAGTGGTTTATATAAAATAGTTGAATCTCATCTTTGCTCCATTTTATATTTTTTATCCAAATTGTGTTTTTACCAGATGGGACAGGGTGAGGTTACATATTCAAGATGCAGCTAAAGCTTCGTACCAATATTTGTGGAGGAGACTTGAAAACTTTCGTTTGCCCCGATATGTCATCTTAAGGAGGCTGTGACTACATTTTACGTGAGAGACTGGGGGGGCATCAAGCAGCTCCTGGATGTCTCCAAAGCCCATCTGAGTGGACAAAATATCCAGTCTGTTCCAACGAGCCTTTTCATTTTCAGCTTCGGGTGGTTGCCTTCAGGGGCCCCTGAGTCCCCTTGAGAGCCCTGATGGGGGAGGGGAGCCTAAAGTTCAAGTGACTGCAGCGAGTCGAGGGACTGGAGTGGGCAGGGAAAAGATCTGGCAGGGATGGACAGAGGGATGGATTCAAAGTCCTCATCCTCCACCATATCACAGGATTCAAGGGAACTGAAGGGGAGATGGAAGTGGTAAGTAGAGAAGATGGGAGGGGAGGGGTCTTAGAGGAGCCAGTTTGGGGAGATCTAAAGTTTCTTAAAGAAGCCAGTGAAGTTCCAAATTCAGCAGAGGTTCAAGAAGGGGGTTTCAGTTGACTGAGAAGTTCCCTTGAGAGAAGCCGGATCAAACAGGGAGAACAGAGGCTTCCCAAAGAGCCAGGAAAATTTTTCTGGCCCAGGGAGTCAGGAAGTGAATCCTCACTCACAAGAAAGAGCCAGGAAGAAAGACTTCCAGCCCAGTAGGTACCTTTCAGACCAAGTAGCCTGGAACTCTAATGCAGCTTCAGAGTATACTCAGAATCTTAAGAATCAACATCTGTTCTTACCGTGCCTCACCAGGCATTTATCCAGATCCCTGGCTCAGGAGTCAGACTCATCTATGGATCCCTGGTCAGTCAGTCAGGGGTGGAGACAAAGGCTTCAAAGATGCTCACTTGGGGTCCTGGGTCAAAGGTCTGGGGGTCCAATGATGAATCTGATCCCGTCCAAGTCACAGCACCCCAACTCTTAGATAACCAGAGCTGGATGGTAGTTTAAGTGGTAGAAACAGATTTTATTCAAGACCTATTGCAGTAGGGGCCAGTATAGAACTGGGTTCAATTCCGAATACAATTCCAAATTCTCACTTTTCTTAAATGGGGATTTACAGCCAGGGAGCAGGGAGGGGGGTTGGTGGATGGAAAATTGCTAAGAGGGTAGGGGCTTCTTGCTAACCTTACCCGACAGGATTCTTGCTGAAGGCAGGTCAGGGTGATCCGATATGATGGAGAATGAGGAACTTGATCAGATATTGAGGGTGGGGGGATTCTTGCTAAAACTGCGTGATGCAAAGATGGACATGGAAACCCAAAAGCTGAGGCCTAGTTGAGAAAAGGTCTCGGAGGAGCCTGACTAAATTTTGGTCAAGGAGAGAGTCTGTCAGTGGCAGCTCCCAGACCAGCCCAAAGCAAGCGCAGCCCCCTCCTCAAGCCTTAGCGTACACTATGCCTTAGAGCTCACTAACTTGGAAGGAGTCCTGAGAAAAGAGAGACCCCCCCCCCACTGTAGAAGTAAAGAGCCCCCTCCACAAACACTGTGACCCTCGCTCCTCCTCTCCACCTCCAGAGACCTCAAATACACCATCCCAGCTCTACCCCTCATCCCTTTGGGGGCCCCTTCCGGGACTGATGTGGACACACTTGGGGCTTCATGCTCCATGCTCTCCAATACCTCTTGGCACCATGTGCCAAGGCTGTCAGTCCACATTCCTGCCTCCTCATCCTGGCTCTGGGCTTCCTATGGGCAGAGGCTGTGTCTGATTAGTGTGTCTACCCTGAAGTCCAGCATCATGCCTGGTCCATAGGAGATCATCGGCATAGGTGCATTGAATGAATGAACCAATGGATGACCATGTCCAGGGGTTTTCAAACTTTTTAGAAATTTTAGCTGAAGAGTCTCTTTTCTTCTTACGTAGCTCGTGTGAAAGCTCAATATACAATACAGGGAAAACAGGGCTGCTCAAGTGAAGACTGAATTGGGGGAGGCAGAGCCCCATCTCCCTTACCCGGAGATCACCCCTAGATGTCCCTGGGAAGACCCATGGCTTGGGGAGCATCTGAAATGGCTGCTCTGGTCACTCTGCACATGGGGAAACTGATGCCCATCACAGGGAAGAGACCTAAGTCAGAGAAGGGGCCAAGGCCAGGACCCAGGACCTGCTGGACTCTCAGTCATCGTCCCACTGCCCCCAGCTGCCCGAGTTCTCATTACGAAGGTGTGAGGAGGGGTGGTGCAAAGTCAGATGCTGAGGATTCGGATCCCAGCCCCACCACTCATGACCTGTGTGACTTTGAGCAAGTTACTTTCCCTCTCTGGGCCTTGGTTGTTCAACAGAGAAGGATGGGGCGGAGGGAGAGCACTGTGGAGATTGATGTCTGACAAACGCTCAGCCCATAGTTGTTATCATTGTCCGACCGCTGGACCACAGTGCCCATAGATTCAGCACCACTTTCCAACCTTCCCAACATTCTCCTCTCTGCTGGGGCAGGGCCGCTTTGCCCAGGCCAGGGGCGGGAAGGGGCCGGGCCATGCTGGCTGTCAGGGACACTTTCCCCAGAGCTGGAGACCCAGGAGGGAGTCACCGTGCCCTCCCCGACGCCTGGCCACTGGGTGCCCCACTGAGGAGGACCCAGCAGTGGGGAGGCGAGGCAGGAGGCCTTTATTAGTTTGAGGAGGGGATGCCAAGTCCTGTGGAGAGTCTCTGGGAGACTCTGGGGTGATTTGGGGCCAGCAGGACTCCTTGGCAGCAGAATCTCATCCTAACACACTGGCCCAGACTCTCAGGAGGGGAGGATGTGTGCACACATGGAGCGACACAGCAGAAATCTGGGCTCCCACAGGCAAGGGGCTGAGGCCTCTGCAGTCCCCACCTCCAGGAGGACTCCAGGTGCACCGTGCTGGCTCCGCCACTGCTTGGTGGGGGCTTCGCTCAGAGATGATGGGCCAGCCCGGGACGGCGAGGAGAAGGTAGTTTGTTAACTGGGCTCCTGAAAGGGTAGAAGAAGATCTCAGTGACTGGACAGGTCAGGTCAGGGCACACAGGGGAGCCAGCTATCACACCACGGCCAGCAGGAGGTGAGCAGTAGAAGGGCCTCCTCCCACACACTGACGGCTGAGCCCAGCCGGCAGCCTCACCCTCAGTCCCCAAGGCTGGAGTTCTGCTTCCGTCCAGTCTTGCCATCTTTTTCATAGAAGTTCTCTCCCCATTCCCACACCTCTCCCTGCCTCCATCCCTCTTGGCTGTCCCTCCCCAGTGACAGTGGTCCACGGGGCACTGGCAGGCTGAGCCGAGCTTCCTGGTGGTGGTTCTTGGTGTCCAGGGGGGGTCGCAGTGCTGTCGGTGGGTCCTCGAGGTTGACACCAGATGAAGGCAGAAGGCGGGGTGAGGCAGGCATGCTGGCTACTTGGAGGCTGAGGACCCTGAGGTCAAGAGGTGAGGTAAGAAGGACGGGGAAGGTGCACCTGGAGAAACAACAGTGCTGGCAGAGTCAAGAAAGCTGGTCGGCTGAGGCCGGATCCTCCTCCGCCTCTGCCCACAATCCCATGGGCCCCTGCACCCCAAGTCTCCTCTACCCCACTTCTCCCGCGGAGTCCCGTCTGGTCTGGATGTCTGACCCTCACCTTGTCTCACCTCTCTCCCACCTTCTCCTTTCCTTTTTCTCTTTGCATCTTGCCCCCTCCCTACTGCCTTCCTGAATCATCCACACAGCCTCCTGCCTGGACACAGTCTCTCCTGCCTTTGCTTCCCTCTTTACCAAGTAGGGTCCCAGCCCTCAGCCTCCTCCCCATCGAGAGGGCTTCTGACCCTGGGTTGCAGCCTCGCCTCTCCCCGCCCAGAGAGAGAGGGGTCTGGGGTCTTTCCACCCCTGGCCTGGCTGCTGCATGAGGGGAAGCGCAGGGGGAGGCCCTGGAGACCTGGGCCTTGTCCCCTCCTGTGTTTGTCAGGGAACCAGAGGTCCTAAAATCGGGGTTGTCCTCAGAGCAGTGTGGTATTGCAGGGCCAGGATTTGCCTCTTTTGTGAGAGGGTCAGTGGGGGAGGCGGAGGAAGACCTGTGAGTGTTGGGAGGCATATGTGAGTGTGCCCCATCCTGGTCCTGTGCACCTAGGGGAGCACAGGTGGGTTCTGTCAGTGCCCAGGAGCCTGCTCTTGGGGTAACTGAGGCCAGACTCCAGGGCTGGGACACTGGCACTGTGGCCATCCTGTGGTGTCTGGGCCTGGACTCATGGACAAAGGCCAGGATGGGGCCACTTGCTGTTTGATGGGGCTCTAGAGAGCCACAAGGCCTCCAAAGCAGGGATCACCCTGAGTCATCCCCCAGGAGCAGCCAAGGGGCCCCCAGAACCCAGGCCTCGTGACCAGCACTCTGTTTGCCTGGGAACTTGGTCCTCGGACACACCAAGCTCTGGGCCTGTGCTGGTTGCTCAGGGTCGGGGTCTCTAAAACCCCGGGGCCCAGCCTTGAGGGCGAAGCGGAGGAAGTCAAGCCGGGGCCAGTGACAGAGACCCCCAGCCTCCTCTCTCTCAGGCCTCCCCCTCCACACTCAGGAGAGACCCCAACAAGCCGCACGCAGGGCTGGGCTGGAGGAGCCACGGTCAGCACCCAGGCCTTCCTGAGTCCTCTGGGGGCTGGTCTTGCTAGAGGGTGGGGTCGAGGCAGCGGGGCAGCCCGTGGGCTCCTGATCTGCCCCCACCCCTGCCTGCTCCATCCCTCTGGTCCTCAGAGCCAGAACCTCCACCCCTCCTCTCTGTCAGACCCCAGAGGGCGCTAGGGAGGTGCAGAGGGCTCGGGGGAGACATGTCTTCAGGCCACCTCCTCCAGGGGCGGTTCATAGATGCTGCAGTTGGGCTTGGGGCCCTGGCAGTAGATGTTGAGGTAGTTGCGATGCTGCTCGTTGTATGTCTGGCTCTGGAGGCACAGAACCACGCTCCTGTCGCACTCGCACGTCTGCTTGTCACACTCTGTCTCGTTGAGCTCGCCTATGGGGAGGGGAGCGCATGGACTCTGAGGTTCCAGTGGTCCTGGGAATGTGGTCCCGGGGCCAGCAGCACCAGCATCGCCCGCACCTCCGCAGGCCCACTGCAGGCCTGTGGGCTCAGCAGCTCTGGGCCGGGCCCGGCAGTCTGTGTTAGCAGCCCTCCAGGTGACTCTGGTCCGTGCTAAACTCAGAGAACCACTGAAGTCCACCAGGACATTGTATAGTTGGGGAAACTGAGGCCCAGAAAGGGGGATGGGTTTACCTACGTCACCCAGCAAACCAAAGGCAGAGCTGGAACTGAAACTCAGGTGTCAGGAACTCCCCACTCCCAGGCCAGTTACTTTCTACCATCCCAGGCCTCCTCTCTTCAGCCACAGAATCACGACACCAGCCCCGGAGGGAGTTCGTGGTGAGGATGAGTGAGGCAAACACTTATAAAGAGCTTAGCTCAGGGCCTCCCACGGAGGAAATGCTCAACACCTGCTCACCGCTGCTGTTGTTGCTGGTGTGATTATTCTTGGCCTTCAGAAATCGTCTACCCTGTAGTTCCCAACCTTAGGTGTGCTTTAGAATCAGCTGGAAGGCTTGTTAAACAAAGACTACGGACCCCACCTTTAAAGTTTCCGATTCAGGCGGGGCCTGAGAATCTACATTTCTAACAAGTGCCAGGTGATGCTGGTGCTGCGGGTTCAGGGGACACCCTTTGAGAACCACCCACTAGCCCAAAGGTTTGCAAACTTTCCATGAGCAGAATCCTTTATCTTAAAAAACACTCCTCGCAGAAGGCTAATATATCTAACAAAACTGAAAGAGAAGATGCTTAAGCTATAAAAGGGGGAAGGGGACTCCTCTCCTTGAATTGCTTCATGGGGGGACACCCCCTCTCTCAAACCAGCCCCTCAGCCCACATTTGAACAGCAGAATATGAGGACCACAGGCCCCAGAAGTGCCCAGTGCCCCACCAGACTCTTTCCCAGAGACCAGGAGAGTTTCTTTGCAAAGTTGGCATTGCTTGTGAGCTATCCCTGAGGGACAACATGCAGAGACACAAGGAGAAAAAGGGAGCTAGGGCCGCCCATGGGACAGGGCCGGGGCCACCTGCTGCCCCAGGGAGGGGCACTGAGGGGAGACAGGGCAGGAACACCTGGGCCATCAGCTTGGATGCCACACTCCATAGTTGGGGGATGGCCATGAAGGGCTTATCGTAAAGGAGGGAGCCCCACCGGCCTGGCTCCAATGCCTCCAATCCCTAGAAACCGTGTGTATCCTGGGATGGGGCCACTTTCTAGTGGGGTCCTAATGACAGACTGGGAGGGAGCAGGTCTGCTGTGATCCATCCCCTCAATGTACCCACGGGGAGACTGAGGTCAGGTGGGGAAGGACTCTGCCCAGGGTTACACAGCGAGGAGATGCTGGCAGGACCAGGGTCAAACCCAGGTCTCCCGTCTCCTAGGCCAGCGGATCACAAAGTCTCAGAATCACCTGAGGATCTGGCTGAAAACAGATTCCTGGGCCCACCCAGACCCGCTGAATCAGAATAGCCCACCAAGCTCTCCAAAGCTTAAGAATCTCAGGGACTGGAGAACCAGGTGCCGACTCAGGTTGGGGGACCAGAGCACATCATGGAGATGTGCCAGCACCATGGCGAGGGTTGTTAGATGTAGCAGACAAACAAACGAACAAAAAGAAGAGGACTGGTTAATTTGAATTTCAGACAAATGATGAATGTTTTAGCATAAGTATGTCCCAAATATGGCCTGGGACATACTTATGCTAATTCTTAATTTTGTAACAATACTGATGAATTTTATGCTAACATTTAATTTTTAGTGTATGTATATCAGATGCAATATTTGGGATATACTTATACAAAAACATTTTTTGTTGTTTGTCCGAAATTCGAATTTAACTGGGCATCCTGTATTTCATCTGGCAATGCTGCACGTGGCCCCAGCACAGGCTGGGGGGCTGGTGGTCCACACCCTTTTCTTAGGAGGGCTGGCAGGGGGGACTCACTGCAGACAATCGTGGTGTTATTCTCGATGGTGTATTCGTAGTGGTCCGTATAGGTGTGGCAGCCCTGTTCAAAGAGCTTCTGGTAGCAGCAGTCGTGGGCGTGGCAGCACCTGGGGCGGGTAGAGGGGAGCAGACAGGCGTAGCCAGGCGTGGCCAATCTCCCACGGGCAGAGATACTGATCATCTGTTCCAGTTCCTCATGAGTCAGTCCTTCAGACTGAGGCCCGGAGAGGGGCAGTTACTTGCCTGAGGTCACACAGCCAGGCAGAGCTGGGCCTGTGCTCCAGGTTCTTGTCCTGCCTCTTTGTCCTATGCCCAGGGCTCCCAGCTTTACCCCCTGGAGCCCTGGCTGCGGCTGCAGGAGGGGTCAGGCAGTGTGGTCAGGGTAGGAGGGAGGGCTAGGGTTAAGTCAATGTCAGAGGAGACCAACTATATGCGGAGGCCATACCTGGCTGTGCACACTGGCCAGAGAGGGACAAAGGTCTGGAGGGTTGAGTGGGATTTAGCGGGTGGGCAACAGGAAGCAAATGTGGTGTGGCTGTCCCCGTCCCCTCTGGTGGAGGGAGGGCAATTAGTCAACTTGCATTTATTAAGCCCCCAGTGACACCAGACTTGATGCTGGCTGCTTTGGGGAGATGGGAGCAGAAGACAAGCCATGGCTTCTGGAAAGTCCTCATCTGAGGGAGGAAGCACAGTCCTGTCCTCCAGAGCCTCCAGTCTGAGGGGGCCGGGTCACAGCCCCTGCCTTTGTGGAGCACGAGCTGTGTGACAGTTGCTCATATGTGTTTTGGAGCAGGTCAAAGCTTCCTTCCCACGAGGGTGGGAGTTCAAATGTCCATCTACAAGGGAGATGGACAATAGAAAGTCCAAAGGTCACTAACTCATCGAACAAGCCTCATCCTTTGGGGAAAGTGTCTCCCCCACCTCTCAGAGGTGGAGCTCAGTCTGACCTTGGCTGCCCCCGCCCTGTCCCCGACAGCAGCCCGGGTGCTCTGGAACCTACCAGTCCACCTCATCCATGGGCAGGCCGCGCCCCCCCAGCCCGCAGTAGCAGCCGTAGCCCACGAAGAACAGGATGGCGTTTCTGCCCGTGACGGCTTCCACCATGGACTTCAGGTTGAGCAGGCTGCTGTGGGCCGCGGGCAGGACTGCGAGAGAACCGAGGGGTGCTATGAGCTCCCTACCAATGGGGGGCGGCTCCTATCTCACTGGCTGGCCTCCCAACACCCCAGGGCCAGGGAACGGGGAGGGACGGAGGGAGGGCAGGAGGAAGGAAGGAATCTACAAGCACTGACTATGGTGTGTTACCCACATTCTTACGTTAAGCCCAACGCCTCGCGAAAGGAATAATGGTTACCATTTGGTGAGGGCTTCTCTGTGCCAGGCACTGCCCTAAGCCCCTCCCATGCACTAACTTAATGAGTGCTCACTGCAGCCCCACCAGGTGCTGTTCTTGTCCCCATTTTACAGATGAGGAGACTGAGGCCCAGAGCACTTAGTCCCTTGCTCAAGAACACATTGTCGAAAAGTGGTGGAGACAGAATTTGGACCCAGGCAGCAAGAGTGCAAGTGCCCGGTAAACTGTAAGGAGCTTTGCAAATGCCATGTGCTCTTCTGGGCACGGGGTTTGATTCTGGGCCCTTCCAGCCTGGCCTGGCTCCTCTGCCCCCAGCCGGGACTCAGTGTCCCACCACGGTCCTGGCGCTGGTGCATCTCAGGATTAATCCAGAGATAATTGGGTGCTCTGGTCATTCAATGAAGACACACAGACACACACACAGACACACACACACACAGACACACACACACACAGACACACACACACACACACTCCTTTCCCCTTGTCCGGGTTGAAGCAGTAGAGCAACGACGCTTCCCATACCAGCAAAATCAGCTTCCTGGCCCCTCAGGCTGGCCTACCCCAGCGACCACTCTCTCCTCTGCTTTCCTGCCTCCTGGGCTCCTGGCCTGTGCTGCCTCCACATCTCCTCCTGGCTCCTTCCTGAGTCACACGGAGCCTGGCGCTCAGGTCCTTACCTGGGTGAGGCCGCCCCACACACAGGCGGGAGAGCCCCTCTATCCTCATTTTACCAATGAGCAAACTAAGGCTCAGAAAGGCGAAGGTTCGCCCAGGTCGACCAGCCTGGAAGTGGCAGAGCCCAGACCTGAGGGTGGTTTGTGTGCCCCAGAGCTGTGACGTTAACTGCCATGCAGTACAGCTCCCGCCTGCCTCCCCCACCCGGGGTCTCTGCCAGCTGTGCCCAAGGTTAGGTGCCCGGTTCAGCATCCTGCCCCCCACCCTCCACCTTCCCCACCCTGCTCCACGGCCGGAAAGAGGAAACGTACCCGGAGAGGGAGGAAGCCAAGATTTCAGGAGCTGGAGGCTGGATAGAACCCCAAAGACCATAATTCTTGTTTCTTGACGCTTATTCCCTCCACCTCTTGGGGCTTGTCAGGACCCTGGGCAGGGGCTGCCTTCCCTGTCAGGGGGTTGATTTGGGGAATCCTGCTCCACCTGAGTCTTCCTGTCCATTGGCTTAGTGATTTCCATCATTACAGAGAATAAGGAACAAACAAGAGAGGAAACGAGGCAGGAGTAGGGAGAAGTGACAGACTCGAGGATGGTTGAGAGCCATCTCAATGTCTATGTTGGGGTCCGTGGCAGGGAGAGAGGACCCTGCGTCCAGGGGGTCCTGAGCTGTCTCGAGCTGCACAAAGGACATGTGGCCTGTGAGGGCTGTTGAAGGAGCAAGAGAGAGGGGCCAAGAGAGGAGCCCCAGGAATGTTGGCTCTTCCCCACCCCTTCCTCCTGCTCTGCTGGGTTCTTGTTGCTGCAGTAAAATGTGTGTGCCGAGCAGCCAGGGAGTCAGACAGACCTGGGTTTACAAACAGGTTTCTCCGTGAGCACCGTGAGGCCGTGGGCAGGTTGCATAACCTCTTTGACCTCAATTCCCAAATCTGAGGATGGCTGATAATGACGCTTCCCTGCAGGGTACCTTGTGCAGAGAGCCCTGCAGAGGAAGGATGGCCCTGGGTGAGGTCCTGGCCGCCTCGCTCCCCCAGGCTGAAAGCCCCTGCCTCCCCCCCCCCCCACTAACTGTGCAGGTGTTACCACAGGGGGCAGCTTCTGTCCCTGGTGTCCCCAGACCATCAGCTCCCACGTTGCAAGAGAAGAAGACTGAGAAGCTCATCCAGCCACACACACAAGCATGTGCATACACACACACTCTTACACTCACAGACCTCACACACACGCAGACATAAACACACCCTCACCCACCTCACACTCTCCTCCACACACTTGTGTGCACACTCACACGTACTTCATATACTCACACACACCGCACACACAGATTCACAGTCTCATACTAGCAAACCTCGATACTGGCTCAAGACAAGGTTGACATGAGGTAAGCCATATTAACTTTGAATGACCTCTGACACACTAACCCAGCTGGATCTGCACCCTCCAGGAGATCTAACTGCTCTGTAGATTTTACGACCCCTGCTTGTGCATGTACCTCCCAGCTGCGATAAGATGATAACTGCTTTTTTGAGTTCCTTAGGAATGTGATGACCCCGGAACAGAGAATCTATGCTGATAGCCACCATCAGTGAAAACGGAAAGATCTGGTGTGGCACTCCCAGTCTGTAACACCAGAAGGTCAACATTCCTAACTCCCTCCCCAATAACCCAATGGCCTATATAACTGCTGTAAGATTTCATGCCCCCTTAAGATGGTTCTTTTGGACATGAGTCAGCCATCTTCCCTCTTGCTAGCAAGCTGTAATAAAAAAGTCCTTTTTCTCCTACCACCTTGCCTCTTGACTATTGGCGTGTCTTGCGGCGAGCAGAAGGCCCCAGGTTGGGCGGTAACACACACACTCATACACACACTTACCCACAAATACCTCACACCCTCATGCACAACTTATACATCTCACACACACACTCACCTCACACACTTGTACACTGTTTGTATGCAAACACTCACACATCACAAACACTCACACACACACGCAGCACCCAGAGTGGAACCCGTGGCCTGAAGCCGAGGCCACGTCACCCCTCGCACTCCAAGTGAAAGGAACAAAGTCTGAGTCCAGTCAGGCTGAAGGTTCCGTCCCCGACAGTGGTTTGGGCTGAACTCGAGCAGTTATTCTGTAAATAACAGGTTACTTTGCCTGAATTCTGCCAACACGTCTGGCCACATTGAACCTTATTTTATTTCTGGGATTTCTTTCTTTTCCTCAAACCTGGCTGTGCTCAGCTGACATTTAACAGGCTTGGTAACAAGTCAGCAAGGGGTTTGGTTCACCTTCCACCCATCTGAGGCACCTGCCATGGGGACATGTGGATGTGGGCGGGGTCAGATTTGTGTAGGAGCCTCAGCTGTCCCCGATCCGTGTGCCTGGGAGCACCACCCCTGGGAAAGAAGTCCCCAGACCCGTTCCATCGTCTTCCTGTATAGTCACACATAGACACCACTGTTACACGCACACTGTCTGCAGGTACATGCACCCCTAGGTTCAAACACACTCTAGAGACCTCACACCGCAATTAACACACACTTACATATTTTGTTGGCATGTGTTTACACATAGGCATCAGCATATGCACAGACACACCTGCACACATAGACACGTGTATATCTACACACAGACTCGTTAGCTCCCATCTACACATACACATGTACACAAATACAGATTCCCATGTACACAAACACCCAGGTTTGCCGCGGTGCCCAGACGCCCAGCGAACACCACCACTTTACGATGTTTGCTCAGCTCTGGGCCTTGCCCCCCTGAGGCTCATAAAAGCCGCTTGCCCCTGGCGTGTTTACAGGTGGCTGGAGAAGTAAACAGCCTCAAAGAGAGGAGGAAGCCTGACAGGGGGCTGAGCCGGGAAGTGGAGGCACAGAGAGAGAAATGGCAGGCCCAAGGTCTGGCTGCCAGTCAGTGGAATGAGAACCAGGCGCCCAAGGTCATGGGAGAAAGGCTGGGAGGAGGGGAGGAGGAAACTTGACTCACCGCTGCCCGCCAGGATGGCGATGGTGAAGAACTTCTTCACACCCAGGCTGGATCTGAGAGAGGAAGGAACCCGAGTACTGAGTCAGTCCCTTCCACCTTCCTGTAGTTCTGGGCCTGCTCCCTCCTCCTGGGCCTCATTATAGGTGCCGTCAATGCCATCCCTTGATGCCCTGGTTCCTGCTGCTCCAGCTCTGTGATTAGCACCTCCAGAAGGATCTGAGCACCTCTCGCTTGCCCTGCACCCCCTGGCGGGACAGGCCCCAGGATGGCAGAGCCAGGAGGCACCAGAAGCCTCCTTCCCTCCCACCCTGAGCAGGAATCCCCTCCATGCATCAGCTTCCAAGACAGGAAGTTCCCTGTCTCAGGGTGTTGGGCCACTGTCACAAATCAGAACCAACCTCTCTTCCATACATGCACCAGGGAGTCACGTGACCCAATCTGGTGGCTGGGTCTGGCACCCGGAGCCAAGAGACCTGGGTCCCTCGGTTCTAATCCTGGCTCTGCTTCTAAAATGCTGGGTGACAGTGGATAGATCCCTTAGCCTCTCTGGGTCTCAAGCGCCTCATGAGAATTGACCAGATGATCCCTAAGGCCCTTCTAGTGCTGAAAATGCAGTGACATATCTCAGCCACAGCTCAGAAACTCAGAGCTCTCTTTTCTGGAAAAATGGATTCCAGGAGCCAATTCCCCACCCCTATCCCCACTCCTCTCCATGGAGGGTTCCATCCCAGGGTAGCAGCCACGTACCTGGAGGTTCTTGAAGGAGAAGAGGCCCTGAGACTTGGGCCCCTCCACCCAGAGGGGTATCTAACCAGCACCTTCTTCCTGAACCCTTTGGGGTTGGCCTGCGCCCCATGTGCCATGTTCTGGGTTCTGGGGGGCCAGCAACATGGGGCTCGTGAGGTCCGCAATCTGCTCCGAAGGCTCTGGGGAGCAGGCCCCAGCATCTCGCTACCACGCACACGGGCAGTAGTGCCGGGGCAACGCCCCTGGGCAGGAGGCAGGTGACACATGCCCTAAAAAAAGGAGGCTCCACCTCCTTCCTCCCACCACCACCACCCTGCCCACAGTGGCCTGGCACAGTGTCCACCCCAGGGTGCCCTGGCCTATGGGGAGAGGGAGTTTACGCACCTGACCAGGAGTTGACCCTTCCCGAGCATCTGAAGGGAAATTGGCCCAAAGCCCTCTCTATTTCCACCTGAAAGGGATATTAAAGAAAAAATTATTCAGTGACGCTTGTTAAAGCATAGAAGCACAGTGAAGCAGACTTTATTCAAAGGGGGCCATCGGGTAAGCGTAGGGACCACTACAATGGGGTCTTGCCGTAGGAGAGATTGGACTCATCTCCAAATATCACAAAGAAAAGCAGGGATTCATAGCCAAGGAGCAGGGTGGAGGGCAACGGGTGGAAAATTACCGAGAGGAAACATCGGGGGCAGAAGGAATTCTGGCCAAACCCACCTAGCAGGATTCCCGCTGAAGGCAGGTCAGGGAGATCAGACATCACCTGGGGTGGGTGGGGGATGAGGAACCCCATCCGGTGTTGAGGGTGCTCAGATGTCGAGGATGGGGGATCCTGGCTGAACAGACTTGGCAGGATTCTTGCTAAAATCGGACAATGCAGGAAACAGACACGAAGTCCAAAAGTCAAGGCCTAGCTGAAAAAGAGATGGAGTGACCCGGCGTAGAGTTTGGTCCAGAACAGAATCTTTGTCAGGGAGGCCCTCCGTGTGGATATGCCCATGTCTGCATCCCTCCACATCTGGAAGGGCTTTAGTCCAGAATCTGCAGAGAACTCTATACCCACATCTACAAGAATGTTGATGCCCACATCTGGCTAAGACTGCAGGGGCCCGGGCACATGCATCTGGCAGGAAGCCCTCCACTCTCCTAGAGTCCATCTGATCTGGAGCAGGGCCACTTCACTGCCACACCACTGTCACGTGGCCTGACACCCCTCTGTCGGAGGGCCGTCCTAGGCAGCCTGGCGTGCTGAGCAGCATCCCAGACCTCCACCACTAGACCCAGTGGTAGCCCCCTCCCTGTACTCCTCTCCCCCCACCTCTCCAAGTTATGACAATCAAAAATGTCTCCAGACATCGCCAGATGTGCCCTGGGGTCACAGTCGCCTCTGGTTGAGAGTCCGGTGGCCTGGGAGTCGGTGCCGTTTGCCTCTTGCTGGGGGGTGGCGTGTGTGTGGAAGGACAGACAGGAGAGATGCAGGGGGCGCTGGAGCCATGAAGCCCCTGGAGATTTGCACTGACAGGGGCTCCCATCCCAGCACCCCCACTTCTTGGCTGTGAGACCCTGGCAGGATCGTTCCCTTCCCTGGCCTCTGTGTCCTCAGCTGTAACCAGGCCTCATGGGGAAGGATTATGCTCACAGATGGCAAGTGTGGGGCACGTGTTAAGTAGGTGCTCAGTTAAAGATCTGATAGTTGCCAAGCAGAGGCCGGTTCTCCAGCCTTGAGGTGAATTGAGGTGGTGGGAAGGGGAACAAGGGAGGGAGAGAGAAGAGTACTCTTGGAAATTAACACTCCAAACAATCCCCCCACCTTCACATTGGCCCTCCTCTCCCAGTGTCCCCAGACTTACTGACAGGGACAGAAGAGACTCCGAGGGACTTCCCGCCTTCTGGCTCAAGCAAACCAGTTGGGTGGCCAATCCCATCTGTCTTTCCCCTTTCCCCCAGGTCCCATTCTTCTCCCGCCCAGCTTCCTCTCTCTGGAGCCAGGCCCTCCTCTTTCCCAGGAAGTTATCCTAGAAAACCCCCTCCTGCATGCCATTACCACCCTGCATGGATGGTGTTAGTCTGCACTTGCTTACACAGCCCTTTGTAGGTAACTGTACATGTTTTGGTTTGTGGATCTGACACTTCACTCAGACTGTGGATCCTAGAGAACAGGGGCCTATAATTTCCTCCCAAAGCCCACGGGGTCCCCATGGGACAGGGGCTGCATCTGCCTCATCAGACTGGGAGCTCCCTGAGGCCTGAGAGTGAGGGGAGGGTAAGGCTGGTCTCTGCCTTCACTTGTCTGCACAAAGCTTGGCTTCAGTCATCGCTTCGATTTTTGCACACGGCTCTTAATGACATCACTCACTCCAAAGGAGGAAGAACCAAGAAGTAGGGCCCAGGACAGCCCACACACTGAAGATACAGCCTCCAACCTGCAGGTAACCAGGAGTCACTTAGGTCTATGCCAAAGAGGCCACGGTTGGGATGGGGGACCCCCGAGAGCCCCTGAACAGCCCTGTTGCCATTTTCTCATCACACATTCCCATTGGCTGTGCTGGTTGGGCTGGTCCGCAGAGATGGTAAACCACTGAGAGGGGATGCCATCTTCCCTCTCCCCACCCTCCCCCTACCAGGCAAGGGTGCTCAATACCAGAAGTCAATAACAAACTGGTCAACCCAGTTTGTTGGGTTGGGTCCGTGTTATTTCTTCCATAAGTATTTGGTTAAATTCACCAGTGAAGTCATCTGGAGTTTATTTATGAGAAGGTTTTAAACTATGTACTCAATTTCTTTAATAGACACAGGGGCTATTTCCAGTTGAGTGAGTTTGTGTCTTTCAAGGAAATTGAACTTGGAAATTGGAAGGATACACAGCAAAACCTTAGTAATGGCTATTTTTAGAGAGTAGAATAACTGGTGGTTTTTTCTTATTTGTAATATTTTTTTGTATTTAAATGAATGTAAGACAATATATTCAATAACTAAGATGGAATGGTCCATTTGCTTAAAAGACACAAACTCACTCAACTGGAAATAGTCCCTACGTCTATTAAAGAAATTGAGTATGTAGTTTAAAACCTTCTCATAAATAAACTCCAGATGACTTCGCTGGTGATTTTAACCAAATACTTGAGGAAGAAATAATACCAACTATGTTAGTCTGCTAGGGCTGCCATAGCAAAGGACCACAGACAGGGTGACTTAAACAACAGAAATTTATTTTCTCACAGGTCTAGAGGCTCGTAGTCCAAGATCAAGGTGTCGGCAGGTTTGGTTTCATTTGGAGGCCTCTCTCCTTGGCTTGCAGGTGGCTAACTTCTCACGGTGTCCTCACATGGTCTTTTCTCTGTGCGTGCACATCCCTTCTCTTTCTTTGTGTGTCCAAATTTTCTCTTCTTATAAAGACCAGTCATATTGGATTAGGGACCATCCTAATGACCTCATTTTAACTTCATCATCCCTTTAAAACTTTATCTCCAAATACAGTCACATTCTGAGATACTGAGGGTTAGGGCTTCAACATATGAATTTTAGGGGAGACACAGATCGGTTCTTAACACCAATTATACACAAATTCTTGCAGAAAATTGAAGTGGAGGAAATGTTTCCCAACTCATTCTGTTAAGCCACCATTATTCTGATACCAAAACCAGATAAAGACATTAAAAGAATAGAAAACTACAGACTAATATCCATCATGAACATAGATGTAAAAATTCTTAACAAAGTGTTAGCAAACGGAATCTAACAATAAGTAAAAAAGGAAAATACACCATGGCCAAATGGGGTTTATCCCAGGAATAAAATGTTGGTTTTATATTAAACTCAATCAGTATACCAAGACATAGAAGCAACCTAAGTGTCTTATTGATGGATGAATGGATAAAGAAAATTTGGAATATTATTCAGCCATAAAAAAGAAGGAACTTTTGCCATTTGTGAGAACATGGATGAAGCTTGAGGGCATTATGCTAAATGAAATAAGTCAAACAGAAAAAGACAAATACCAGATGATCTTACTTATATGTGAAATCTAAAAAAAAAAAAATGAACTCAAAGATACAGAGAACAGATTGGTGGTTGGGTGGGCAAAATGGGTGAAGGGGGTCAAAACATACAAACTTCCAGTTATAAAATAAATAAGTCCTGGGGATATAATGTACAGCATGGTGACTATAGTTAATAATACTGTATTGTATATTTGAAAGTTGCTAAGAGAGTAAATCTTAAAAGTTCACATCACAGGAACAAAATTTTTAACTATGTGTGGTGATAGATGTTAACTAGACTTACTGTGGTGATTATTTTGCAATATATACAAATATTGAATCATTATGTTGTACACCTGAAACTAAACATGATAGTCCATGTCAAAAATCCTGTAGAATCTAAAAAAACCTACTAGAACTAATAACTGAGTTTAGAAAGAATGCAAGGAGGCAGGATATAAGATGAAAATACAAGAAAATAATTGTACTTCTATATGCTAGCAATGAACAACTAAAAATTGGAATTGAAAAAACACACTTACAATAATATCCAAAAATATGAAATATTTAGGGATAAATCTCACAAAATATATGAAAGACTTGCACACTGAAAACTACAAAACAATGTTCAGAGAAATCAAGCAAGATCAAAATAAATGCAGGAAGATACCACGTTCATGAATCAGAAGACTCAATATTGTTAAGATGTCATTTCTGCCCGTTTGTTCTATAGAGTCAGCGCACTCTCAATCAAAATCCTAACAGACTTTTCTCGTAGAAATTGACTGATCCTAAAATTCATATGGAAACGAAAAGGGCCTAGAATATCAAATCAACTTTAAAAAGAACAAAGTTGCGGACTTACACTGCCTGATTTTTAACACTTACAAAGTTACTGTAATCTAGGCCGTGTGGATTGGTTTAAAGATAGACAAATAGACCAGTGGAATGGAATAGGTGATCTATAATTAGACCTACACATATATGGAAAATTTACTTTTGACGAAGATACAAAGGAAAGTCCATGGAGGAAGAATAGTGTCCTAGAACATTTGGCTATCAATAAGAGAAAAACAGAAGAGAAAAAAGAATTTCCATCCATTCTTCTCACCATATGCAAAAATTAATCAGAATGGATTATAGTTCAACAAGGATGCCAAGACAGTTCAACAGGGAAAGAAGTCTTCAATAAATGGTGCTGAGACAACTGGATATCCATATGCAAAAGAATGAAGTTGGATTCCTTCCTCACACTGTACACGCAAGTTAATTCAAAATGGATGATAGGTCTAAATGTAAGGGTAAAACTATAAAATTTCTTACAAGAAAACATCAGAGTGAATCTTTGTGATCTTGGGTTAGGCAATGGTTTCCTAGATATTACAACAAAAGCACAAATGACAAAAAACATAACCTGAATTTCATCAAAATTGAAAAATTGTGTGATACAAACTACACCATCAAGAAAGTAAAAAGACAACCCACAGAAAGGGAGAAAATATGTGCAAATCATATGTCTGATAAGGGACTTGTATCCAGAATATATAAAGAACTCTTACAACACAACAATAAAGATAACAACTCAATTGAAAAATGAGCAGATGATTTGAATAGATATTTCCCAAAGAAGATAAACAAATGGCCGATAAGCACATGAAAAGATGCTCAACATCATTAGTCATTAGGGAAAGACAAATCAAAACCATAATGAGATACCACTTCACACCCACTAGGATGGCTGTAATAAAAAAGACAAATGAGAGGCCGGCCCCGTGGCGTAGTGGTTAAGTTCGCATGCTCCGCTTCAGCGGCCCAGGTTCTCGGGTTCGGATCCCGGGCATGGACCTACACCACTCATCAGCCATGCCGAGGCGGCGTTCCATATACAAAATAGAGGAAGATTGGCACAGATATTAGCTCAGGATGAATCTTCCTCACACACACACACACAAAAAGACAAATGATAACAAGTGTTGGTGAGGATGTTAAGAAATCAGAAACCTCATAAGTTGCTGGTGAGAATGTAAAATGGTTCAGCCATTGCAGAAAATAGTTCAGCAGTTCCTCAAAGTGTTAAACATGGAGTTACCGTATGACCCAGCAATTCCAGTCCTAGATAGATACCCAAGAGAAATGAAAACATGCACCCACACCAAGAATTTGCACACAAATGTGCATAGTAGCATTATTCATAATAACCAAAAAGTGGAAAAAATCAAGTGTCCATCAGTGATGAATGGATACATAAAATGTGTTATATCTACACAATTAAAAGCATTAAACAATTAAAAGGATTAAAATATGGATACATGCTATAACATGGATGAACCTTGAAAACATTATGTTAAATGAAAGAAGCCAGTCACAAAAGGCCACATATTATATAATTTCATTTATATGAAATGTCCAAAATATGCAAACCTACAGAGACAGAAAGTAGATTAGTGGTTGTCTAGGGCTGGGGTGAGGGAGTGTGTGGAAAAGGGGGTTGGGCATGACTGCTAATGGGTAGGGTTTCTTTTGGAGATGTTGAAAATGTTCTAAAATTAGATTGTGGTGATGGCTGCATAACTGTGAATAAACAAAAGAAATATCTAATTATAGTACACTTGAATGAATGGTTTGGTATGCAAATTATATTTTAAAGCTGTTTTAAAAATGGATCATATTATTGAGCTTTAAAAAGGAAGGAAAACCCGACACATGCCATATGGATGAACCTTGAGGGCATTAAGTGAAATAAACCAGTCATAAAAGGACAAATAATGCATGATTCCACTTATATGAGGTATCTAAAGTAGTCAAATTCATAGAGACAGAAAGTAGAATGGTGGTTGCCAGGGGCTGGGAGGAGGGTAGAACGGTCACATTGTCTAATGGGTACCGAGTTTCAGTTTTGCAAGATAAGAGCTCTGTGGATAGACGGATGGTGGTGATTCACAACAATGTGAATGTAGTCAACAATGTTGTGTACTTAATGTACACTTAAAATAGTTACGATGGTAAATTTTGTTATGTGTATTACCAAAATTTTAAAAAATAAATATTAAAAATATGGATCACAGACCTAGATGTAAAACCTAAGGCTTATAAAATTTCTGGAAGAAAACGTAGGAGAAAATCTTTGTGACCTTAGATTAGGCAGACTTCTTAATACAACACCAAAAACACAGTACGTAAGAGGAAAAAAACACAGTACGTAAGAGGTAAAAAACACAATAAATTTAACTTCATGAAAATTAAACTTCTGCTTTTTTAAAGACCCTGTTAAGATAATGGAAAGACAAATCACAGGCCAGAAGAAAATATTTGCAAATCACATATCTGATACAGGATCTGTATCCAGAATGTATAAAGAACACAAACTCAATAATAAGAAAACAACCCAATTTTTAAAAATAAGCAACAGATTTGAAGAGACTCTTCACTAAAGAAGATATAAATCTAAAATCTAAAATAAGTCAAATTAGCACATAGAAAAGGGGCTCTGTATCATTAGTCATTAGAGAAATGAAAATTAATACCACATGAAATTCTACTACACATCTGTTAGAATGCCTAAAATGAAAAAGACTGACTGTATCAAATTTTGATGATGATGTGAAGCAATTGGAATTTTTGTATTCTTGTGGTGAGAATGGAATGTAAAATAGTACAACCAATTTGGAGAACAGTTTGGCAGTTTCTTGTAAAGGTAAACATACACCAGCCATGTGACCCTTATTTCACTCCTAGGTACTTACCCAAGAGAAAAGAAAGCATGTGTTCATACAAAGACTTATACACAAATGTTCACAGCAGCTTTGTTCATAATAGCCAAAAACTATAAATAATCCAAATGTCCAGCAATTGGAAAAAGGATAAACAAACCCAAGTACATTCATACGATGGAACACTACTCAGCAATAAAAAGGAATAAACTACCGTTACAGGCAACAACACGGATGAATCGTAAATGCGTTTTGTTGAGTGAAAGAAGCCAGATACAAAAGCCTACATGCTGTGTGATTCCACCTACATGAAATTCTAGAAAAGGCGAAACTCACCTAGAGTGACAGTGGATGAGTGGTTTCCTGGGGCTGGGGCTGCTGTAGAGTTGACTTCAGAGGGACCCAAGGGAACGTTTTTGGGTAATGGAAATGCTTCATATCTTGATTTGGCAAGTGGTCCTACAAGTGTGTACATTTGTCAAAAGTCACGGAACTTTAAAGGGGTACATTTTATTGTATGTAAATTACACCTCAATAAAGTTGATCTTAAAAGAAACACAAAAGGTTTATAAGAAACACCTATTGTTTCTACATTTATAACAAAAATGTTTTATATATACATGTATATAAAGACTGTTTTGCCAAATAATTCCTAATCATTAAGCAGTTGACTCTGGAGGAGGGAGGCATCAAAGGACATCACTCCCATTTGATAGAGGTGGAAACTGAGGCAGCAGCGAGCTGGGAAGCCGTGTGTCTCAGCCTTGTGAGTCAGGAGGCCTGGCTATAGGCAGGGGCCTGAGGAGCAGGCCAGTCCCTCAGACCAGGTCTCTGTGCTTCAGGGACTGTGTGTGTATCCCCGGGGGGAGGGGACAGGGGAGAAGAAAGAGGGCGATGACTAACAGCTGCTCGCCTCCTCCAGGAAGCCTGCCAGTGCATACATTATTTTCTCTGGGCTCTCTTGACACCCATATTAGTTTCCTTGTGCTGCCATAACACAGACTGGGTGGCTTAAACTACAGAAATTTCTTTTCTCATCGTTCTATAAGCTGGAAGTCAGAGATCAAGGCGTCAGAAGGGTTGGATTCTTCTGAGGCTTCTCTCCTTGGCCTGTAGATGGCCATCTTCTCCCCGTGTTGTCTTCACCTGGTCTTCCTTCTGTACCTGTCAGTGTCCCAGTCTCCTCTCCTTATAAGGACACTAGTCATCTTGGATTAAGAACCATCCTAATGACCTTATTTTAACTTAATTACCTCTTTAAAGACCTTATCTCCAAATACGGTTACATTCCGAGGTAGTAGGGGTAAGACTTCATCATACAAATTTGGAGGGGGGGGGAGCGGTATACAATTCGGCCCAAAACAACTCCCATATGGCCCATGGCTGTGGCCCCTGGAAAAAAATCAGCCTTGGCAGTGAGAAGACTGGGTCTGGTCAGTCCTCCGCTTGGGAATTGGCTGGCCCTCTGGAGCCACACCAACCCCATCTGCACATGGGACAAATGATACCCACCCTGTAAATTGTGTTTTGAGGAGCAAGTGAGATCAAAGACTTTGTGCAAACCCAAGCGTTGTTATTTCCCGCGGAGTTAGCGGTGTATCCCTCCGGGCTAACCCTTCACCAGGTCTCAGGAGGGTGTGGGCCCCTGGGGGATCATATTCACAGTAAGAAACGCCTCTGGGTTCTTGTCCAGTCCCCATAAGTCAGCACCTCCCCTAGCCCCGCAAAATAAAGTCTTGCTGTTATTTCTGGGTGCCCCAGGCTTCCCATAGTCTTCTGCTCTGCTCCCCCACCCCACCTCACAGAGGCCTCGGCACCCAAAGCTGCAGGCTGTCGGGTACCTGGTGGAGTTGCCCTGCTTTCCAGCCTCAGAGCCATGCTGTGCTCTGCGCAGAGGAGGGGGCATGCTCCCAGCCCTGTCCTGTGCCACATTTGCACCTGTATGTCCCCAGTGCCCTGCAGTGTCCCTCCCAGTGACTGTAGCCTGTGCCTGGAGCTTCTACAGGCCTCTCTCCACGGGCTCAGGCTAACTCCACCAGACAAATATCCTGGTATCCACACTCGTTCCCCAATCCTGACTCCTCAGGCAGATCATGCAAATCAAATTGTGCAAATCAGTGTGAGCCCCACCCACACCCACCAGATGGGCCACCAGGGGTCTGGAGCATAGTAGGTGCTCAAGAAAGGCCTGTTGAATGGAATCGTTTGCTGGGTTCCCATGGGATTTCCTGGAAGCGTAGTCTTTGCCTCCCATAAGCTAAGACTGATAATGACAACACCAGCTACCATTATTGAGCACTTACTGTGTACAAGCCAAGCACGGTGTGTGTGCCTCATGTCTCAGAATCCTCACAAGAACCTTGATAGCTGGGCCTTCTCATTTTCCTCCACCCCATTTAACAGATGGGAAAACAGAGGGTGAGTCAGGATCCAAGTCCGGTCTGTCTGACCCTGAAGCCTCCTTCTGAACCACCAGGCTCTGCTGCCTCTCAGCCTAATGTGACCTCGAGGAAGGTAGCAGGGGGCTGGGCCAGTCTGAAAACAAGAAGAACCTTTGAGCGATGACCATCTGGAAGCTGCAGAGTGTGGGAATTTCAAGTGATTTTGAAAGTACACTCTGAGGCCACAAGTCTAAACTTGAGTCACTCTAAGTCAACTGAGAGGTCAGAGTGGAAATCCCCCTGCTGTTGGTGACCAGCTCTGTCTCGTCTAGAAACAAGAGTTTCTGGGCCTGAGGAGTGGGGCTGGGGGGGTCAGTTGGCCTAGCCTCTTGCTTTGGTCAGAACTTTAGATTCTT
Organism: Ceratotherium simum simum; assembly: GCF_057802395.1. NCBI lineage: Eukaryota > Metazoa > Chordata > Mammalia > Perissodactyla > Rhinocerotidae > Ceratotherium > Ceratotherium simum. Next base: position 35,784,539 of record NC_141921.1, read on the forward strand.
TCCTCCTGGGTGGAGGGGTCACCAGATGCCAAGTATTTACTGACCACCTACCGTGTGTCAATCATTCCACCTGTAATCATGACAACAAGCCTGCAAGGGATGCATCATTGGCCCCACTTTTCAGATGGGAAACCCCAGGCTCGGAAAGATGAAGTAATGTAATCAAGGTGATGCCATTGTTAAGCTAGAATTCGAAGCTGGATCTGTCTGATATCAAAGCTGAGATTTTCCTTCTGCTATACAACCTCAGTTCATAATCTAGAAGGCTATCTGTTAACCTAGAAGCTTATCTGAAGTACTTCCTGCTGAGTTTGAGCCCATTTGCTTTTTTTGTGTGTGTGTGAGGAAGATTAGCCCTGAGTTAACATCTGTTGCCAATCCTTCTCTTTTTGCTGAGGAAGATTGGCCCTGGCCTAACATCAGTGCCCATCTTCCTCTACTTTATACGTGGGACGCTGCCACAGCATGGCTTGACGAGTGGTGCGTAGGTCCACGCCTGGGATCCGAACCTGCGAACCCGGGCCGCTGAAGCTGAGCGCCCGAACTTAACCACTACTCCACAGAGCTGGCCCCCGAACCCATTCGCTTTTATTATCATCATCATCATCATTACTCAAATGTATTGAAGTGTAACATACATACAGGAAAATGCACAAATTCAAATAGCTGGATTTTACACAATGTGTACACACCCCAATGTAACCAACACCCAGTCAAAGAAACAACATAAGCCGCATCCCCGAAGCCCTCTTAGCAACCCCTTCCAGTCACCACACCCCTCAAAGGGGAGTCGCTGTGCTGATTTGTAAAAGCACAAATGAATTTGACTGTTCTGGAAGGTCTTATAAATGGAGTGTCTCTCACAGTCTCTGCTCTTTTGCGTCTAGCTTCTTTCGTGCAGCGTTACGTTTGTGAGATTTTTCCATGTTGTTGTGTGTAGCTGTGGTTCACTAGTGGGTTATCATGGAGTGGCTCTACTGTTGTTTATCCATTCTGCATTTGACAGGGATTTAGGTGCTTTCCAGTTGCTTAATCCGCTTGGTTTGGTTCTGCCCCAGTGCAACGGGAGAAAAGTGGGTCACTCTCTCACAAAGGACTCTCACGTCACTCGCTCCCTCCTGTTCCCCTGCCAGGGCATAGCAGAGAAGCAGCTCAGAAGCCTCTGGGGAGGCCCAGCTCCTTTTACATTCCTCTTATCCTGCAAACCTTCAGTAATTCTGAGCTTCCTCTCCGATACCCTCTGGCAGGTTACATCATAGATGGAGTCCAGGCAATGAGACCATTCCAGTAAATGGGACTTTGCAGGGAGGGATGGGTCAAGGGGAGGACTCTGGCTGCTGGCTGAGAGGACATGGTCTCACCCATCGGGGTATCTCTTAGGGGATGAGGGTCCTCTTTCTTCCCTTCTTCAGGGAGGTTGGGGGCAGCAGGCTTCCAGGTTCTGCCAGCTCTTCTCATATCCACCTCCGTCTATATTGGGAGGGCAAGAAAGTACGGCAGAGCCCCTGGGTACAGCGACTCATCTGTAAAATGGGGATCAGGGCAGTACTTACTCACATTTACTATGTGGGACCGCAGCCCCCAGCCCACAGGAAAGGCGAGCTCTGGCCAACCTGTGTTCTAACCCAACCTCTGCTGCGTACCTGCTGTGTGACCCTGGGCAAATTTCTAATCTCTCTGAGCTCCAGTCTCCTCATGTGCAGAATGGGAATAGCAGCATCTCCTTCGTGGTGTGGGCGTGAAAATCAAGACAGATAACAACCTCCTGTTTGACACGTGGTCGAGGCACAGCCAACGGTCACTATTCTTAATAGAGTTTGTACTCCAGCATCTAAGCCCCCTCCTGCTCCTTTCCATCCCCACCTGGAGATCTTGACAGATTGTGGCCTAACAGCACCATCATGTGCTTTTTCTAGGGAGGTAAAAACACACAGACTTGCTGACAAGTCTCAAGAATCCACCAGGCCCAATGAGTGCGCATGTGCTGCTGATGGAGGCAGAAGCAGAGGGGTTTCTAAGTCCCCGCAGACTTCAGAGAGAGGAAGAGCCTTAAAAATCTTTCTATCTTCTGACCCAGCATTTTCACTTCTGGACTCTACTCTAAAGAAACTACCCTTTCAAAATAGGCAAAGCTTCATCATCAAAGTGTTATCCATAACAATAAGCAATGGCAACCTAAAGTCATAATGAGAAAAAAAATCAATGAATAGAAACAGATCCAGAAATGGCCCAAATGATAGAATTAGTAGATAAAGACATTAAAATGGTTATTATAACTGTATTCTATATGTGTAGGAAGATAGAGGAAAGCTTGAGAATGTTAAGTAGAAACACAGATGTAAAAAAGATCCAGATCAAATTTCTAGAGAGACAAAATACACTGTCTGAGATGAAAGATACAGTGGATTAACAGCAGATCAGGCAACACAGAAGAAATGATTATTTATTCTATTTATTATAAGCAATGATGGTGTGGACGAAGATGATGATGTTGGGAGTAACCATAACTAACATTTATGGATCTCTAGCTATGGACCAAGCCCCGTTCACATATCATTTCGTTTAATCCCCACAACAAGCTTATGAAGTAGGTACTATTGCTACCCCTATGCTACACATGAGGAAATGGAAGACACAGAGCTGAGCAACTGTCTCCAAGTGAAGCAGCTGGAAAGTTGGGGAGGCCAGCCATAACCCAGGCAACCTGGGTTTGACTCCCGCCTCCCCATCCACTTCACCTCCACGTAATGCTACATAACACGTGTTGTGATCTTCATAATGGCATTCTCTCCGTGGGTGAGACTTGGTGCAGTATGCTGTATGCATGTGATCTCTAAACCCACAGCAATCGGAGGAGGGAGGGACTGTTGTCCCCATATTGTCCCCATTCTGCAAATGCGGAAACCAAGGCTCATGGAGGTGAAGAGATGTGCACAGGCTCCCACAGCTGGGAAGAGAAGGAGCTGGAGTTTGAACCAGGTCCCTCTGATCCCAAATCCAGCCTTTCGGATGTGCCCTGGGGCCTCTGGAGGCACTGGGACAACTGTTTTTGAGACCTCTTTGAGCATCAATACCATGTCTTCTCTCCCACTAGGGAAAATCCTTCTGGGGTCAACAAGTGGTCATGGCTACGTTTGCTCCCGCCCAAATGATACAGATCAGGGACAGCTGGGGCTCTAGGGGGTAGCCACGTGCCCCATCAAGAGCCCAGACTTGGAGCACTGTCTGTAGGGTAAGGTCCTATGCTGGTAAGAGCATATGCGGGGAAGGCGTGTCAAAGAACCTGCCAGAGACATTCACTTTGCCTGCTGTTTGTTTTGTGGGCAGCTTGTTTTCTCATACATGAGGTGGTCAGTTGGTGACTGAGTCAAAGAATAATGGCAAAGATGAGACTTAAAAGAGAGAGGGAAGAGAGCCGAGAGACAGAGAACAACTCCCAGCAGTGGCTCTTGCTGGCACACTCTTGTGGGTGAACTGATTAGCTGGCAGCAAAGAGGTCAACCTTTGCTCTGTGATCTTATGTCCTTGACCAGCCATCTCAGGGGCATGGGAGAAAACCAGTTACTGCTATCAATGGGCTTCTCGTTAAACCTTGAAAGGCTACCAGTGGAGCCTTTGTGGCAGACCCTCTCTTTCTAACGCCTGTCCTGCCATCAGCACCTCCACCCTAGTTAGGCTGGGTCCACACCATTTGCCTCATCAGGATTCTTAAATGTAAACTGGGGCAGATCTTCTGCACAGTAAGTTGTCAACACGCATCGACTGCCTTCAAATTGTGCACATGCTTTGACTCGGCAAGTCCACTTTAGGAAAAGATCCTACAGAAACAATTCTGGATGTAGAGGCCCCATAAATATGGAGATTTAGCCTCAAGGATTTCTTTCAGTGTACAGTCTAGAATAGTAAAAAATCAGAAACAACCCATATGTCCATCAGTAGGGGATTTGTTAAATGAACAGCATAGACATATAATGGAATACGAGGTTGCCTTTCAAAATGTTACTGCAGAAGAATATTTAACAACATAGAAATATGTTTAGTTATAACGGTAAGTGAGAAAACAGATTACAAAGTGCTACAAAGACTACCTCTAACATTTTCCTAATTTAGTCAGGGAAAAGTATGGAAAGATATATACATAACAATAGAACCAGAAGAACATACACCAAAATGTTAATGGTGGAAACAACCTAAGTGCCAGTCAAAAGATGAATGGATAAAGAAGATGTGGTGTATATATATATATATATATATATATATATATATATATATATATACACAATAGAATATTATTTAGCCATGAAAAGAAGGACATCCTGCCATTTGTGACAACATGGCTGGACCTTGAGGGCATTATGCTAAGTGAAATAAGTCAGAGAGAGAAAGACAAATACTGTATGATATCACTTACAGATGGAGTCTCAAAAAAGCCAAATTCATAAAAACAAAGAGTAAAATGGTGGTTACCAGGGGATGAGGGGGTAGTGAGAATAGGACAGATGTTGTTTAAAGGTACAAACTTGCAACAAGTAGTAATAAGTCCCAGAGAGCTAATGCACAGTACAGTGAATATAGACAACAATATTGTATTATAAACATCAAACTTTCTAAGAGACTGGATCTTAATTATTCCAACCACTAAAATGAAATTATAATTATGTGATATTATAGAGCTGCTAATTATTCCTACAATGGCAATCATATTACAATATATAAATGTATCAAATCAATGTACTGTACACCTTAAATTTACACATATTATGTGTCAAATATATTTCAATTGTAAAAAGTTAATGGTGCTTAATGGATTCACAGCTGACTTAAAATTTTTTCTTATTGTTTATGTTTTCCAAATCTTCTATACTGAATGTGTGTTTCTTTTGCAATCAAAAAGTTAAAAAAAAAAAACACTAAAAAACAGATATTAAAAATTAAAAAAATAAAATTCCCCATTGCCAGAGAAGAGGAAAGAGAAAGAGCGCGGATGGCCTCCAATGGAGCTGGAGCTGGAGCTGGGAGGGGTGGTGGTGGGCTGAAGGGTGCATCTGATATAAGGGGCTGCCTGTACTGAAGGGAACTTCCAGTAGCTGCTTCCACTGCTCCGTGCTGGGATTATGGAAGTCCCCCTGCTGTGTGCTCTGGTCGTGTTTGCTGGTGAGTGGGGACAGGACCCACAGCTGGGAAGGGAAGGAGGGATGTGAGTAGGTCCTTTATCTCTTTCCTAGACTGAGCTGCTGCTCTGATGCCCACTGCCCCGGTCTCCCAGTCCTCAACTCTCCCACCTCCTGCAGGGAGGCATCAGCGGCCACCACTCCCATAGAACGGTGGCTTCAGCCAGAGAGCTCTGGGCAGCCAACCTAGTGGCCTGCCTCTGGACTGCTGTGAAGAGGAGAACTAGAGGTCCAGAACCTGGGGGCCCGCTGAGCTGACCCCTATGGAATTACAGACACAAATTACAGAAATGGATCTCCCCACCTCCTCCCTGCTCCCCTCTGACCCTTTGACCGAATAATAATGATCTTTTACACATGCAGGGCACTCTCTTTTTTTAGAACCCTTTCGTGTTCATTCTCGCCCTTGAACCTGGGCGGAGGGTTCTGTTGACCGTTGGTGGGAGATGGAGCAGTTTCTACTTGGTCTTTATGTATTTATTTTTTTTGTGAGGAAGATCAGCCCTGAGCTAACATCCATGCCAATCCTCCTCTTTCTTGCTGAGGAAGACTGGCCCTGGGCTAACATCTGTGCCCATCTTCCTCCACTGTACGTAGGACGCCGCCACAGCATGGCCTGACAAGTGGTGCATCAGTGCGCGCCTGGGATCCGAACCCAGGACAGACACCAGCAGCAGAGCGCACGCACTTAACCGCTACGCCACAGGGCCGGCCCCTCCACTGGGTCTCTAGCAGATCAAATATAAAACTGTGGTTGCTAGCAAGGCGGCAGGTTTGTTTCTTGATCCATCCCAAAATATGTGATTTTAGAAAGGGTTTGCATTTCTGAATGTGGTTTCATGTTATCTCAGGACTCCCAAATTCTCGAGAGGAACTCATCTTCAGGGTTATAGTGAAAACCATTGGTAAAATTGCAATCCAGCTACAGAAATTCATCTCTCAGACATAAAGAGGCAACACAGTGTAGAGATACAATGCACAGATGAATCTGCATTCAAACGCTGGCCCCGTCATCTGTGGGCTGTATGCCCTCGGCCAAGTCACCCCGTTTCTCTCTATCTTCATCTGTAAAATGGGCACAGTAGCACCTTTTCCATAGGGTTGTTAGAAGGACTCTAATGAGAAAATATATACAAAGAGTTTAGCAAGTATAAGTAATAGTAGGCAAGCAATAGCTTAACACATAGCACATGCATGATATGGTAGCACTGTTGCCTCCCATCACTGTGGCTAACCCTTGGGAGAAGAGGCTCCCTCCCCCTTGGTGGCAGCCAAGGTTGGGAAAATACCAAGACAGGAACTGCTGACAAGCAAAGCCAGTTCTCCAAAGCCCCCATATCCACGGATTGAGCGCCTCAATTTCTTAGGGCTGGGTTTGCCTCACAGTAAAATTATGGGAAATAAGACCACCCAAGAGTATTCTGAATCAAAGCAAGGGAGAGGTGCATCATTCAGTGTGAATTTATTTGTGTGGGTATTTCTGAGCTGAAATGAAAAGGGCTAGACTGGGGGCAGAAAGGGGAACAGAGGAACACCAAAAAGGGAAGATTTTGAATTCAGGTCCCTGGCTGGCCCTCAAGGTGTACTGTAAGTCTCTTTCCAATTGGTTGCCTTTGGGTTCCTTATCACTGAATTTGGGAATCCAGAGGGCCTGGGATCATTCATCAGCACAGTGGAAGCTTAGCAAGGTTTCACTTTAACATCCAGTGTAACTAGAGCCAAACAGGAATGGCAATGTGGATTCCCTAACATTGAACGGACACACTGGGGACACAGGCCTGCAAGTACCAGACACCACCAGTCCCTTTTAGCTGCAGCCCCAGGCCATCTGCTTGTGATCTCACCCTTGGTCCACTGCACGAGTCCCTCCCAAGCCCCCTCTTCCTACCCCAATGACCCCGAATGTGGGGGTCACCCCCAGTTTATTCTTTACTTCATTTGCGCGAGGAGCTTTCATTGTAATATCATTTCCCCAAGGTTGTACGGGAAGCGTCTTCCAAAACTAGGGGCCCACCCAGCCCAGTCTCCATGAAACTCTGGGCTCCATCTGTGTTCTTGAATCATCTCTTGAGGTTCCACACATGTACATTTCAGTCCCTTTCTAATCTTGTCTGTTCTCCCAAACTCTCCCCTGAATTCATTGACTTAATATATTTTATTTCTCCAAACTCAACATAATGCATTTCTCTCTCCCAATAAAATAAATTCCCCTGGTGATCAATTCTAACTACAGCTATTATGACTGAAATGAAAAAAATCCATGAAAATAATTGATTTCTAAATTACACTGCCTCCCAGGAGAGCCGTGCATGCTCATTAACACACAGACTTTTCTGCTGGAGGCAGTGGGGAGGGAGGAGAGTGTAGGAAGAAGGGTGAGTTTGATTATTCTTCCTATTAGAAACTGGGAACTCAATGCCCAGAGACAGAGAATGGAATTAAACTGCCTTGGTTTTCAACCCTGGTTCCTCCATTTACCAGCTACTATGACCTGAAGCAAGTTACTGAGCCCCAGTCTGCTCATTTCCAAAATGGGGATTAAAAATATTATTTATTGTACCAATGTTGGTTTCTTAGTTTTCATAAATATACCACAATTATGTAAGATGATAATAGCATTAGAGGAAACTGGGTGAAGGGATATATGAGAATTCTCTACACGGTCTTTGCAACTTTTCTGTACATCTAGAATATACCAAAATAAAAAGGTTATTTATTGAAAAAAATGGTATTTATCTCATGAGATGGATGCAGTCAATAAATTACTACATGAAAAGACCCATAGCAAGCACTCACTGACTGTCATTATTTTTTTTAATAGCTATCGTGGTGATTGTTACTTTATTAATCAACGTCATTGCTCTGGTCCAGGCAGAGCAGAGGTGCCAGGCCTGTGGCCTGAGATTCACGTCCTCTCCTTGTTGCTGGGCTCCTTGGCAGGTGTGATTCCAGCCCAGGGCGGGATCCTGAACCTGAACAAGATGGTCCACCAAGTGACCGGGAAGATACCCTTCTTCTCCTATTGGCCCTACGGCTGTTACTGTGGACTCGGTGGCAGAGGCCAACCCAAAGATGCCACGGACTGGTAACCCCTTCGCAGGCAGGCCCACGGTGACAACCCTGTCCTGCCCCCTCCCCAGGACTCTCCCCTTTCCTCTCCATTCATTTATTCATTCTGGGAATTCATTTTGTACTGTGTGCTAGCAACTCTGCTGAGCTCCGACACAATCCCAGCCCTCTTGGAGCTTGCCTTCTAGAGGGTTCCCCACAGTCCCTGAAGGCCCCCCTTGCACTTCCAACCCCTAATCTAGTTAGAATACCCCCACACACATACTCCCTGCTGCCATTGCATGTTGTTTTTAAAAAGTCCCACCTCTTTGTACCATTATCATGTGATCTTCACAACAACCCTGGGAATCACCCAGGGGAGCGATGAGAGCCAGCCAGGCCCAGGGTCACTTCCCTGATCCACCACTCACAGGCTGGGTGACCTTGGGCAAGAGGCTTGACCTCCATGAGTCTCAGTTTCCCCATCTATGAAATGGGAATAATACCAGCACCATTAAGAGAGAGTCCAGAGGTGAAGCAGTCACACAGGGGGCACTCAATAAGTGTTAGCTAGCATGACCATACAGAGGACTAGAACTCTTCCAAGGTGGGCACTTGGTTCCTCCTCTGCAGCAGGGGCAGCCAGAGACCCGAGTCAGCCAAGGACCCACGCAGCTGTGCTCTCTGCCTGTCCCCCCTCCTGTCCTCTCCCTCCAGGTGCTGCCATGCCCACGACTGCTGCTATGGCCACCTGAGGCACCACGGATGCCGTAAGCACACGGATCATTACAACTACGTCTTTTCCCACGGGGACATCCAGTGTTGTGAGTGCCCGGGCCTTGGGGTTGGAGTTGGAGGCTGAGGAAGGGAGTTCTGGCACACACTGCCTTCATATGCTGTGTGATGATGCACAAGACGCTTGACCTCTCTGTTTTTCTCATGTGTCAAGTGGCCGTAGCTGGGCTTTGGAGGAGGGGCAGGAATGTGGGTGGGAGTATGGAGAGGTCCAAGGGGGGCTTTGACTCCCTCAGGATCTGGAAGGCCAGTGGACCTCAGCTTGGATCCCAGACGCACCACCGACCAGCTGTGTGACCTTGAACATGTTGCTAAACCTCTCTGAACCTCAGTATCCTCATCTGTAAACTCAAGATGATGAGAGTATTCTACTCCATAAAGTTAACTCAAGAGCTAAAATGAGAGCAGACAGATGCCCACTGCAGAGAGCATGCTCGATAAATTACACGGGCTGCCTGTTTTCTTGCTCCTACCATCGTCATTACTGACACTCATGGCAGCCCAGCCAGGAGGCAGCACCACTCTGATGATCTCCATTTTGTAGACAAAGAAACTGACCAGAGTGAAGAAGTGTCAGCCTGCGGTCACCCAGCTGCAAGGGACAGAGCCTGGGCTGGAACCCAGGTCACCCTGGCCCTGGGTCCATGCATGGAGAAAGGGGGCAGGTCCCAGGGCTCGTCACAGCAGTCTTTGTTAATTGGGGCTTAATAATAATAATCATAACAGTAAGAGCCAACATTTACTGAGCACCTACTGTGTGCTGAGCACTTTGCCTCCTTCCTTCCGTTCTCACGACAGCCCCCTGCGACAGCACCTCCCGTTGTCCCTGTTGCACAGATGATGAAACTGAAGCACCATGGTCCCTGCTGCCCCAGAGCCTTTGCACATGCTGTTCCCTCTGCCTGGGACACTGCCCCTCCTCCACCCTGGCTTTCCGTGGGGGCGTAGACCCTTCTGCTCTCAGCTCCAATGGCTCTTGACGCTGAGTCAGGTCTCCCCTGTTTCACCATCTTGTAGCCCTGGCATCTTTCTTACTGTTGTGTAGCACAGATATTCATTTTTGTGGTTCTCAAATATCTGCCGCTCCCATGGGAGTGTGACCCTCACATGTCCGTGTCCGTTTTGTTCAGTCCTGTCCCCCCAGGGCCTGCCGCAGGATAGGTGCTCGATTGTTTATTGAACGGATAAGTAAATAAACAAGGGAGCAATGATAGACAGGGAGGTCGTGGTACGTGCCCAAGGTCACGCAGCTAGAGGCACAGGAGCTGGGATGGGCACCCTACAGCTGAGCAAGCACTGCGTTGTCTTCAGAGGCTCCCTCCAGGGAGCCTAGACCCAGCCCTGGCTCTGTCTCAGGAGGGGACAGACGCTGAGCTCCCCCCTCCACCCCACAGCTGACAAGGGGAGCTGGTGCGAGCAGCAGCTGTGCGCCTGTGACAAGGAGGTGGCCTTCTGCCTGCAGCGCAACCTGGACAGCTACCAGAAGCACCTGCGCTACTACTGGTGGCCCCACTGCAAGGGCAAGAAGCCCATGTGCTAGGAGGGGCCCGCCCCGACTGTCCCACGCCCTCTGCCCCTTGGCGTCTTGAGCTCTGGAAGTTCTGCAGGATTGCTGAGACCCCAGCCCCAGTGTCTAACCCCCTGAACCAGCCTGGCTCCTTTAAAACACTCCCTGGAAGAGGGAGGGTCTTGCCCTCCCTCCCACCCCCAACCCCGTCTCTTGGACCTTCTAAAATTTCCCAATGGAGGCAGTAGCTGTCTCCTCTGAAGGTGGACTGGGATCTTAGGAAAAGCCAAGGCTGGGGAGCCCCCAGGTATGGTGTTTGAGCCAAAGCAGCAGGCGTTGGGGGCGGGGACTGGGGGCCGAGGTGTGGCAGGTTCTGCCTGACACTGCCACTCACCAGGCCTCCCGGCCCCAGGTGCACCCCTTCCAGGACCCCATCCACCTGCAGCCACAGTGGCCCCTCTAAAGGGTGACACTGATCTTTCTGTCCATGTGACTTTACTTCTTAAGACCCCAAGGACCTTCACCGCCCCAGGCCAGGGCCTCTCACAGGAGTTCGGGACCTGCCCTGTCTGGCGCTGTGTCCCCCTCCCCAACCAGTCTTGAAGGTCCTTGTGGGCAGGGCCCGGGCCTGTCTTGGACTCATTTGCATCTCTGGTGCCCAGAGCAGTGCCCGGAACCGAGAGGGAGCTCCGTAAATCCGTCTCGAGGGAAGGGTGGGATGAAGCCACCTGCTCCTCTGGCCCCAAGCACCACGTCCCGGGCACAGGCCACATGTCCTCCAGGCTTTCCTTTCCTGCTTCCAGACACTTGCTCAGGTGGGGACTTCTGCAGAAACACTTTCCCAGCCTCCTCAGGGTCCAAAGGCTACTTCCCACAGAAGTGTCCCCTGGCTGATTCCTCCCAGCCTCCAAGGGCTCACTGCCTCCTCCGAGCTCCCATAGCAGCTTATGGGCCTGCAATTACCAAGATTTATCTCGAGTGGTATATAATTGTCTAGACTTCTCTGATCTCCGACTAGCCTAGAGCTCCAGGAGGATGGACCATGTCTGTTTCATCTTTATTTCCTCTGCTCCCCTACATAATAGGTGCGCAGTTAATGCCTGTCGATCAAATGAGCCCATAATGGATAGATGGAGGTTCTGGCAGATGTTGTCGGTTCCCGCACCCAGATGCCCTCCTGGCCCAGCCCCCCAATCCCCAGCTAAGCCAGGTGTTGGCTGCTAAGTGCTCATATATGCCTCCTTCTCTTAAGGATTGCCCTTGTCTGCTCATCTCCCCCTCCCCACTCCACCCGCTTCTAACCAATGACTAGGGAGTATAATACCATGAAGGGTCTAATTGCCCGGACCTCTGCCTCCGTGCAGGGCCATCAAGGTGGCACATTGCATGCCCCAGAGCTCCTTGTGGGATCAGGCTGAGGGTAGACATCTGGAACCACTTCTTTGCTTAGCTTCGTCCCCTGGCCTATGCTGTTTCCCTTGTTCCCTTACAGGTTTCTCCTGAGAGCACTCCCTCAATAAATCGGTCACTTGCTCAAGGATCCTTGTCTCAGGCTTGGCTTCTAGGGAAACTGACTTGGGTAGATGGATGGATGGATGGATGGGTGGGTGGACAGACGGACAGATGGACAGACGGATGGATGGATAACTTTTTCATATAAGGATCCACAATCTGTCATTCATATATGATTAGCTGTGTCTCCAGCAACAGGGCTGGAACACCAGGAGCCACCCACAATCTCCAGCCAGCCTGTGACACACATCTGTGACACAGTTGATTGAGCAGTTTTCCTTCAACATGAAGCTCAATGGCTCATGTAAGTCGATGTAATAGGAATTAAGAACTATGGGCACTGGGTTCAAATTCCAGTTGTACCGCTGACCAGCCACGTGACCTTAAACGAGGAATCTCGGTGTCCTCATGTGTGAAGTCTAGAAGAAAATATGAAGAAAACAAGACGAGGTCAGTGTGAGTATTAAACAAGACTAATGTATTTTAAGCTCTTGGCACAGTGCCCGGCACATGGTAATCCCTTTTTAGATGTCAACCGTGTTATTTTTGTTGCTGTTGTTATGTAATGACCAAATCTGATGTCACTCCCAAGATAAATGAAGAGGAGAAAATAGTTAATCAGTGTTCTCCTCTTTCTACCCAATTCCTCTCTCCCTTCTACACCACTGTGCAAGCTGTGTCAGTTAGATCCTGAGGCACGATATCCATTTGTTCAAGACACACAGTCAAGAGCTGGTGACCTCTACTTGTCCATCAGAGCTCCCGTGTGCCGGGCTCAGTGGCTTTGTGACCATTTCAGGGTTGGCAGGTATGGGCATTATTATCCCCATTTTACAAATGAGCAGCCTGAGGCTCAGAATGGGGTTAGGAACCTCCTGAAGTCCCACAGCCAGCAAAAGGCAGAGCCGAGACCTGTCCAGACTCTTCCCATGCTGTTCCCTGTCACCTTGGTCTGTTTCTACTGGTCAGGAAGCTTCCAGCCGAAAACTGTGACTCAGTGGGCTTCAATGATGAGGACATTAATGACTTCAGATGATAAGAAGTCCAGGTGGCGTTTTAGTGGCTTGATGATGTCATCAGTGTCTGGTTTCTTTCCTGCTCTTGGCAGGGCCACCCTCACGGTGTTGTCTTTGCCCTGTGGATGGCTCCCATCCCTGCTCCAAGATGGCAGCCACGGTCCAGACCTCAAGCCAGGACATGATACTATCCAGCAGAGAAACATCTATCTGTCTCTTCCGTGTCTCTCTTTTTTTTTTTTGTGAGGAAGATCAGCCCTTAGCTAACATCTGCCAATCCTCCTCTTTTTGCTGACGAAGACTGGCCCTGAGCTAATGTCCGTGTCCATCTTCCTCTACTTTATATGGGACGCCGCCACAGCATGGCTTGACAAGCGATGCCTTGGTGCGCGCCCGGGATCCAAGCCTGCGAACCCCGGGCCGCCATAGCAGAGCGCACGCACTTAACTGCTTGCACCCTCAGGGCCGGCCCCGTGTCTCTTTTTAATAAGCCCAGTACCACCACCCAGCAGATCTCCCCTTCAGGACAGGCCACCCTAAACCATGGTGGCCCAAGACAACGGGAATACCCCGCTCAGTCTAGATTACTCAGGATTTATCTACCCCTGAGAGGGAACAGGGTCAATGTCCCTGAGGCGGCGGGTAGCTGCTAGAATCGAGGCTGGTGGGGTTGTTGATAGGATCGGTGTGGGGTGGGCAAGCCCAGGGCTGGGGCAGGAGCAGGGCTGAGCCTGAAGCGCTCCCTCTCTGAGCTAAGCACCTAGAGCAGGGCCTGGTGATCACATAGTAGGAGATCGATAGATATTTGCTGAATGAATGAATGAATTCCAGTTGGTAAAGACGTGAGACTTTGGACCAAGAGGTAGGATGGCCAGATGGGGTCTCAGGGCAGCCAAGACTGAATCCCCAAAGCAAGGCAAGACCCTCCCAGCCTGTGAGTTCTCATCCTGGGCCAATTTCCAATTACTGAAATTGGATGAGAGGCACAAGGAAGGAGGGACAGACAGCTTCCGCTCTCTGCCTCCCTCTCTCAAATAGCTCTGGGTGGAGGAGGCAGCAGCAGGACGCAGTCCCTGAGCTTCCTGTTCCCTCTGGGGTCGGGTTATGCAAAGGGACACCCGTGGGGGAGAAGCGGGGCGAACATTGAACTCCTGACACTGAAAACCTGAGACGCCCACGCACCCACTCCTCTCACCTCCCTCGGGACATTGGTATGGTCACCTGCATTTTCCAGCTGCAGAAACTGAAACTCGAGGATGAGTCACTTGCTGATCATTGGCAGGGCTGGGATTCGAACCCAGGTTTCTCTGGCTCCAGGGCCACGTCTCACCCTACCTCCCACACTCTTTACTGGGACAGTTGGTGATTCAGCCCTGAGTGTCCCTTAAGAGGGGAATAGCCATGCCCAGGGACGAGGAGGTGAGGGTGGGTGCAGCCAGGCAGGATCATGGGGGAAAGGGGTAGCAAGAAATAATCATACTGACAATAACAATATCCCTCAAGTAGAGCCCTCACATTTGGAGCACTTCATCCTGCATAGAGCCGTTCCCACCATTGTCAATCCTATCCTTAGGTCACCTGGATCCAGGGTTCTATCTCCCGGATGTGGGGGCCCAATTCAGGGGCACGATGGGTGGACGACTTCTCCACGTCTCTGCCTGTTTTTCCAGCTGGATCCTGCTCGCACCTGCCCACGCTCCTTTCATCTTCCTCATTGCTGTGATATGCGGGTGGAGCTGGGGCTCCTACCCCCCGCCCACCCCCTGTCTCAGGGCCCCCTTGGGGGGGAATGGGGGTGTTCACACTTGGGGTCCCTGGCATCCTTGCCCACTTCTGAGGTCAGCCTGAGAGCCGACCTGACCCCAGGGCAGTCTGGACAACCCAGAGTCAGGTCCTTGCTGGCTCTCTCTAGCTTGTGGTCCTCGGTTAGTTTTCACTTAAAGAACAGACTTTCAAGACAGTTTGTGAAAACTTGAAGCAGGTCAGAGAAGCCAGGCGGAGGGATTCCTCCCTGTTCTCTCTGTTTTAGGTTCCTGGCTGAGCTTTGCCCATCTCGGGGCCTCTCCTGGAAGGCACTTCCCTGGGCCCTCTGGAAGACTGGCCCCTTCTGTCAGGGGCTCAGCTGACAGTCCCCCCTCAGGAAAACTCCCCTGCCCTCCCAACGTGAAGCAACCACCGCCCCACCCTCTCTTACTCTCTGTCACCCTGCCTTATTTTATTTTATTATTTTTTTTTTAGGTTAAAAATATGAGTTGACATTTTTTATTGAAGTATAGTTGACATACAGCATTATATTAGTTTCAGGTGTACAACATAGTGATTCAACATTTGCATACCTTATGAAATGATCACCACGACATCTAGTAACCATCTGTCACCATACAAAGTTATTACAACATTGTTGACTATATTCCCTATGCTGTATATTACATCCTCATGACTCATTTATTTTATGACTGGAAGTTTGTATCTCTTAATCTTCCTCGTCTATTTCACCTATCCCCCCACCTTCTACCCTCTGGCGACCACCAGTTTGTTCTCTGTATCAATAAGTCTGTTTCTGTTTTGTTTTGTTTTGTTTTGCTTGTTCATTTGTCTTGTTTTTTAGACTCCACATATAAGTGAAATAATATGGTATTTGTCCTTCTCTGCCTGACTTATTTCACTTGGCGTAACACCCTCTAGGTCCATCTGTGTTGTTGCAAATGGCAAGATTTCATTCTTTTTTATGGCTGAGTAATATTCCATTGCGTGTATATACCAGATCTTCTTTATCACTCATCTATCAATGTAGGTTGCTTCCACATCTTGGCTATTGTAAATAATGCTACAATGAATATAAGGGAGCAGATATCTTTTCAAACTAATGTTTTCGTTTTCTTTACATAAATACCAGAAGTGGAATTCCTGGGTCATATGGTAATTCTATTTTTAATTTTTTGAGAACCTTCATACAGTTTTCCATAGTGGCTGCACCAATTTACATTCCCACCGACAGTGTATGAGAGTACCCTTTTCTCCACATCCTCACCAACACTTGTTATTTGTTGTCTTTTTGGTAATACCCATTCTGACAGGTGTGAGGTGACATCTCATGATGGTTTTGATTAGCATTTCCCTGATGATTAGTGACATTGAGCATCTTTTCATGTGTCTGTTGGCCATCTGTATGTCTTCTTTGGAAAAATGTCTATTCAAGTCCTCTGCCGATTTTTTAATCAGATTGTTTTTTTGATATTGAGTTGTATAAGTTCTTTATATATTTTGGATGTTAACCTTTTATCAGAAATATCAAAAAATTGAAGAGGAAGGAACACCTCCAAACTCATTCTATGAAGCCAGCATCACCCTGATACCAAAACCAGACAAAGACACTACAAAAAAAGAAAATTACAGGCCAATATCCCTGAGGAACATACAGGCAAAAATCCTTATCAAATTATTAGCCTACTAAATTCAATAACACATTAAAAAGACCATACACCATGATCAAGTGGAATTCATCCCAGGGGTGCAGGAATGGTTCAATATTTGCAAATCAATCAATGTGATATACCACATTAACAGAATGGAGGATAAAAATCATATGATCATCTCAATAGATGTAGAAAAAGCATTTGACAAAATTCAACATCCATTTATGAAAAAAACTCTCAACAAAGCAAGTATAGAGGGAACATACCTCAACATAATAAAGGCCATAAATGACAAACCCACAGCTAACATCACACTCAACAGTGAAGAGTTGAAAGCATTTCCTCTAAGATGCCCCATTCTCATCACTTTTATTCACCAAAGTATTAGAAATCCTAGACATAGCAATTAGACAAGAAAAAGAAATAAAAGGCACCTAAATTAGAAAGGAAGAAGTAAAACTGTCACTGTTTGCAGATGACATGATACTATATATAGAAAACTCTAAAGACTTCACCAAAAAATGTTAGAACTAATAAATGAATTTAGTAAAGTTGCAGCATACAAAATCAATATATAGAAATCAGTTGTGTTCTATACACTAATAACAAATAATCAGAAAGAGAAATTAAGAAAACAATCTCATTTACAATTGCATCAAAAAGAATAAAATACCTAGGAATCAATTTAACCAAGGAGGTGAAAGATCTATATTCTGAAAACTATAAGACATTAATGAAAGAAATTAAAGGTGACACAAATAAATGGAAAGATAAACCATGCTCATGGTTTGAAAGAATCAATATTGTTAAAATATCCATACTACCCAAAGCAATCTACAGATTCAACACAATCCCTATCAAAATACCAATGGCATTTTTCACAGAACTAAAACAAATAATCCTAAGACCTAAAATAGCCAAAGCAATCTTGAGAAAGAAGAAACAAAGCTGGAGGTATCACACTTCCTGATTTCAAACTATACTACAAAGCTATAGTAACCAAAACCCTATGGTACTGGCACAAAAACAGACACATAGATCAAGGGAACAGAATAGACAGCCCAGAAATAAACCCATGCTTATATGGTCAATTAATCTATGTCAAAGGAGGCAAGAATACACAATGGGGAAAGGACTGTCTCTTCAATAAACGATGTTGGGAAAATTGGACAGCTACATGCAAAAGCATGGAACTGGACCACTTTCTTGCACCATAAATAAAAGTAAACTCAAAATGGATTAGAGACTTAAATGTAAGACCTGAAACCATAAAACTCCTGGAAAAAAACACAGGAAGTCAGCTCTTTGACATCAGTTTTAGCAATATTTTTTTGGATTTTCCTCAGGCAAAGGCAACTGAAGATAAAATGAACAAATGGGACTAAATCAAACTAAAGAGCTTTTGCACAGTGAAGGAAACCACTGACAAAACTAACAGGCAACCTACTGAATGGGAGAAGATATTTGCAAATGATGTATCCCCGCCTTATTTTAATTCTCTGCTTTATACTTTCTGATGGCTTTATTCATCACTTACTCATTCAGCCATTTGTTTATGTCACCCCAGCCCTCAAGTAGCACGTAAACACTGCAGTTACAGGGGGGGGACCAGAACAATGCTGGGGACATGTGAAATATCTGCTGAATGAATGAATGAGGATTGGTAGGAAACCTCATCCTATTTCTCTCAACTGGGCTACTTCCCAGCTTTGTGACTTGGGCTAGTGGTTTTACTTCTCTGATCCTCAATTTGTGATCAGTAAATGGGGGTGATAACACTTACCTCTTGGGGTTGTTTATGATCCCCATGAAAGGGAATTTTTGGGCAAACCCTCTTCTCTTTCCTGATGAGCACTTCCAATTGGTGAGAAGGTTGAGACAGAGTGGAAAGAGTGGGCGGGCAGAATGGAAAGGGGACATATTTTATCACCTCCCAGTCCCCTCCCTCAGGATTATCGGAAATCACCCCCCACCCTCTGCCAAGAACATTCCCCTACTCCCGGGAGGCCGTGGAAGTGGGGTCAACGGTCATTGTCTTCCAGGGGCCAGGCTGGACTGGGGCAATCAGAAGCCTCAACTGTTCCCTCCCTTCAAGGATCCAGCCCCGAGATAAAGCCGCCGCTGGTCCTGGCTCTGCTGATGGCCTGTGGTAAGTCCCCCTCCCTGTCCCAAACACCCCTGGTCTGGGACCCGCAGAGCAGAAGGAAGAGGAAAAACTTCAGCTGTGGTGGCTCTGGTTCCTAAGAGGGAGAGGGGAAATGCCATTTTCTGGGTTCCTGTGTGCTGAGGACCTTAGACACATTTTCCCTTTGACACTTTGTCGTGCTTGGCCTTGCCAGGTGGGTAGTACTGACTGACGTTATTTTACAGATGAGGAAACAGGCCCTGAGAAGTTAAATATCCCACCCGAGCTAACTCACTCTGTGAGTGGCAGAGGCTGGGCAGCGAGGTAACAACCACGCTAAGCCCTGCATCCTGGCACCACCCTCTCCAGCAGGATGGTGCACTCCCTAAGGCAGCGGTTCTGAGACTTCAGGGTGGATAAGAATCCCCCCGGGGAAGCTTATCTAAAACGCAGATTCTTGGGCACCACGCCTGGAGGGTCTGATTCTGTAGGTCTGGGGTGGGGCCCAGGGACCTGCATTTTTAACAAGCGCTGCTGAAGATTCTGATGCCTCTGGCTGAGGATCATGCTCGAAAAAGGGTGCAAGTCCCCTCTCCTCGATCAGCGGGCCCCCATTACCCTCACTTGCCCTACACCTGGCACCTACAGCAGGCGGAATCTGCCCCTAAGGCCAACCCCAGGGCTGATGGGCCTGATGATACCAAGGTTTGTTCACCCTGTGCCGGCACAGCTCCCTGGGTGGAAAGGTTGGAGACCCACATTCCAGCTCAGATTTCGTGCAAGCCCCGTTCTGTTGGCCTCCACTGCTTCATCCACAGACAGGAGGGGCGAGGATTAGGCTTCCCAAACCCCAGCCTTTCACACATCACCTTCCTGGTTCAACATCTCACTTTTACTTTACTTTTTTTTTTTAACTTATCTTAATCTAAATAAATTTATTTAAGAAGGAAACTTACATCACTCTGACATTACAGAAAACCAATATCACTTGTCATAAACAGAGGGTGACCATAAAAATAAAGGCAACGAAAATAAAACTCGTGTTAGACGGAGGAAGAGCACGATCAACAGCAGTTGGGCGAGCTAGCCAGTATTTGAGAGGAGCTG
This sequence comes from Ceratotherium simum simum, assembly GCF_057802395.1. Classification (NCBI taxonomy): domain Eukaryota; kingdom Metazoa; phylum Chordata; class Mammalia; order Perissodactyla; family Rhinocerotidae; genus Ceratotherium; species Ceratotherium simum. Next base: position 35,804,236 of record NC_141921.1, read on the forward strand.
AGGACACCCAGGCTCCAAGCTGGGACCGCCTTCCCCTTGACGTAGTCACGAGGATTGAAAAGACTGGACGGGAAATGACTCAGGGCCCCTGAGAGCCAGCGCTGCTTGTCCTCTTCTGTGGGAAGTCCCACGCCAGGGGAAACGCCCGGCCAGGTGATACGTAGAAGGTTCTGGAGACGAGGGATGGGGAACCTGGGGTCTGCTTTTTTTGAAGGACTAAGTGTGACGAGGAAAGAGGGTGGACAAGGAGCACTGGGCTGGGAGCCAGGAGACTGGGCCGGCTTCTGTCATTCCTTTGCTCCATGGCCTCAAAAGAGATCAGAATACGCCACCTCGTAGTATGCCACTTTGGCCTAAGAATTATTTTGAGCTGAAGGCAATTGAGAATTGGCAGAGGCTGAAAGATTTCTCTGCCCTCCCCTTATCTGCCTGAAGGCAAGACACAAATTTCCCTTTGAGGAAGGTGCCCCCCGGCCCTTATACTAGGGAGAGAAGAGCAACTCTTATCATCAAAGATGGGGCATCAACACCAAGATGAGTTTCATAACTATGACATACAACTATCTAATGGGGCTCTGGGGAGAAAAAGGAGGAGGATTGGCAATAGATGTTAGCTCAGGGCCAGTCTTCCTCAGCAAAAAGAGGAGGATTAGCATGGATGTTAGCTCAGGGCTGATCTTCCTCACAGAAAAAAAAGATGAGTTTGCATAAACAGACTTTACCAAAGTAGCGCTTATCATCCATTAGTTCCCCCATATATTTCCTAGTCATTTTCCCACAATTTATTATCCCCTGAAGTCCAAACCCTCTTTCCTTTTCTAAAAAGGTAGATAAGCCTCTGAATCTAACCACTTTGAGTTTTACTTCTTTTCTGTGAACTCCTGCACACATAAATATTAATAAATATCCTGCGCCTTTTCTCCTGTTACTCTGTCTTTTGTTAGTTTAATTCACAGGCCCCTATTCACTAAACATAAGAGGGTAGAGGAAAAGTTTTTCCTCATCAACACTGGGTTGCAATTCCCCATTGACACCAAAGTAACCCAGATGAAAAAGCTCATGTTAAATGGAAAAATAAATAAAACATGATGTACAACAGTATATCCATCTTGGTTTTATGGGGAAAACGTGCTACATGAAAGGCTGGCAGGAGAAATGCTCTAACATAGGAGTCAAGAGCGTGGGCTCTGAGTCCCACATGCAAGGGTTGCCAGCTCTGGGGTCTCCTGACTCCGGGACATGGGGCCTTGGGCACAAGTCATTGAACCTCTCTGAGCCTCAATTTCTTTACCTATAAAATGGGAATTATAATACCGTCTTCACAAGGTATTGTGAGGGCTGAATGACAGACCTCTGGAAAGTACTCAGCACCCTGTCTGGCGTGTAGAGACTAGCCTGGAACACAGTGCAGCTGTTGCAACTGTCGTGGCTGTTGTTGAATGAATGTTACCAGCAGCATCACTATCATCATTTTATTGAGGTTTTCTTCCTTCCCCGCAGGGCTTGTCCTCACCAGCTCAGCTTGTTAGAGCTCTATTGCAAGATCAAGCAGGCCACGGGGAAGTGGCCCCTCCTCAGCTACTTCCCCGATGGCCATTGCCGTGGCTTGGGGGCCAGGAGCAGCCTGTGGAAACCACCGACTGGTAACTCTCCCCTCCTGGGACAGCAGGCAGGCCGGCCAAGGTCTGACCTGAAACCTTCCCTGCGCGTCCTCTTGAGCAGGGAGCAGCCACGTTGACTCAGCACACTTTTCCTGGGCAAAGAGGGTAAGGTCTGGGGAGCATTTCCGTCTGCATTGCTTACCAGCTGTGGTTCCTGGGACAAGCTACTTGACCGCTCTGTGCCTGAGTCTCTTCTTGCAGAGGATGGGGCATTCGTAGTACTTCCCTCGGGAGTTAATATGAGGATTCAGTGAAACCATGGTGAAGGACACTTAGGACACTGTCCATACTGGGATCTGCTCCATTGTGTCAGGCTCCAGGCAAGGCAGTGGGCTCATAAAGGAGTCGCAGTCCCAGTCTTCAGGACACCCCCATTCCCATGAGGAGCTCTAATGCTGCTACAGGGAACCAGCTTGGACTGGGGAGACCGTCCCACACTTCAGGGTCTGAGAGCCTGGTTCGAGGCCTGGCACCACTAACTTGGATGTGACCTTAAGCAAAACCCTTTTCTGTCTCTCGGTTGCCCACTCTGTAACACGGGATGTTTTGAGGCTGTGCTGGATCATGGATTTGAAAACACTTTGAAAAGCATAAAATATTAAAAGGTCTGGGGTGTTCTCTAGAGAGAGGAACTCTGCAAGCTGAAACACGTTAAAACCTGGACTGGACGCTCAATGTGATAGCGCAACTGTCTCTAGATAAAGAGAGCCTCAGACAAGACAATAACAGGTTCAAGGTTTACAACGAACATGTTTATTTGAAACCTGAGTAATCTCAGCGTCTGGCAGCTGGCTTACTTTGGTTTATAGAAAACCAACTACACAACATTCCAGATTTATTAAATCAGCTGTTTAGAATTGATGACTCACAGAGTTTTAGACTTAGCAACCAAACGATTTTCAGATTCCCTGATCAGGGGTTCTCAGACCTGATAAATAAGTTGTTTGCCAATTCCCAGAATCTATCTTTTTTGGAATTGGTGGATCGGTGACTTTTCTTTCTGTAAGATTCATCTCATTTTCTCCCCAGCTCTTTGCTGGACCGGGAATGGGGCAGCTGAAGTATAGAGGGTTTAACACAATGACCAGGAATCTTCCAGAAAAGGGTAATATCAAAGGAAACAGAGCTGGACACAAAAGTAGCTACAGCAGTAGTTTAAGTGGTAAAAGCAGATTTTAACCTGGAACATTGCAATTGGGGAAGAGACCTCAGTATACAACTGGGGTCAGTTTTGAATACAACAAGAACAAGTGGGGATTTATAGCCAAGGACCAGGGTGAGGGTCAGTGGGTGGAAAATTACTAAGAGGAAACATCAGGGGTAAAGAGAAATTCTTGCTAAACAGACACAACAGGATTCTTGCTGAAGGCAGGCCAGGGTAATCAGATATTACCCGGAGGATGGTGGGGATGAGGAGTTTGATCAGATTTCAAGGGTGATCAGATATTGATGGTGGGGGTTCTGGCTGAACTACCTTGTCAGGATTCCTGCTCTTAAGGATGAAGCCTAGTCAAAAAACGTCTGACAGGAACCTGACTAAAGCCTGGTCAAGGAGAGAGTCTTTGTCAGTCCGAGAAGAGACTTTCTTCTTTCCTCTGAACAATATAAGTGCATTTCTCATTTGGTCACCTTTTGTTCATTAAAGATCAGCTAAACCATGTGCTGGGGTATGGTCATAGAGGAAATGTGCTGGATGGTGCGAGCAGTCAGTCATTTAATGGGGAAACTTCCATGAGAATAAAAGAAAAACAAAGATTAGTGGTTGGAAACCCAGTTTCCGAGACCAGAGGGCAGCCAGTTGAGAAGACTTCTAGACGTTAGGCTGCAAGCATCTTGAGATGATGGAGTGAGGGTGGCAGTGGCGATCCAACGAATTCCCTGGTTTGCAGTCTGAATGTCTTTGGTGATGCATCAGGCGTTCCAGTGAACTTGCTGAGTGACCCACACAGCAGTAAGTGTGAAGGCTGCCCATACATGGTCTGTTGTGGGGATTTCTCCAAAGTTTATATCAAGTCATCTAGCTTCTGCTTGCAAGGCTTCAGGAAAAGGGCAGTTTTAGTCCTCTGTGATGCCAAGTGGGAGAAGACCTGGAAAGTTCGATTTGGAGAGTTGTAGCCAGATGTTGGAAAACCCACAACAGTGTGCTATAGTGTTCCACTGAAACAAAATTTCTCTCTACAGACACCCCTATTTTTCATCAAGGACAACCAAAGTAAGGTTATTACTATTTACAAAATAAGTCTGATCTCCTTAGATTTGGCATGATTATTTATATAAGGGCAGTAAGAATGGTAATTGACCACATAGGCCATTTTGAGTTTGCTTTGCTGGAAACTTTCATAAGGAATCTCAGACTAGACTATTAAAAGACTCTCGAGGCCAAGAAACCAAGCCAGGAACTCACTACCAGTTTTTGCCTTCAGTACCTATAGATTTGGGTGAATTCCTCTCTTCTCAAGGTCCCCAAGAGATGTAAGCTTCCTGGGCTCACCAGAAAATGACCTTCCGTACTCACCTATAAGGCTGGGAGCCCTGTGAGCCAGGTACCAGACTAGTTTTCCAAGAGGGCTTTGTAAGCACTGGCTCCATAAAGTCCACCTTAGTTCCTTAGAACTGTCTAGTCGTATCTGATTATATATATCATTCTCAGATATGACATTCCAGTCATATCTGAGAGCCTTGGTAATATAAGCAATGTTTCCAATTATTTCCTGTTACAAGGAGAACAAGTTTTATTAGCATAAAAATAAGAATGCTCAGTAAGAGTGTCTGAATTTTGGAGGGATCAGGTAAGGAGAAAACATAAATGTTTCATATCTGCTTACAAACATATAGTTTACTAAATTTCTATAAGCATAGATACATTAAGAGACAAAGGAAAGAGGTTCCTTATATCTGGAAAACAGAGCATTAAAGAATCAGCAATGTTCCAGATTAAAACTGTAATCATTCTTCATTAAGTGCCATGTAATTAATTCTTGTTCTGCTTTATCTCGGGTTAGCAGTTTTATGAACACATCAGCTTTTCCATTGATTCTGGAAATCCTTACTCAGTCCAGTGGTCTGGGCTCAAAGTTATTTAAGCAATACCACCATGAAGGATTCTGGCCTGCAGATCACTGCAAATGTTTTCAGAGAAGAATCAGAATAAAACAACAACTATTTGCGAATGACGAAAGGCTTAAAACGGCTGTGGTTAAATATCTGATGAGAGTTCATTCTACAAAAGAATTTGGCTATTTCTGCAGGATCCAACATTTTAAAATAATAACTGGAATTATGACTGATAACATTAAATCAGGACATGGACATAGCATGGCAGCAAGGACGTTGACCAATATCTAGGAATTTCATACAATTTATGAAATAATGTTTTACCCATACAAATGTAACCTAGGGAAGGTTAAGTATTTTTCCCTATTTGACAATGCTTTCCAGGCAACTTAATATATCAAATAAACTAAATTATTTTCAACCTCTCTCTTTTTACGAGATGAGGGGATAAATCACTTGAGATTTTCCAAGGATCTTCTGGGAAATCTCAGAGTCAGTTCTGAGATTTCATTTAGGATTTGATTTTGGGAAGGCTCGATTATCAAAATGTAAAAAACCTTAGATTTTAAAAGTGAGAAGTCTCAGCTCTCTTATATAATCAAGGACATGATAAAGGTTAACGTAAAGTACAGGAAATTATTCTAAGACAAAATCTTCTTTCCTAGGCAGATTGCTTTTTACCATCTCTTAAGAGCAGACCAATAGTCTAAGAAATCTTTGTCATTTTAACAGAGAGAAAACCAAATTCTAGCTTTGCATCAGCATACTTTTGATATCAAGTTCATTTTAAAAAAACTTTACGAGTAAATCAATTCAATCTTAGCCAGCGACCGCACATAAAATCCCTGTTCGGCAAATGTACAACATCCTATATCCGTTCAGGTTTTGTCGTATCTTTTTTCCTCTTTCTCATTCTGGAACAATCAGTCATCTTACTTTAAGACAAAATTACTCTCTTTTTCCTTAACAAAAACACATATTTCATACCTTGAATACTTTTCCTTACTAAAAACACATCCTAATTTCCTTGTGTACCTTATTTCTCTTATTATTTTTCAGTAGTTTTATTTTCATATTTTTATTATAATTTTTAGCCATTAGTAACCTTTCTTTTCCAGAGAAAACTAGGAAGTAGACAATTGTGAACTGTCACATACCAGCATGCTGTAGCAGACTAGCAAATTTTATGAATACACCTCACAATTTCTAGAGACGTGTTTCTTTATAGTACAATTTACCAACGTGGCAAAAAGACCATGTTTGTTAACAGACCCAAATATATTTAGCTTCTCTATACTGTGGACAAATAAGAAGCCAAAAGTATACCAACTTAAACTTATATTCAATAATTAGTGTTTCAGTAGTTTACCTTATAAATGATCTAGATATTTAATAAATATCTATTATTTAGTTTAACTTAGCATAGGTCTAAGGTTGCAAGTTACCAAAACGATTTTGCAAACTGTTTTTAGGGAGATATAGTATAATATTGAACAAAGTTTAATCTCAAGTTATTTACCTGTTAACTATTTTTAGAGCCCATGCATATTAGGCAAATATTACAAAAGTAAAAAAAAAAACCCCGCTAAAAACATAAAAACAGGGCCGGCCCCGTGGCTTAGCAGTTAAGTGCGTGCGCTCCGCTGCTGGCGGCCCGGGTTCGGATCCCGGGCGCGCACCGACGCACTGCTTCTCCGGCCATGCTGAGGCCGTGTCCCACATACAGCAACTAGAAGGATGTGCAGCTATGACATACAACTATCAACTGGGGCTTTGGGGAAAAAATAAATAAATAAAATTATAAAAAAAAAATTTAAATACATGAATTTTTTGTTTCACTGCTGTGCTTGATATATACGAAGTAATGGACATCAAACAATTTATTTGTATTGCATCTTTACTCGTACATTTGTTATTAGGTTGAACTTATCATTTTGAATATCTAGTAAATACACTATTAGTTTATATGACTAGTAAACCCAAATAGAACTAACATGTATGCTCGTTTTATACTTAATGCTGATTATTTGGAAGACGTAGTTGTTTTTATTACACCAGAAATATTTAACTAATCTTATTTACCAAAGATTTACTCAACTCACGCGAACTTGAAAAACTTGGGTTCGTTTCTATATTTCTGGGAGTTTCAGGAATATTTAATTTATGTAAGTGCTCGTTTATCTGTAAGCCAATTTGAATAGAACTCTTTTAAGGGATTTTATAAATGAATTTGGTAATACCACCTGGAGGTAGGAAAATATCATACATACGTAACATATCTACATAAACATACAGACAGACAGACGCAAATAGAGATCTTATAGCTTTTGTTCTAAAATTCCAGCCATGAGTCAGACAAACAGAGCAATACACTCTCATCTTTGCTCCTCTTTATATTTTTATCCAAACTGTCCTTCTACCAGGTGGGACAAGTTGAGGTTACTTATTCAATATGAGGCTAAAGCTTTGTACCAATATTTGTGGAGGAGACTTTGAAGATTTTCATTGTCGCTGATATGTCATCTTAAGGAGGCTGTGGACTACATTTTAGGCCAGAGACTGAAGGGGCATCAAGCAGCTGCCTGGATATGTCCAAAGCCCATCCGAGTGGACAAAATATCCAGTCTGTTTCCAACGAGCCTTTTCCTTTTCAGCTTCAGGGCACTGCCTTCAGGGGCCTGTGAGCCCCTAGTGAGGGCAGGGGGCAAATATTCAAGTAAATGAGGGGATGGAGTGGGAGGGAAAAAGGTCCGGCAGGGATGGACAGAAGGATGGAGGAGGGAGGGGTTTGAAGGGGGTCATATCAAAGGATTCAAGGGAACTGAAGAGAGGATGGAAGGTGGTAAGCAGAGGAGATGGGAGGGGAGGGGTCTTAGAGGAGCCAGTTTGGTGACATCTCAAGTTTCCCAAAGAGGCCACTGAAGTTCCATGTTATGCTTAGTAAAGTCACGCCACCAAGAAAGGAAGCAGACAGAGCTGGAGGAGCGTATAGTCGGCAGGGGTTCGAGAAGGGAGTTTTCAGTCGACTGAGAAGCTCCTATGTTCTTAACGAACGATGCCTTTACACTTGTGAAGGGAGTCACTTCAGACTCTAACCTAGCGTCTGTTCCTTCCAGACTAGCCTCTTACACAGAGAAGCGAGTCTAAGACTCTAACCCAGCCTCTGTGTGCCGGGGTCTCCAACCCAGCTTCTAGAGTGTACTCAGAACCTTAAGAATCAACACCTGTCCCTACTGGGCTTCCATGGACATTTGTCTGGAGCCCTGGCTCAGGAGTGGGACTCACCAGTGGAGCCCAACCAGTCAGTCAGAGGTGAAGACAAAGGCTTCGAACGTGCACACCTGGGGTCCTGGTGAGAGGTCCAGGGGTCCTATGAGGAATCGGATCCTATTTGAGTCTCGAGCACATAAGTGTTAAAGAAAACCAGAGTCAAACAGCAGCTAAAATGGGAAAAGAGATCCTAACCAGAAATGATTGCAATAGAGGAAAAGAGACCTCAGTATAGAGCAGCTCCAAATCCAGCGTGGACAGGTAGGGGTTTACGGCCAAGGAGCAGGGTGGGCGTCACAGATGGAAAATTACTAAGAGGAGTGGGGGGGTTGGGGCGGTTCTGTCTAAACTGACAAGATTCTTGCTCTTGAGGACAAGACCCAAGACAGGGCCCAGTCAGAAAAGGGCTTAGAGGAGGCTGACCAAAGTTTGGTTAAGGAGCGTCTTTGTCAGTAACAGAGTTACAGGGGCTGTACTTGGTTTAAAAGGCAGAGAGGTGAGTAACGCATTTTAAGAAAATGTTCTATCATTGTCTTTTGTTGTTGTTAGTGCCATGGAGTGGATTCTCACTCCTACCCACCCTGTGCATAGCAGGGCGGAACCCTGCATGGTCTTTTTGTGCCATTCTCTCACCTTCCGGCGCTATATCAGACAACGTTCCACTGCTATTCATGGCCAATTTTTTCATAAGTGGGTGGCCAGATCCTTCTCCCTAGTCTGTCTTAGTCTGGAAGCTCCGCTGAAACCTGTCCACCATGGGTGACCCTGCTGGTATTTGAAATATGGTGGCATAGCTTTCAGCATCACAGCAGCGTGCAGCCGCCACAGTATGACAACCGACAGATGGGTGGAGGGGTTCCTTGACCAGGAAACGAACACAAGCCACGGTGGTGAGAGCACTGAATCTTAACCACTAGACCACTAGGGCTGGCTTTGTTCTGTCATAAAAGATAAATAAATTTTTTAACTAAAAAAGAAAGTTATAAAACGTACGTGTTAGGTGGATGATCACGGTGATATGTAATTCTGTTTGTATTAGGGGGACGCATCTCCTACACCCCTCTGCCTGGGTTCACCATCCCAAATTTAGAAATGTGTAAAATTAGGAACAGGACCACAGGTCATCCCAGTCTCTGTGGATGTCATCAGGCTATACCCATGGATATATGCGAGTATATCAAGTTTTACTCACAATTTGTGACCTATACAGCCTCCCAGTGTCTCCACACCTGACCACTATCTGCATCACCGGAGGAGCCTGTTTACAGATTTACAAAAGTTCTGATTCAGCTTGGGGATTTGTATTTTTAACAACAGGTAATTCTGAAGCCACCCTTCTTCCCGTGAGTCCTTAGGGCAGCCTGAGAATGCATCAGGATCCACCCACACAGAGCTTGCTCCTCTGCACCAAGACTAAACTCTTAACCCTTTCCATCCCAATGGAGAAGGTGGATGACACTGGGAAGTTGTGGTCTGCGAGCTAGAGTCACAAGGTCCCCCTGTATTGGCGAATGGGACCGAGTGACCTCTTCAAGGCCTGAGAGCGTGTGAATCGGGTCCTTTATGCACAGGGCACGGGCTCCTTGCTTGCTCTAGTGGAGATGGAGCAGAGTGGTCCACGACAGACCCCAAGAGAATCTGTGAGGAGGGAGCTGGCCCCCAGCCTTAGCCTGCCCCCTTCCTGCTTAGATGACAACCTCTTGGTTTAACTCAAAACTCCTTCATCCAACATCCCATCCTCATCACGCTGTGGAGTGCTTGTCCATTGCGTGTCTCTCTCCTTCCCTTGACCAAGTTTCTTGAGGGAGAGATTTATATTTTGTGGTTGTTGTTCAGTCTCTGTGTCTCCAGTGCCCTCTGTGTCCTGGCACAAGTATGTGCTCCATAAATGTGCATTGAACGACTAATGGTGGGTGTTGGAGTGGACAAATGACTGGTACTCTATGGGAGCCCAGAAGAGGGACAATGACCTCTGCCAGGGAAGCTGGGACAGACATCACCTGGTGGCAGCATTTGAGCTGGGCCTTGGCAGATGGGAGAGGTAGAGGGACAGGTGTTCCAGGCTCAGGGAACAGCACAAAGGCCAGAGGTGTGAAAACGCGAAGCCTCTGGACCAGCTGCAGGGCCCCTCGCCCCAGGCCCAGCGTGGATCTCCCCACAGGTGCTACCTCCCCCACGACTGCTGTTACTCCCTCCTGAGAGCTCGCCAGTGCTCCCCGAGATGGGACCACTCCAACTACAGCATCACCGTCGGCCACATCCAATGTGCTAAGTGCTGCGTGGGGCCGCCTGGGAAGACGAGAAGAGGGGCCACCTCTGCCCTGGACACCAACCTCAGCCCCTGAGCTTGTGTTTGGAGTCAAAACTCTTGGGCTTGGATTTGGTGGTCCTCTCCATGACAGATGCCATTTACTGAGTGCCTACTGTATGCCAGGCACTGCAGTGGGTAATTTATGTGCATCGTATCATCAAATATTCCCAACAACCTAGTGAGGAAGGTGTTATTAGCCCAGTTGACAGCTGAGGAAACGGAGACTTAGAGAATTTAAATCACAGGCCTGAAGTCACACGGTGAGGAACTACACAGAGCTATAATATGAGCCCCTATCTGACTCCAAAGCCGTCAAACACTAGCTCCCCATGATTTAAACTCAGCGGATTGGGTTTCTGTTTCCTAATGAGGAGCCAAACCTCTGTGTTTATGTCCAGTTCCTCTGCTGGGTGGTTACTGAAGGTTTAGGAACTGATGCCATCACAGGCTTGAAGATCTACAGCCAAAAGCCCAATTCCGATCTAAGGTTTGAGGAGAAGGGTGAAGGGGTCCAGGGGATCGAGCCCCAGGGGATCCTTTGGGGTTTTGTATAACTAAGGCTAAGACATGGAAGCCACTCAGACGCCTGCAACTTCAGAGCCAGGCGGGCCCTGAGAGGTCATGTGAATGACAGTTTCTCAAAGCCTTTTGATGGCAACTCACAGAATGTAATCGAACTTACACCTGGACCCAGCCAACCCACACATACACAACCACAATAGAAACACAATTTGCTGAAGCAACGCTTTACTACTTGTGTTATATCAACACATGCTTGCACGTACACACACAACACACACGCATGCTAGCACACACACAAGTACACACTCACCAGACGCAACCCTCTAAACTGATTTCATGCTTCCCTAATGGACCGGGGTGAAAGTTAAAATTATCCATCAAACCTGCTCTTGTAACATGAAAAAGCCGAAGTCAGGAAGGGTAAGGGGCACGCCCAAGGTCACCCAGGGCATGTGCAGAGGCAGGACCAGAACCCGATATCTAGCTCCCAATATTTCTACTTCCCTAAAATTCTGATTAATAGAATGTTAACCTGGCTGAGTGTGTAGGAGGTGTTTGGATGCTTTTGGGTACAAAATCCCTACAGCTAGACAGGGTCGAATTCTGTGCTTCTCGAAGGATCAGAAGGCACTCGAAGCTTTGCAGTGCCTTTGGGTCACTACGGTGGCCATTGGTTTTCACTGAGCCAGCAGGAGTCTTGGGGGCCAGTCTTCCCCAGAACCAGGTTTTCTGTGCTGAGTTCCTGTTTCTGATCCCTGGGTGTGGTTCCTGAGAAGACGCAGACGTGACCCCTGCTCTCTGGGCATCTGTGATGGAGACAAATGAGGGAGCATTGTACAGAGGGTCTGACTCAGTGGACATTTCCTGGGTGCTCCCTCTGTGCCAGGCTCTGTGCCATCAAGGAAGGGGGTGCTGAGAGCAGTGAGGCACAGCCCTGCCCCCAGGGAGCTCAGCTTCTGGATCTGCACAGACCCAGGTTCAAATCCCCACTAGGCCTTTCTCCAGTCGCTTGGCCAAGGTTACATGCTCAGCCTCAATTTACTCACCCATTAAATGGGATAATTATACCTACCTGTTGGGCTATTGGGAAGATTAAATGAGATAATCTGTACGAAAGCCTCTGGCACACGGTAGGCAGTCAGTAAGTGGTACCTTTTATTATTATTATTATTACTGATAAGAAAAAATGCAATTCACGGGTGAGGAGAGGAGACAAATATCCCAGAGGAGAAGAAACAGCATGAGTGGAAGCAGAGTGTAAAGTATAGGACAAGATCAGAGGAGCGGAGGTTTTCGGAGGTAGGAAATATTGGGAGAGCAAACTGGAAAGGCAGTACAGCCGCCAGGGTAAAGACTTTAAATGTCAGGCTGAAGAATACAGTTTCAGCTTAGCTAAGTCAGGCAATGGGGAGCCAGTGAAGGCCTTAGAGGAAGGGAGGGAGGCAATTGGAATGGATGAAAGAAAAGATGGGTAGAGGACCCTTGATTGATAACAGCTAACCCCTGCCAGGGGGGTTACGTATTGTATAGTTATGGGCTTTCTGAACTCAGCAGGAAAGGGGATTCTGCCATCATCCTGGGAGCTTCCAGGAGGTGGCAGGATTTCGGAGGTTCCCAAGAAAGGCTGTTGCCACTTGGGTGGGATGGGCTGGGATGGGTGTCTCTGATTGGCTAGCCAGAGGTGAGCCCTCCTGTTTTCTTCCCAGGCTGGTACAGGTCCCAGGAGCGAGTCCCAGAAGCATATCCGCAAGTGTGACCTAAAGTTGGCGGGCAGCGTCTGGACACATACAACGGTGGAATCTTATTTTCAGGAGCAAGACATGCAGAAAGTCCACGCCCCCTGCTGGACATTAGGGCACTGAGTTATCTCCCCCCAGCCCCCTGAGGACACCACCTAGCATGGCAGTCTAATGACGTGCCCATCCCCTCACCCAGCACAAGCCCAGACCAGGGAGACGTCAGTGACTGGGAAGCTAATAGGTGAGCCCAGCACTTGTCCAGCTGCCCCACCACCGAGGTCAAAATGCCACACCCACTGTATTGTCTGCCCAACTCCTCAGTTCCCGTTCCCACACTGGTCTGTGAACTCCTTGAGGGCAGAGACTCTGTCTCATTCAGTCATTCATTCACCCAACAAACACTTGTTGAGCACCTGTATGTGCCCAAGCACTCCGTTAGGCCCTGGGAAGCCTGCTGTATCAACCACCGTTTGATCAGAGTGGCAGCACTACTAGGAGATACTTACATATAAAATAAGAGATTTTTTTTATAGGGATTTGGCTTTCCATGATTGCAGGAGCCAGTAAAACAGTCTGTGAGAGGCTGTTTCTTTTTGTGCTGGTGCTGCTGCCTGGAGTCTTGTGGCCCAATTGGCAGGGACAACTGGAACTACAAGGATGAGTGGAACCCACGAGGACAGCCTGGAACACCCTTCAGCGTCTCACCACCTCCAAGTCTTCAACAAGAGAAGCTAAAGGAGGTGATGGGGCAGGACCTGGAGGTGTGCAGCTCTGGCTGCTTCCCCACAGTGACACGGTGAGCCAGCAGATACGGGACAACATGCATGAGCCACAACGGCATCTCATGCCCTGCTGCGACATTCTGATGGTAAAAATCATTATGCCCGCTACTCCACATTTGCTTCCAAATCTCATGCAAAACATCTCCTGAGACCCATTCTAACCTGGAAGTCTGCAGGGATGGAAATTCCGGGAAATACAGTTTCAGCTTAGCTAAGTGACACAATACAGATCCATGACAATCCACCCCTTGTGGACTTGGCACCCATATACACCTCTTCCAACCGTTCTTAACTTCCAAATAAAGACCATAGAAAAATCACGTTTCTGCCTAACATAATGCAGTTATCCCTTGTACAACCCAAAACAGACTAACCTCCCCCAAAGAGGGTGCAAAGTCCTTTTATCCATCCTTGGGTCATGTTCATTTCTATTCTGGTTGGGTCATAATCCCCTTTTGATATTCTCTGATTTAAATACTGAGACGTAAGTTTAAGTATATTAACACCTCTTCTACATGACAGTAGAGCCACCCCGGGCTGTAAGGCTGCAGCTGTCCACTTTCAGGGAGTGCCAGCATATTCTGGAGAACCACCTGCAAGACAGGCCCAGATCTTTTTCTTCCTCAGTCAGCTGGTCCTAGAGAACTCCCCCGTGAAGTCATTGGTACAGAGGAAGAAGGAGAGGATGATGGCGCAGGTGTAGGGGCCAGAGGCATCTTTTCTCCCCCTGCTCATGCAACTAACCTGTGCCTTCAGCACCTTTTCAAGTCCAGTTCCACATACACCCTTCCACGTGGTGATGGAATTGCTGCTGTGCACACCCAACTTGATAACTTGGTGGGTCAGATAACACCCAGTTCACGATGGGCAACTCAGGTCTCCTGATGACTTGGTAACCAAAGTCAAGAATTCAGTCTCTACAAAGGCCCGTTAACAAGCCAGATGCTATTTCTCAAAAGGAAAACAAGTACTTGCAGCTGATGGCAGGGCTTTGCTCCAAAATCCTGAGTCTGCCCTGTGCTTTACGCATAGGGGCCTGTGGAAGCTTCCATGGGGCATTTCTACTTGTACACACCAAGAACTATTAGATCCACTGGGTCATACTCTGCCAAGTAACGGAGCAACTTGCATGGCAGCCTGGGCTCATTACAGAGCCTTCTCTTGTTCTGGGCCCCACCCAAAACTGGCAGCTGTTCAGGTCACTTGGTAAATGGGTCGAAGTAAATCTCCTAAATCCAAAGGGACCCACAAGGCATTGTGCTTCTCTCTCAAGGGATGGAAGGGCCAGATGTCATGATTTGTCTTATATCTGGAAAGGGATATCTCAACATGTCCCAGACCACAGGACACCTAGAAACGCCACTGAGGTAGCAGGCCCCTGGATTTTTGTGGGATTTATTCCCCCCCCAACCCCACTCTGGCACACCTGTGTCTTACCACTGAGTCTAAAGTAATTGCTTCTTCCTGATCACCAGGTCAAATCAGCATGATATTACCAACGTAATGGACCAGTGTGACGTCCTGTGGAACGAGACAACTGAAGTCCCTCTGGACTAGGTCACGACAAAGGGCTGGAGAGCGGATGCAGCCCCGCAGCAGGGGAGGGAAGGAGTGTTGCTCGCCCGGCAAGCTGAAAGCAAGTTCTTCTGATGGCTTTACTAATAGGTGCAGAGAAAAGAAACCATTCTCTGGATGAATAGCTGCAAAACAGGAGCCAGGATGTGTGTTGATTTGCAACAAAACCACATCTGGAACAGCAGCTGTGATTGGAGTCACCCTTGATTAAGTTGACATTACTCCACTGTCATTCTCTAATAGACATCTGTCTTCTGCACAGGCAAAGAACTGTCACGTCCCTCATGCGGATCTTGAGTGAGAATTTAATGCATGAACTCATCATTTTCTTCTTTCAAGTTCCCCATCCCCATAATTTTTTTATTTCCGCTAAAATGCTCTCTGGCATCAACTACTTGGTCGCCCAAAGCCTGTGAAGAAGAGGCCTTGACGAGGGGTGTGTAGAGGTGGATCATTTAAGCAGCTGTCTTATCCTTGCAGGCATGGATAATCAATGTCCCCTTGACCACTAAAAACCAGTCATTCATGCCTTTAAACCTAATCAGATAAGAAAACCAATTCCAGATAACACCAGAGCAATTCAGAGAACCCATCCTTCAGGCTCTGTTCCTTGGAACCACTTCTAGTTGCAGATTCCATATCAGTCATGGAGTTCAGGCAGAGAAGCAGACTACTTTCTATATCATGCTATAGAGAAAGGGATGTGGGAGCTGATTTAGCACTCTACGGGAGGCTGTCTTCTGTGCCTGGAGCTACAGGCTGAAGTT